>NC_133657.1:100696940-101063270 GCF_009905375.1 Apium graveolens | reverse complement strand
TCAAGTAATTTCTTATCATCAAAAGAGACATTGATAGATTCCATGACAACCTTTGTTCTTAAATTGTAGACTCTGAAGGCTTTTTTGGAAAGGGATATCCAACAAAAATTCCTTCATCAACTTTTATATCAAATTTGGATAGCTGTTCAGGATGAGTCTTAAGGAAAAAACACTTGCATCCAAATACATGAAAGTACTTCAGATTTGGCTTCTTTTTCTTCACCATCTCATATGGTGTTTTCCATGCTTGTTGATAAGTGTTGCATTCTGGTAAAATAAGTAGTCTGCACAGCTTTAGCCCAAAAGTAGGTGGTAACTTTGCTTCATCAAGCATAGTTCTGCAGCTTCAATAAGAGTTCTATTCTTTCTTTCAACAACTCTATTTTGCTGTAGAGTTCCAGGAGCAGAGAATTCCTGCTTTATTCCATGGTCTTTGCAGAACTCTTCCATATCATATTCTTGAACTCAGTGCCATTATCACTTCTTATGATTTTCACAGAGTCTTTGACCAATTTATCCAGTTGTTTGACATGATCAATCAAGATAGATGCAGTTTCACTTTTTTTGTGTGCAAGAAATACATCCATGTGTATCTGGTAAACTCATATATATGAACATAGCATATTTCTTCTTTGCAATAGACATAACATTCACTGGACCAAATAGATAAACATGTAGTAAGTGAAAAGGCTCAAGAATTGAAGATCCAGTCTTCCTCTTGAATGAAGATTTTCTTTGTTTTGCCTTTTGACATGAATCACAAAGGCCATCAGGAGCAAATACTGATTTTGGCAGTCCTCTCACAAGATCTTTCTTGACTAGTTCATTTATATTGTTAAAATTTAAATGAGAGAGTTTCTTGTGCCAATCCCAGCTTTCTTCAATTGATGCTCTACTTAACAGACATATTGCAGAACCATCAGAACTTGTTGAAAGCTTGGCTTCATAAATATTACCATGCATGTATCCCTTTAGAACAACTTTGCCTGTAGATTTGCTTACAACTTCACAGTGTTCTTCAAAGAAATCTACATGATAACCTCTGTCACAGCTTTGACTAACACTCAGCAGATTGTATTTAAGTCCTGAGATTAGAGCTACTTTTTTAGTGATGACATTCCTAAGATTGATATTTCCATGTCTCAGAGTTTTCCCATGTTGTCATCTCCATAAGACACTCCTGGGCCAGCCTTCTCCACAAAGTCTGAAAGCAGAGCTTTATTTCCAGTCATATGTCCAGAACATCCACTGTCCATAACTAGGTTTTTTCCTGTTGCCTGCAATCACAAAGACAACTAATGATTAGTTGCAAGGACCCAGCTTGCTTGGATCCTTTGGCCTTATTAAATTTGTTAGCATTTGCAGCGGATTTAACTTCATATATTATGCTAACATTTTTCATATCAGATTTTACAGTATCAGACTTTGCATCAGAACTTACAATAGAAGGAATAATGCTAACTTTCTTTAAAGAAGGTTTTATTTTATAATAATCATAGTACAAACTATGATATTCCTTACAAGTATAAATGGAATGTCATAAACTACCACAATGAAAACAAGGATTTTGTGTTTTAAACCTAAAAGACTGACTCTTAACTCCTGATTTAGGAGGAGGTAAAGATTCTTATTCTTCTTGTAAAAAGAAGCAAGATGGTTAGAGTTTCACAGTTATAGCATTTCTTTCTAGGAGCATTATGAACAGGCTTATAATTATTGCTTTTATTCACACCTTCCTTTCCATTCCTATTTTTCCTAGGTGGCTTGACCTTGTTTACATTCTTAATCTCTTTCAGCTTATACTTAAGCTGTTTCCTTGTCATTAAGCCTATGTTAACTTCAGCTGGTTTATCCTATTTTAACTTATCAGAAGTTGCTTGCCTTAATTCTGTCTCAATATCTTTCATCTTTTCAGAATCAGACTTTACAGTTTAGCTACAAACTTAACAGGATTTACCTTTGGCTTATTAGTCTATTTAACAATAATTGGCTTAATTTTTTCAGTTCCTGTTTCACTTTTATCATCTCCATAACCTAAGCCCTCTTTCCAGTTTCCACTACTTAGTAAATTCTGAGTTCATCTGCCAGAGTTAGTCCAAGTCCTGATAATCTCTCTTTCCTTTTCTAACTCAGGTTTAGAGATTGATTCAATTTTAACACTTCATCTCTAACATAAAAGCATCATCTTTCTTTCTGAGTTTGATGGAACATAACAAACTCCTTTTCTAAATAGTCATTCCTTTTCTTAAAAGCCAGATTTTCAAAAGTTAACCTATCACATGTTAAAGTCTGATCTCTATAGCTAATTATATGGTTTTAAGATAAGATCTCAACTACGTAATATCATCAGTATGAAAAGCATAAGTTGTTTTGAGGTACCTTTAACTCAGCAACATCAGAACTGCTATCGGCATTTGCCATCAAGGCATAGTTCGCCTCATCTTCAGAATCTGAAGTGTCCTGTCCAGTTTTTCTTCTTTGTGATAAGTGCCTTGCCTTTGTCACCTTTTCCTTTCTTGCAATCAGGAGATATGTGGCCTTTCTCACCACAATTGTAGCATTTAACATTTGAGTAATCTCCTCTGTCAGACTTTCCTGCTTTGCCTTCAGATTTCTGAATCCCTTTTTATCAGAGCTTCCACTTTTCCTGGAAAACTTCTTTCCCCTTCTGAATTTCCTGTAGGCTATCTTTGTGATACCCTTCACCATAAGAGCAAACAATTTCATCATCTTTCATCAGCATCCATCTCAGATAGACTTTCAGTTTCTGAATCCTCATCATTATCAGAACTTGATGACTCAGTATCAGACTTTATGATGAGAGCCTTTCCTTTGCCTTTCTTTGAGACAACCACTTTCGGGGATTCCTCCTCAGCCTTAAGAGCAACTATTCTTGACTTTCTCCCATGCCTCTTGTTTCTTTGTTCCATCTCAAGTTCATGAGTTTTAAGCATACCATAAATTTCATTAAGAATAGTTTCATTAATAACATAGTTGTCTCTTATAGAAGTTGCCTTCAAATCCAAACTTTCAGGAAGAGCTAAAAGGAATTTAAGATTAGAATCTTCAAGATCATATTCCTTATCCACCAGTGACAGATCATTCAAGAGTTTGACAAATCTGTCATATAAACCAGTTAATGACTCATCAGGTTTTGAGTCAAAGTGTTCATACCTCTTGAGTGAGTATAGTCCTCCTGTTCTTTTTAATTGCATCAGTTCCATAGCATCTTGTCTCCAAGGCATCCCATATCTCCTTTGCAGTCTTGCAGTAATTACCCTGTTTGACATGACATTATCAATGGCACTATGCAGCAAATGCCTTACCTTTGCATCCTTGGTAATAGATGAGATATCTTCAGCTGTATACTCACTTTTCTCCTTTGGTACAGTCTTTGCTGGCTGATCTGCAACTACAACAGAGAGCTTGGATGGCTTATGGGCCCTTCATTAATTCTGTCAAGGTATTCTGGATCTGTAGCTTCCAGAAACATAGCCATCCTTACTATCCATATGGGATACTCAGAAGATCTCAGTATGGGAACCCTAATAGTCTCATATCGACTATAGATTTGAGTCTTTGGAGTTTCTTCAGTTTTGATGGGCTTGGTTGGAGTTTGTTCTTCTTCAGACATGATTGTTTTGGATCTTTACTGTATATGTGTTAACAGATTGGCTCTGATACCACTTGTTAGGTCATACACACTGTAGAAGGGCAGGGTTGAATACAGTGTATACTACAATCAAATCGAATTAAGAACACAAGTATGAAACACAGATAATCTATTAATAAAACCGTATTGCAATGGAATGTTCTCTCTCAGTGAGGAACAAATATCACGTAGGGAGCTGCTAGGGTTACAATGAATAATATTCTCGATAACAATAACACATCTAGTGTAAAACTATGCTGTGTTTATATACACACAGTTACAAGATAATCTTCTAATTGATATCAATATAAGTATGTATCCTAAAATATATCAATTAGTTATCTTTCCTCCAAGTCTTCTATTCTTCATAGAATTCTTCTATAATATCCCATATTTTCAAATATTATCTATATATTATCTTGAAGTTGTTTATGTGATTTTTATGTGAATTTAGGTGAATATATGGTAATTGGAATTGTATTTTGGATGTTATATGGAATATCCTTTGAGTATTTTAATTTTTATATGTTTAGAATAAAATATAGATAGTTGTGATATTTTTCTGGTAATTTTTGGACTGTTATATGATTTTTAATGATTATAGATTTATTAATATTTTCTTATTATTTATTATAAATAAAAATTATTTTATAAAGCTGGGAATCGTCCAACTTCAACTGTTTTTGCATTTTTATAACCCGAAACTCTTCCGAAAACTCCTTTCCTACCCTAATCTGGTAATTCTGGACATTTTCCGAGTTTTAACTTTTTTCAATCCGGATTACGGTTTGACCCGTACGTGTCCCAACGCAAAATTTTTGATACGATAATCATTTCGATAGATGAATAAAACCCGAATTCTCGAGAGACGGGATATTTTTTACATTATTTTCGTATATGGTGTTTTATGAAAAGCCCGGGTTTTGATGATTATCTATTTTGGTATTAATTGTATCGTTTTTATAGTTATGTAGCGGATAAGTAATCTATTTTCGGATCGTTTTGTATTCACTTAACGGCCTAAACAACAAATTTATCGATCCAATATGATCCAATGCGTACCAATATTCTATAAGTATAAATAGCTTTTATATTTATTAATAATTTATTAAAAATCAGTTTTTATTTTTTTTTATTTTTCAGAAAAATCAGATTTTTCTCTCAAGAATTAGGGTTAGGGTTTTGATTTGTTCTTGAAGATTAAAGCAAATTTGGAAATGATTATGTGGTCCAAATCACAAGTGTGAATATCCATTTTGAAGCCCTCGATCTTCTCTTTGTTAATCTACCATCAAATCGTTTCAATGATTGGTAAATTTCAATCTCGAATTTTAGGGTTCATCTTCGAATTTGGGGCTTTTCGTTTAACTGATTTTTGGGTTATTTTGATGATATAGATCGCTTCACTATGTCGTTACAGTCGAATCATGTATATAATTGTCTTGTTGATTGTTGGAATAGCTAACCGAGTTCTTGGTTTTTGGGTATTTTTATTTTCAATTTCTGGATTTTGAATGCTATTTCGATTGATTGGATTATCCAGACTGATTCTATGTGTGAATAGCTTCATTTTCGTATATAGATTGCGGGATTTGGTTGTTAGTTGCGTATTTTGCAAATTTCCGATGAGGTTGCCGGCGTTAATGGCGAATTTGTCCTGAATATTGTTTTCGGCCTGATTTGTTGTTATTGCGTTGAACTAATTTCTGGAAAGCTTGGGAACGTTTTTGCTATTGAATATGGATCAAAAGAGGCCGTTTTGGCTCAAATGGAACTCGCCGGGAAAGACTGCAGTCGCCGGAAACAGCAGAAATTCCGGCATGTTCTTGAGCCTCGGCGGCTGTTCTTCCTTAACCCGGTTAATCCGGTGACCCGACCCGTTTTCTGATTGTACAACCCGGTTTAGATCTTGTTTTCTCCTATTCCAAAATCAAAAACATGTTTCTGCAGTTTTCATTTTATTTTAAATCAAAATTCAGTATTTTTTATTTATTCTAAAAAAAATTCATTTTTATTTTGAAAATCATTATTTTAATTCTGAATTCTTTTTATTTATTTATTCAAAAATAAATCCAATTATTTAACTAATTAATTTTAGTTGATAATTAATTTTTTAATTAGTAAATTAATTTAAATATTAATTGATTAATTAATTTAATTAGTTATTAATTGATTATTTAATTAGATTTAATTACTTATTTGATTTAAGAATTCCGAAAAATAGTTTTGAGCTATAAAATATTATTTTAAATTATTTTCCAGGCTCGATAATTCTTATAAAATTATTTTCGGGTGTTTGAGCCCTATTATTTAATTATAAAATGATTTAGAGACTCGTTTTAATTCTGAAAAAAGGTTCAAAAATTCATATTAAATAAACCGTTTGTCTATTTAATACAAAACAACACCTCTAGACTTAGAAAAATATTCTGCTTTTATTAAAAATACTTTCGAGACCCATATCCTTTTGTTTCGAAAGGTCACTCATTTTGCAAGTTATTTGAGTCAATTATTGATCAATAAATCATATTTTGACCCGATTTCAGTTTTAAACATACCAAGTGGAACCTTTTAGCAAACCGAGGCGTGTGTTATATGAATTATATGATACGTGAGTTATGTGCTTATGTGCTATGTGAATTACGAGCGTACATGAGTCAAGAGTCTTGTGTTTGACTGTTTTATTTATGTGTGGGCTATCGTATGGGTAGACGATAGGCTTTTGACGCGCAGTTCGTCGAGTGATTATCATCTAGGCGATTAAAGTTATATCTTTTAATTACAGATGCGGATTAGAAAGGCATATGTTAAGCCTATTTGTTTATTCGAGGATTTAACTCAACTCAAATAAGAATGTAATAAGTAAATAGTGGATCTATCGTCAGAGAGATCTCACAGAGTTATATCTGTCAAAGGATTCAGAAACAAGGTTCATCTACAGACTTGAGGAATTAGTTCACTGGAAGAAGTTCAAGAAACTGATCATGCCTCAGTGATATAAATCAAGAGTGTGGATTTAATCAAGTGACAGAGATCTCGTCAGGGTATTAATTAATTACAGGGATTTAATCTGAAGAAAATCAGAGTATCAAAGTCAAGACATGAAGCAACGTCACGGAAGTTAGTCACTCATGAACCACACAGTACATCGAGTGTCAACATTGAAGTGGTGGAATTTATTCATATATTTCAGTGATTTTCAGAAGATTTACAGAAGAGTGGTTGCTGTTCAAGAGTAGTATTAATTCTCTTTTAATTAATTAAGTCATTTAATTTAATTAAGAGAATAAATTAAATCTGCAAAGATTAATTTATTGATTAATTGAATTAATTGGTTAATTAAATCTGAATTAATATTATGCATTTTTCAGAAATGATTTTGGAATTATATTCAAAAAGATAATCAGCAAAATAGATTTGAACTGGTATGACAATTAGATTTTCATACCGAAAGTCCTACCAAGTCATTCTGAATAGTCTTTCCAAGTCAAGTAATTGTCATACCGAAGTCTCTCCAGTTCAACAGATTGTCTTGCCAATACAATTGGATTGTCTCACCGAAAGTCTCTCCAGTTCAACAGATTGTCTTGCCAATACAATTGGATTGTCTCACCGAAGTCTCTCCAGTTCAAAGGATTGTCTTGCTAGTTCATTATGGATTGTCTTACCGAATGTCATGCTGATTCAATCGTGTGATCTGTTTACTTCAAAACAAATAGAAGCCGATCAAAAAATGACAACTGAATATCCAACCAACTACTAGAGAACACAAAACAAACAGAAGCAGAGAATTTATTGTAAAATTCACAGAGCATTCATTTCTAGTATTTATTGTCAAATCCAATCCACTAGAAATCTTCTTATTGTTATTGTGTAACTATCTAGCGGATTAAAATCCCTAGAACTTAATCTCAAATCGCATTTAGCATTTGATCTTTTAATTGCAAAAATAGAAAAAGTTCATGTCGAATTTATTCTAGATTTGTAATAATTGATTTGAGATTAATCCCTTGTAACCGATACCGTAGTTGTAACACCTTTCAAGTTTAATAAAGTTTTATTTAACTTGAATTTTGTTTCACAATTTTATTCCGCATTTTATTCGATTAAACGGTATTGTTTGCATTCAACCCCCCCTTCTACAAATAAATTGGGACCTAACAATTGGTATCAGAGCCTTCTGATTAACGAACCAATCAAGATCCTAGACTTTTGTGATTTTTCAACTCTTTGAATTTTTATTCATTCAAAAAATTCATAATGACTTCACAAAAAGTTGGAACCGTTAAAATTCCACTTTTCGATAAAGAAAATTATGTTATGTGGAAGAAGAAGATGTTACTGTTTTACAAGTTGCTAATCCCAAATATTTGCAAGTGTTAAAGAAGGGTCCAAAAATTCCTATGGTTATTGAACCAGAAGTAATAGAAAATGATGTGGTGATCACCAAAGCGAGAACTTATGTGAAAGATCCTGAGGATTTCTCTCCTGCTAAAATAGAAGAAGCCTCCCTGGATGCTAGCCTTCAATTAATTTTAGTAGATTCCCTTAATCCCTTGATGAATAGACATGTGATGAATTGTAAAGATTCCAAACATATCTGAGAAACTATTGAGATTATTAATGAAGGCACAGAGGAAGTTAGGGAGAACAAGCTAGAAATCCTAACCTCTGAGTATGAATACTTTAAATCCAATCCAGGAGAAGGAATCACTGAAGTGTTTGAGAGGTACAATGCATTGATCAACAACCTGAACATTAATGGTAAATACTATTCCATCAGGGAGGTCAACAAAAAGTTCCTTTTAACACTGCCAACTCATCTCGAACATAGAATCACTGCCATAAGAGAAGCAAGAGATCTGAGTGAGATTTCTTTGGAAAGGCTCTATGGTGTGTTAAAGACTTATGAGTTGGAGCAGATTCAGCAGAAAGAAGTTTACGGGAAAGGAAGAGTGGTCAGCACGTCTACTGCTCTAGTAGCTGATGAACAACAACAACAACCACAATATCAACAACAATCTCAACAGTCAGAAAGAATGGTACAGTCTTCCAAGGTTGAAGATAATATGATAGTAGCAGAATTTGATCCTCCTACTACAAATCAATCAGGATATGATTATTATTCCTTGGAAGAACTGGAGCAATTGGAGGATGAGTCAATGGCCCTGATTGTCAAGAGATTCTCAAATGTCAGATTCAAAAGGAATCTCAAGTTCAAGTACAAGTCCAACTACAACAGATTCCAGAAAGGTGGATCTTCATCCTCTAACACCAGCAGTGGTGGGTATAAAACAGGGATGGTTGATCGAAGCACCATTCGATGCTTCAACTGCAATGAGTTGGGACACTTTGCCACAGAATGCAGGAAGCCAAAACAAGCTAGGAAGAACTCTTACGATTCTAATCAGAAGAGTAAATCTGAAAGGGCTTACCTGGCAAAGGGAAGAAGCTGGGATGATACTGACAGTGAAGATGAAGAAGTTGGGAATCTTGCTCTCATGGCTAGTGATGCAAGCACCTCATCGTCAAGAAAAGAGGTAAAATTTACTGATGCTGAATTAGTTTATCATCTAGGAGGTTCCTTAGATTGTGCTCGTCGTGATAATGAATTGTTAAATCAACAAATCAAAAACCTTGAGAAAGAGGTCAATGAATTAAGACTTGTGCACATTAATCAAGATAAATTAAAAGAACAAGTGTCTTTTCTATAGAATAGAGTTGACTGTTATAGACAACTTGAAACTATTCTCAAAGACAAGATCACTGGTCTTGAGGCTAAGGTTAAGGCTTACTTTAATTCTTGTTCGAAGTCCAAAGAGTTTTACAATAAGCAAGCTGTTAATCAAACATCTGGAATAGGTTATGATTACAATGCTGCTATTGGAAAATTAGGCATAAACTCCCCTCCTCATGTCTGTGCTAAAGGCAGGGAAGTACCACATGTGCTTAAGGGTGTTGATGAACCCCTCTATAAAGAATCAATTGCTGAACCATTTGATGAGACCTCTTTTATTATTCAAGAAGAAATCCGTGCTGAAGATGATGCTAATGAGAAAGCTGTCTCCAAGTCAAGTGTGTCAAAAGTTCCAGTCAAGGTTGTGAAAGCAACTGAGACTAAATCAGACACACATGAGTTGGATAACACAAATGCCATGTCTACCATGCATAAGTTGCCTATTGTTAATCCCTCTCATAAAGCATGTGGTGTTCCTGATTGTATGTCTTGTGCTTTTAATCTGATGTTTGCTTATTTTAATGGTAAGCATGTTTCTAATTATAAGACTACTCCTCGTCAGCATGTGAATAATAGAAAGCATGATAGGTCTAAGACTGCTAGTCCTCCTAAAGCTAGAAAGGAGACATTTGTGCCTAAGCCTAAACAGAAATTTGTCAAGGCTGTTCACAAGGTCAAATGTTCAGTCATTGAGAGCGTTGAGAATATTAAAATTAAGAATGTTGTTTTGCCTGATAAAGGCCAATTTTACAAATATGCCGGACCCAGCCAAGCTTGGGTTCCGAAGAAGGTCTAATCCATTTGTATTGCAGGGCATTAAACAGGTACAACCGGTAGTGTGGATTCTTGACAGCGGATCGTCAAGACATATGACCGGAGATAGAGCCCTGCTATCAAATGTGGTTGAGAAAGCTGGCCCAGTGGTTACCTTTGGAGATAACAACAAAGGTTTAACGGAGGGATATGGCTGTTTGCTAGCTGGAAATGTTATCATTGAAAATGTATATGTTGTGCAAGGACTTGAACATCTGCTTAGCATTAGTCAGTTCTGTGACAACGGCTACAATATTTTATTCGACAAGCTGAAGTGTCAGATTCTGCACAAGAAAAGTGAAAAACCCTCCTTAATGGGAATCCGGAAACGAAATCTGTTCGTAGCTGACATGAACTCTGGAAGCAATCCTGAAGTCAATTATTTCTATACAAAGGCATCGTCAGATGAGAGTTGGCTATGGCACAAGAGACTTTCTCATCTCAATTTTAAAACAATGAATTCTCTTGTAAAAAGAGAATTGGTAAGAGGTCTGCCTCAGCTGGAATACTCTCCAGAAGGACTATGTGAGGCTTGCCAGAAAGGAAAGTCAAAGAAAGCAAGTCACAGAGGCACTGACACATCTTCCATAACTGGTGTTCTGCAATTATTGCACATGGATTTATTTGGACCAGTTAATGTCCTTTCGATGTCAAAGAAGTGTTACTGTCTTGTGATAGTTGATGACTATTCCAAGTATACGTGGGTTTTATTTCTTCACTCTAAGGATGAAACACCACAAGTTGTGATTGATCATGTCAAGATGATTGAGTTAGATTCTAACGTCCCTGTTAGAGCAATAAGGTCAGATAATGGAACAGAATTCAAGAATTCACTTCTCAATGAATTCTGTACAAACAAAGGGATTACCAGACAATTTTCAGCTCCTAGAACCCCTCAGCAAAATGGAGTGGTAGAAAGGAAGAATCGTACATTGATTGAAGCTGCAAGAACGATGTTAAGTGAATCAGGTCTTCCAATGTATTTTTGGGCTGAAGCTGTCAATACTGCATGTTATACTCAGAATCGAACTCTAATCAACAAAGACTCCATGAAAACTCCTTATGAGATTTTGAATGAACAGAAACCTTCTATCAAATACTTTCATGTATTTGGTGCCAGATGCTTCGTGCTCAAGGATGGAGATGATCGTCGTGGTAAGTTCGAGGCAAAGGCATATGAGGGTATTTTTGTTGGATATGGAAGAAGATCATACAGAGTGTATATCATTGATCAACACAAAGTAACTGAAAGTGTCAATGTTACATTTGATGACACTAAACTCCCTAGTATCCAAACTGAAGATCCTTCTGAGAAACTGAAGTTTGATGATATGTCAGATTCAGAATCAGAACATGGTCAAGAACCTGAGGTTGTTGCTGGTGAAGTACTTGTTAATCATGATGATACTCAAGGTAATAGTGATGGAAACTTTGACAACAATGGAGATACCACTGCTACTGACGGAGAATCTTCAAGTCAACATGGCAACAACTCAGGGGGAGATGCTGAAGGATCATCTAGTAGGACACAACATCACAATGAATTTCAAGGCGAATCGTCAAGATCAAATCTTCCAAGACAGACTGTCTGGAATAAAGCTCACCCTTTTGAGTTGATTATTGGTGATCCAGATGTTGGAGTCAGAACTAGACGTGCTACTCAAAATGAGTGTCTGTTCCCAGGATTTCTTTCTGAGATGGAACCTAAGAAGATTGAAGAAGCACTAACTGATCCAGATTGGGTGATTGCTATGCAAGATGAGCTCAATCAGTTTGAAAGTCAACAAGTCTGGAAACTAGTACCTAGACCTACACACAAGAAAGTTGTTGGTACTAGGTGGGTATTCAGGAATAAACTAGATGAAGATGGTGTGGTTACAAGAAACAAGGCAAGACTGGTAGCAAAAGGGTATTCTCAAGCTGAAGGCATTGATTATGATGAAACCTATGCTCCAGTGGCTAGACTTGAGGCCATCAGGATATTTCTGGCATTCGCAGCATTCTCAAACTTTAAAGTTTATCAAATGGATATCAAGAGCACCTTTCTGAATGGAAAGCTGGATGAAGAGGTATATGTAGAGCAACCTCCTGGTTTTGAAGATCCAAATCATTTGGATTTTGTCTTCTTTATTTTCAAGGCTATCTATGGGCTAAAACAGTCTCCAAGAAAATGGTATGACACTCTCTCTAAATTTCTTATTGAAAATAGCTTTATTAGAGGTGTCATAGACAAAACTCTCTTTTCTAAAAAACATAAGAATGATACTATATTAGTCCAAGTCTATGTGGATGATATAATATTTGGGTCTACTAATGGTAATCTCTGTAAGAGATTTGCTAAGTTAATGCACAACAAGTTTGAAATGAGCATGATGGGAGAGCTGAAGTTCTTTCTTGGATTACAAGTAAATCAAAGGTTAGATGGAACATTTATTTGTCAGTCCAAGTATCTCAAGGAACTCCTCAAAAAGTACAATCTAGAGGATTCTGCATCAGCCAGGACTCCATCAACTACAGCTGTCAAGCTTGGACCATGTGAAAACTCCATTAAGGTAGATGTCACAAGCTACAGAGGTATGATTGGCTCGTTACTCTATCTTACTGCAAGTAGACCAGATATTAAGTATGCTACATGCTTATGTGCAAGGTTCCAAGCGGATCCTAGAGATATTCATCTCGTTGCTGTTAAACGAATCTTAAGATATCTTAAGGGAACACCAAATCTAGGTATTTGGTACCCTAAAGAATCTGGTTTTAACCTTGTTGGATATACAGATTCAGATTACACAGGAAGTGTTGTTGATAGGAAAAGCACCTCAGGAAGTTGTCAATTCCTAGGAAGCAGGCTAGTCTCATGGTACAGCAAGAAACAGCAAACAGTTTCCAACTCAACGGCCGAGGCTGAATATATTGCTGCTGAAAGCTGCTGTGCTCAGATCTTGTGGATTAGGAACCAGCTACGGGACTATGGCTCTGTATTGAACAAAATTCCTATTTTATGTGACAATACAAGTGCAATAGCCATCACCAACAACCCTGTGCGGCACTCAAGGACAAAGCACATTGACATCAGGTATCATTTTATTAGAGAGCACGTCATGAATGGTACTGTTTAACTATTCTTTGTTCCAACAGAAGAACAAATAGCAGATATTTTCACTAAACCACTTGATGAATCCACATTTACCAGATTAGTTGGTAAATTGGGCATGTTGAATAGTTTTAGTGATTAATTTAGTTAATATCTGAGATCTGTTCTTGAATGAATTTACAAATGAATTTTTCATAAATGAAAAATTCATTTGCAAATTTGTTTTATCATTCTATCATATTTCTTGCTTATTTCTATGGAATTTTTATTATCTTATCTGTTTTATTTACTCGACTTGTTAACTTCAAATATCTCAGAATATTTTATTTTCTCTAAAAATATTTTTCTATGAATTTTATTTGCTAAAATTCAACAGAAATCTATTTTTGAAATAAAAATAATTAATTCTGAAATATTGTCTTTGTTTTTGTAAATATTTTCTGAATTTTTACTATTAATATAAGACTTTACTTCAGTTTTCCATATTTGTTAATATATTCTGTAAATAATATATATAGTCTTTCTACTGGAATGACAATCGGCAAGACAATTAAAATTGTCTTGCTGAAAATCATTTCAGTACACATGTATATATAAATCTGTTAATACTTATTTTATCTTATTCTAGAATGACAATCGGCAAGACAATTGAAATTGTCTTGCTGAAAGTCATTTTAGTATTAATGATTGGTTATTTTAAAATCAGATTAATTTTATAACTGGCAAGACAATCGGTATGACTATTGATTGTCATGCCAGTAATAAAATTAATATCAGAATTATATTGTTTTATTTTGTACTGGTATGACAATCAGTATGACTATCAGATTGTCATACCAGTTATTTATTTTTATTTGTTTTGTTTTATTTGTTTTTTTTTCTGTCTTTAAGCTGGTGTGACAATCGGTATGACAATCCGATTGTCATACCAGTTATACTACTTAACATGTTTTTGTGTGTGTTTTTAGGTTCATCAGTTCATTTTCTTCAGTTTTTCAAAAAAAAAAAAAAAAATTTCAACAGTTTTTTTTTCTCTCTTCTCTCTCTTCGATCAAAAACAATTTCAACTGCCTTTGATTCTCCTTTGCTCGAGTCTTTACTCAGCAATCTAAATCATCACTCCTGTGATATATACTTACATATATATACATACAGGAGTGCTGCCAAAAATTTTTTCAAAATTTTTTTAATCATTGTGTTTGTTGATTTTGGGTATTTTTTATTTAAATTTTAATTTCTGTTTTGTGTCTTTTGGCTTTTCAAATCTGCGTTTGTGAGTTAAGAATTTTAACGAGATATATTTCTGTCTAAATTTTTCGATTATAATTAATTTAATTCAAATTATTAAATTAATTTAATTAATTCCAATTTTCTTAATATTATTCTTAAAATTCTGAAAGTGTGTGTCTTATTATTATTTTAAATGGCTCTCAATTTCCAAATTATCGCGCATAATCAGGTTGGTTATTTTAATCCGGAAAAATGTGATGTGGAAAAATTTAAGCCTTGGATTAGATTTTTAAATGACCATTCGATTGTTAGCTCTGCTATTAAATCAAATGTGTTTTTAAATGTCGATCTGCTTAGACTGATTTGCACAACCTCTACTATGGCCGATGATTCAAAATCTTTTTCATTCACCGTGGCAAACACACAGTATGTGGTTGATGAAACAGTAGTCAATCAGGCGTTAAATTTTCCATTGGACAATTTCTGTAATTTACCCTCTGAAAATGATATCACAAACTTTTTCCATGCTATTCACTATCAGGGGGTGATCAATTTAACCAAACTTTCAAAATCCAATTTGGTGTCTGAATGGGATATTTTCTTCGATACACTTTCTAAAGTGTTTGCCAACTGCACTAAATCCAACTTTCACAACATCACTTCCACTCTGCAGTATATTGGTCTTGCGGTTGTTTTCAATCAAAGGATCAATTTTGGCAAACTACTTTTTCCCATTCTCTTGAGACGTCTCACTACTGCTTTACGTGATTATTCTACAAATCGTAGGGTATCATGTTACTATGCTCGTTTTCTCATGCTTATAGCAGATCATCTTCTCACACCTGAGCACAAAGCCCTTTTTTCTAACTCCGCAGTAACCGAACCCCCTCCGATAAGCAAAAAGATTTACACCCGCCAAGACACAACCTTCAAATTCATGCAAGTTCCGGTACTTGTATCTGCTTTCATGGCCACCTATATTCCTTTACCTATTTTCAATCTTCCCGGTCATGAACAGCAACCTCAACCTCCAGTGGTTCAAGCCACCCAGGCTCCTCCAACATCAGATGCTCTTCCATTACAGGTAGTAATTCCTCACCCTCACTCCACTCCTACTTCTGTTGAAAGACCCCCAGTGGTTGAAAGGGCTGACCATGAAGTTGTAGAACCACAGCTTCAATCCCAGGTCATAGAGCCAAACACAGAGTCACATTCTATCTCAACCTCTCCCCCACTGTCTAAAATGTTACCCAGAAGATTAATAGGAAGTAGTGCATTGTTAAATGTGAGTGAACCCTCAGCTCTGCCTCCTCCAAAGAAAAGAAGAACTTATACTGAGGCATCTGAAAGCCCATCCTTGTCCTCCCAACAGGACATGGACTTTGAAATGGCCAATGAACAGTTACTAGAGACATTCTCTCAACAGGATGAATCTATTGAAATTCGCCATAGGGCCATGGCATCTTGTACTGAGTCAAGCACAATTCCATTACTCACAATGGAACCATACATACCCATAGATGATACTCAGGACACAGAGCGAGGAGCGCACATAGAGTCTGTTACAGTGCCTGCCATAGTTACGGCAGAAGAGCAGTCACATGCTTCTGAGGGAAAATCTGACTCTCAGCCACCCTTAATAGAGTCATTTTCTCCCCTCCCAGATCAAACACCTCTGGCTCCCTCAAGGGATTCTCCACTCGCAGATTTATCTAGAGAAAGTGGAGGGCAACTCGGTCAATCTATCCCTGAAGCAATTCAGACATCTATTTCACATGAAATGATAGGTTTGACTGAGGATCGGGACTCGCGAATTCCCATTGCACCACCACTGACCTCTCTTGAAGAGGCTAGGGTGATTTTAACTGCAGGTACAGAAGAACAGCAACAGGAAGACTCCTCACAACAATTATATTGAGAGAAACACAAGCACGTGAGGTGAGTGAACCAAACACGAGTGAAATTCAGGTGAGAGCACACACAGACACAGATACTGTAAACCTGTTGGCTCAAATTACTGCTCTAAAAGAAGAACTTGCTAAAAGCCAAGCTAAAGCTCAAGCATTCAAAGCACAAGTGGTTGAACGGTCTTCTTCTTCCACCTCTGTCAACAATCAGCTGGCACTCATAAGGAATGATATCTCAGATCTCAAGAACACTGTCACACCAAAGCTCAATTCCATTCAGGAAACTCTAACTTTATCATCTGATGACATTTCTAACTTCTGCTCTCTACATACAAGGATGCCTTCTCTTGAAGATTTGGTTGAAATGAATCATTCACTGGATTCCTCTAGATTTCTGAAGATAGAGACAGGTATGGAACATCTGAATGAAGGGATGAAGCACCTGTACTACATGATCAAAAATTCTCACTGTCCCAATGAAGAACAAAGGACTTACTTTGAAGGGCCGTCTGGTGGAGGCTCAGGCTCGGGAGGTGATGGAGGTCATGGAGGATCTAAGGGAAAGTCAGTAGAGGATCCCTCAACTAAGGGGGAGAAGAAAGGGAGTAGTGAAAAGGGGAAAGAAAAAGATACCTCTGCTGGGGACAAAGGAAAGGCTGATGATGTCTATTACAGTGGAGAACATGATGACTTTGATATTTTTGACATTCCCACTGAACCAGTCTTAGAAGATAAAGATGGTTTATTTGAAGCTGAAGAGGAAAGTGATTTTGGAGAATGGGAAGAGGAAGCTACAGTGGATCCTATCTTTGAGAAAGAGTTTCAGCAACAGCAGTCAGAGATGAAAAGAAAAGAAGCTGAACTCAAAAAGGTCTCCCAGATCATTGATATGAGGAAAGACATACAAAGAATAGAAACTCTTCAAAAGCAACGTCTTCATGACATTAAGGCTCAAGAAAGGAGAAGAGATGTCAGACTGAAGATTGGTGAAAAATGGGATGAAGCTAGGACAGTACTTGATATGCCTCAGCTGAGCACTAACAATGATAGGCAGTTCCTACATCTTCTTGACAAGCTGGAAATCTCAAATCCTAACAATGACATGTACATGAATGCTATCAAGACTGAAGTCTCAAGGATCACAGCTGCTTTTGATAGATCCCTAAATGAGATGAGCATTTTTGTATATTGTCAGAGTGAAGGATCTTTCAAGGTGTCACTTCATATGTTTGAGAATCGTTCTTTGTCAGAGACTTGGGTTCTTCTCAACAAGGTAAAAAGAAGCTCAGAATTGAATGAAGTTCTTCGAGAAAGGCTTAAAGAGTTTGCCAGCAGGGCTAGTCCTCAAGTGGTCAACAATCCTCATCAGGTGAGATTCTTTAAGTCTGATTGTCTTCAAATCTGTCAGCTAGATGTACAATCTCTTAAAGACTACTCAGCTAAGCATCTGGTCTGGATGGAACATCATTTAAGAACTGCTGGATACTCATCCATGTTGAAGACTCAAGCTGCTAATTTGATTCAAGCTTATTGTGAAAAGAATATTAAAAGGTACAATCAGATCAAGAATAAGCTGAAGTCAGTTGGAGTTCAACCAGTCAGACCAGACATCTTCACTTCAGAAAAGGATCGTGTCTTTGACAAGGAGTTGCTTCAAGATTTAGAAGAAGGTGAAGTCAGAAGAGAAGACAACTGAAGTCAATTAGCTCAAAACTCAATGTAATATGATTAGAGCTTTATGAATCAAGATAGACTAATGTAGTTAAATGTTCAGGCTAGAGGAACATCTATCTTGTATTCACTTGTATATTTCTTTTGGAATCTGGAAAATGTTAAATATAATCCAGAACTTTTCTGCTATTTACTTTGCATTTCTATTTATATCTTTTTCTTATTTGTTAGTTGAGTTATCCTCTAGGTATTTGTTTCTATTGATTAACAAACAAATAGGGGGAGATTGAAAGGCATATGTTAAGCCTATTTGTTTATTCGAGGATTTAACTCAACTCAAATAAGAATGTAATAAGTAAATAGTGGATGTATCGTCAGAGAGATCTCACAGAGTTATATCTGTCAAAGGATTCAGAAACAAGGTTCATCTACAGACTTGAGGAATTAGTTCACTGGAAGAAGTTCAAGAAATTGATCATGCCTCAGTGATATAAATCAAGAGTGTGGATTTAATCAAGTGACAGAGATCTCGTCAGGGTATTAATTAATTACAGGGATTTAATCTGAAGAAAATCAGAGTATCAAAGTCAAGACATAAAGCAACGTCACGGAAGTTAGTCACTCATGAACCAGACAGTACATCGAGTGTCAACATTGAAGTGGAGGAATTTATTCATATATTTCAGTGATTTTCAGAAGATTTACAGAAGAGTGGTTGCTGTTCAAGAGTAGTATTAATTCTCTTTTAATTAATTAAGTCATTTAATTTAATTAAGAGAATAAATTAAATCTGCAAAGATTAATTTATTGATTAATTGAATTAATTGGTTAATTAAATTTGAATTAATATTATGCATTTTTCAGAAATGATTTTGGAATTATATTCAAAAAGATAATCAGCAAAATAGATTTGAACTGGTATGACAATTAGATTTTCATACCAAAAGTCCTACCAAGTCATTCTGAATAGTCTTTCCAAGTCAAGTAATTGTCATACCGAAAGTCTCTCCAGTTCAACAGATTGTCTTGCCAATACAATTGGATTGTCTCACCGAAAGTCTCTCCAGTTCAACAGATTGTCTTGCCAATACAATTGGATTGTCTCACCGAAAGTCTCTCCAGTTCAAAGGATTGTCTTGCTAGTTCATTATGGATTGTCTTACCGAATGTCATGCTGATTCAATCGTGTGATCTGTTTACTTAAAAACAAATAGAAGCCGATCAAAAAATGACAACTGAATATCCAACCAACTACTAGAGAACACAAAACAAACAGAAGCAGAGAATTTATTATAAAATTCACAGAGCATTCATTTCTAGTATTTATTGTCAAATCCAATCCACTAGAAATCTTCTTATTGTTATTGTGTAACTATCTAGCGGATTAAAATCCCTAGAACTTAATCTCAAATCGCATTTAGCATTTGATCTTTTAATTGCAAAAATAGAAAAAGTTCATGTCGAATGTATTCTAGATTTGTAATAATTAATTTGAGATTAATCCCTTGTAACCGATACCGTAGTTGTAACACCTTTCAAGTTTAATAAAAGTTTTATTTAACTTGAATTTTGTTTCACAATTTTATTCCGCATTTTATTCGATTAAACGGTATTGTTTGCATTCAACCCCCCCTTCTACAAACAAATTGGGACCTAACAGGATCATTCAAGTTGATCAGGACAAGATGTAGGATAAAGAATAAGATGGAATGGTATGGGGTAGCTGGCTTCTAGCAGTCGTTGGAGCAACATATCAGTGAGTTTTCAAAATGAAAGGACAACAAGATCATGAGATGCCAGACTGAGATAACTGCATTTCTACGAGTATGACTAACTGCTAAAAACCCAAAGGAAAGTATCCCTATCATCACTTATTGTTTAAGTGATATTTATTTTGAATCCTATTATGCAAATATTGTTTTCCCTATTCTCAGTTCAGAATAGTTAAATGTTCTACATATCGCTGAATTAAATGATTCAGTTTATGCAAGTACTATTCTACTATTCTATGTTTAGAATAGCTAAATGATTTTACTTATCAAATGAATGGATTTATAAATGTTTTGGATTTTAAGCCAGATGACGTTTTGGTTTTTCTGCCTAAGTAAATGGGCGAATAAAAGTTTTTAAGGGTGTCGAGTATTATGACCCTCTCAATAAAATGTTTTAAGATTGGATGGTTGCGTAAGAGGCCGCGGCGGCGGTCCAGCAGAGAGTTAGGTATTATACAGGATATAATACCAATAGGCCAATATGTGCCTTGGGTGCCCCATTTGTTTAGTTGGATATGCTTAGGTTGCTCCGCGGCTGATCACCGACAGCAACTCACCGTCGTCCGAGGATTCCAATCTAAATTATTATATTGCTTTTGATAATTTTATAGAATAAATGATTTATCAACTGTTTCTGTTTTAGAATAATGGTAATGCAGTTTTGATTCAGATTCTGATTGATGCCGATACTTACGTTGTTGTTAAATATCAAAGGTGGTATTAGTATAGATGATTGATGTTAACTTCAGTATGGGATGTTGTGAGTATCAAAATTCGTATTGATATCTAATTTGATATGACAACAAAATAAGTATTAATTTCAAGAGTTCGATTTTGAGTAAAGTTTATGATTCAATCCATAATCATTGTTTCATGTTATTATGGTTTACGATATTTCCATAAACATTGTTTTACGAGTTTTATTCTCGTCAAGATTCAGAGTATTGCTGAAGCATTTCGCTCGAAAATATCAAAAAGAGCATTGAATATAGTAAGAAACAATTATCCGATTTTTTTAACAAATTTTCTGTTTCAGCAATTACGATCTTAAAATGTTCTACTCTAATGCAGATGTCGGTTTTATATCAAAACGACCATATATATATATTACAATGATCTTGCTGAGCATTTCTTCCGCTCATACTTGCCTGTTTTCAAATTTAACCTCCAATGAGGATTAGCTTGCGCTGTTTAGCCGCGTAATTCGAGGAAGCAAAGAAGAAGCTTTTGAAAGGTGATTGGTCCAGGGTTTGCGAACTAGTGTAAGTTTTATTGTATAAAGTTGTTTATATTATATTATATTATAGTTGTGTATTTTATAGTTGGGCCTAGTATACTTCTTTTCGAAGTTATACTAGGGGGTTTAGCTTTGAGTTTGGAATTTGTTGAAAAGAGTTCCAAAGAAAATGGAAAAATTATTTATGGAATTTGGGATTCTTGTTTCTAGAACTGTAACCTTAAAAGATCTTGGAATAGGTTGGGGTCATTATGCTAAATATCTTCCGCTGGCATTTGTGTGTTGATTAAACAGGTTAATTTGGATTGAGGTTTTATAGTGACGATCAAATCCTCTGACCCCGGATTTGGGGGTATTACCGGTTGGTATCAGAGCTGAGGTTATAGTAAACTAGAAACGAGAGTGTGTAGGAGTGTGTATAGCTATGTGAGGACATTTGAGCTCATATTGAGTTCCTGTTGGACTATGGGATATAGTACCAACGAGTAATTTAAGATAGGTGCATTCATTTTAGATGTTTGTGTTGAGCTGGATAGAACTCCGGGAAACTGCAAACGTCTATTGTGGAATCTTCCGAGGCTACTACAATTTGACGACGATAAAGATTATCAATATCTTTGCAATATGAAGAAGTGTCAAAAATCGGATGACGAGTCAACAGAAGAGTTCAAATAAAAGATAAGTATTAAAATTGTGGCAATACCTTCTCTTTCTATAATTCCTTTTGACATCTCTCAAAAAAAAGTAATTGTTAGAGGATATATTCCCTAACACTTATTTTCAATCGTATATGTGTTTTGAATGTGCCAGAGGCTATCATAAAGCCTATTTTTCAGGTTTTGATAGCTCTGCCAAGTTATGATAATTTAACTTCCACTTTTCTTATTTGGTGGATAGTTTCTTGGTAATGTGACACCACTTGCTCATTTGGTGCCAGAATTTTGTTCTCTGGATTTCATTTCCTTCAGAAATATCAACTTTGAAATCTTTTCAGTTTTATTCATCTGAGTTTGAATTTCATTTATATTCTTTCATTCTGACTGAGATGAACAACCCTATCTATAGGGGACACAAGGTATACCTGTCTATGTGATAGGAGTTGGATGGGACACCATCACTTGTGTGTGTTGTGAATACATGAAGGTTAACAACCTTTAGTAGTGTCCTAGTTTGGGCACGCAATACCAAGTTCATTTGATCATATTGATCTCTCAGTTATTCTTTTATTTCAATAATACTTTTTCTCAAATTCATATTTTGGTCCCGTTATGATATCAAATTCTTTTCTTTTGAGATTCTATGATTTTATCATCCCAAACATTTGAAGGTATGCCAATCAAGTTGGGCTGAGTTATTTAGGTCAAGTGAAATAAGACTATGTGATGGGATTACCAATAGCGGCAATGGACGACAATGCAATTAAAATATCAGTGGCGTATAACGAAGTCAATCTGTTTCTTTATTTCTCTCTCTATTTATCTTTATCTCTCTTTTTTTCTCTTTCTCTTTATCTTTCTCTCTATTCTTCTCTCTCGCAATCCGTAAAAGTGATTCTATTGAAGAATTGGTCAAAAGGTATGTGGAAGTGATAATAATGCGGAGTGAAGCTCACGTGATAACTGTGTGGTATAAGGATTTGCAGTGTTAATGGAAATTTTGAGAAAAGTTGCGTATGCCAGATTGGAAAGTTGGTTAGAAAACCCTTAATGCTCTCTTCTGCTGATTCTAAGGACGAAATCCTTATAAGGGGCGTAGATTATAATATCCCATATTTTCAAATATTATTATTATTATTTTTTGAAGTTGTTTATGTGATTTTTATGTGAATTTTAGTGAATTATCTGGTAATTGGAATTGATGTTTTTCATGTTTATATGTGATATCCTTTGAGTATTTTAATTTTTATATGTTTAGAATAAAATATAGATAATTGTGATATTTTTCTGATAATTTTTGGACTGTTATATGATATTTAATGATTCATAGATTTATTAATTATTGTCTGAGTATTTATAAATAAAAATTATTTTATAAAGTCGGGAATCGTCCAACTTCAACTGTTTTGGCGTTTTTATAACCCAAAACTCTTCCGAAAACTCCTTTATAACCTAATCGGGTAATTCCGGACATTTTCCGTATTTTAACTTTTTCAATCTGGATTACGGTTTGACCCGTACGTGTCCCAACACAAAATTTTCGATACGATAATCATTTCAATAGATCAATAAAACCCGTATTCTCGAGAGACTGGATATTTTTACATTATTTTCGTATATGGTGTTTTATGAAAAGCCCGGTTTTGACGATTATCCAATTTTGGTATTAATTGTATCGTTTTTATAGTTATGTAGCGGCTAAGTAATCTATTTTCGGATCATTTTGTAGTTACTTAGCGGCTAAGCAACAAATTTTTTGATCCAATATGATCCAATGCGTACCAATATTCTATAAGTATAAATAGCTTTTTTATTTATTAATAATTATTATTAAAAATTAGTTTTTATTTTTTTTATTTTTCAGAAAATCAGGTTTTTCTCTTAAGAATTAGGGTTAGGGTTTTGATTTGTTCTTGAAGATCAAATTAAATTTGGAATGATTCTGTGGTCCAAATCACAAGTGTGAATATCCGTTTTGAAGCCCTCGATCTTCTCTTTGTTAAACTACCATCAAATCGTTTCAACGATTGGTAAAATTTCAATCTCGAATTTTAGGGTTCATCTTCGAATTTGGGGCTTTTCGTTTAACTAATTTTTGGGTTATTTTGATGATATAGATAGTTTCACTATATCGTTTACAGTCGAATCATGTATATAATTGTCTTGTTTGATTGTTGGAATAGCTAACCGAGTTCTTGGTTTTTGGGTATTTTTATTTTCAATTTTTGGATTTTGAATGCTAGTTCGATTGATTGTGATTATCCAGACTGATTCTATGTGTCAATAGCTTCATTTTCGTATATAGATTGCGGGATTTGGTTGTCAGTTGCGTATTTTGCAAATTTCCGATGAGGTTGCCAGCGTTAATGGCGAATTTGTCCTGAATACTGTTTTCGGCCTGATTTGTTGTTGTTATTGCGTTGAACTGATTTCTGGAAAGCTTGGGAACGTTTTTGCTATTGAATACGGATCAAAAGAGGCCGTTTTGGCTTCAATGGAACTCGCCGGGAAAGACTGCAGTCGCCGGAAACTGCGCAAATTCTGGCATGTTCTTGAGCCCCGGAGGCTGTTCTTCCATTACCCGGTTAATCCGGTGACCCGACCCATTTTCCTGATTGTACAACTCGGTTTAGATCTTGTTTTCTCCTATTCCCAAATCACAAACATGTTTCTGCAGTTTTTATTTTATTTTAAATCAAAATTCAGTTTTTTTTTATTTATTCTAAAAAAAAATTCATTTTTATTTTGAAAATCATTATTTTAATTCTAAATTTTTTTTATTTATTCATTCAAAAATAAATCCAAATTATTTAATTAATTAATTTTAATTGATAATTAATTTTTTTATTAGTCAATTAATTTAAATATTATTTGGTTAATTAATTTAATTTGTTATTAATTAATTTTAATTGATTATTTAATTAGATTTAATTATTTATTTTTATTTAAAAATTTCGAAAAATAGTTTTGAGCTTTAAAATATTATTTTAAATTATTTTTCAGGCTCGATAATTCTTATAAAATTATTTTTGGGTGTTCGAGCCCTATTATTTAAATATAAAATGATTTAGAGACCCGTTTTAATTCCGAAAAAAAGGTTTAAAAATTCGTATTAAATAAACTGTTTGTCCGTTTAATAAGAAACGGACGCCTCTAGACTCAGAAAAATATTATTCTTTTATTAAAAATACTTTCGAGACCCAAATCCTTTTGTTTCGAAAGGTCGCTCATTTTGCAAGTTATTCTGAGTCAATTATTGATCGATAAATCATATTTTGACCCGATTTCAGTTTACCAAGTCGAACCTTTTAGCAAACCAAGGCGTGTGTTATATGAAATATGTGATACGTGAGTTATGTGCTTATGTGCTATGTGAATTACGTGCGTACATGAGTCAAGAGTCTTGTGTTTGACTGTTTTATTTATGTGTGGGCTATTGTATGGGTAGACGATAGGCTTTTGACGCGCAGTTCGTCGAGTGATTATCGTTTAGACGATTAAAGTTATATCTTTTAATTATAGATGCGGATCATTCAAGTTGATCAGGACAAGACGTTGGATAAAGAATAAGATGGAATGGTATGGGGTAGCTGGCTTCTAGTAGTCGCAGGAGTAGCATATCAGTGAGTTTTCAAAATGGAAGGACAATTGTAAAACACCCAAATCCGGGGTCAGGATTGGGTGTCACTACACAACTTTACATAATAATAAAACCTGTATATTAAAATAAATATATAGATTACCCCTCATATTCAGGATCGCTTACAGGTTATAGTATGAAACAAGAATCTAACCTTCTAAAATTTACATTGTCTAAATACAATTTCATTACCTTATTAGTAATTTACTTGTATTGATCATTCTGTCATCTCCAAATTTCTTCAGCTGGAATCTTACCACCTTTGCTGTCTATTAAAAGCTATTCACTTTGCCCTCATTTGATATTGAAAGAAATAAGAGTTCACAAAGAAAGAGTGAGCCAAAAATGCCCAACAAGTATCATAAATGGTTTCCAGGTATCGATCCAGAAAACTCCTGGAAACGATTATTGAATGATTTTAAAAACGTCTTTAAATAGTTGAGCGAACAAAATATTGGCCCTCATTGGGTTTGAATCATAAGTCATATTTTTCCGTAAAAGGACAGTAATTGTTTCAATATTTCATCCTTTTGAATTAAATCTTTGTGTGAGTTTGTAATTATGAACCATTCGGAAAGGAATGCCGTTAGTGGCGATCAACAATAAATTAGACTGGACACTAGGAACTAACGTATGCACTATAACCTGCTGATCAGTCAGGAGATAGTGCGGATCTATACCCAACTGCATAGACCCAACCAACATATGGGGCACCCAGGCAACTATGGCCTAAGGGTCCGGTTCATCCCTGACCCATAGGATCCAGCTTATCACTGGTCCTAATAGTAACCGTCCAGCCCGTAGAGTATTTTAATATCAAATCATTTTGATTTCAAAATATCCCAAATTAGGGTTCGCAAATAACCCGAACGAATGGGTATTTGCTCAAGAGAGCAATCGAATTATAGGAACAATAATGAAAAGAACTGCCATAATAAGAGTAAATGCAGCGAAATATAAAACAGTTAACTATTCTGAACTTAGAATAGGAGCGAATAAATATTTGCAGTATTTAAGGAAAAAGGTTAGGAATACTTGCAGTATTTAAAAGAAAGTTCGGGAATACTTGCCTCAATTGATAATCATCTGATCTTTAACTAGCTGCCATATCACTCAATCCTGTTGCATTTGTATTTCCCTCGACAGGCTACTTGACTTTTCTTATCATCTACCTTCTTAGGTTTATCTTTACTCTGAATCCACTCGTTTCATTACTACACGTAATCAGGCTTTACTTCTACAATCTCTATTTGGCTTTGAACGTCTCGCACTATGTGCATCTATCATAAACAATACTATTCAATGAACTGGCAAAATATAATTGACTAGTCTATACACTTATCTCTATCGTGTACCCGCCCGATAATAATATATATAAGAATCACATCTCATTCAGATAACGTTTAAAAGACATGCTGACTCATTATTCACATAATACGAACACATAGGGCAGGTAATCATGTTATCCACAAAATACATAATCACGTAATTCATGTAGCACATAAGTTGAATCGACAAAAGATAGGTCTTAATACGTTTAGAATTGAATTCGGGTCAAAAAGAACATTTTATCGATCAATAACCGACTCAGAATGATTCCTAAAGCAAACACCCTTTTGATACAAAAGAATTTAGGTCTCGAAAATACTTTTAATAGAAGCAGAATATTTTTCAGAGTCTAGAGGCGTTCGTTTCGTATTAAACGGAAGAACGATTGTTTTATTATGAATTTTTGAACATTTTTCGGAATTAAACGGTCTCCGAATCAGTTAATAATTAAATAATAGGGTTCGAATACCTAAATATGACTTTAAAATAATTTTATAATAATTATCGAGCTTCGAAAATAATTTAAAATAATATTTTAAAGCTCGAAACTATTTTTCGGAATTTCTAAATCAATTTTAAATAATTAAATATGATTATTAAATCAATTAAAATTAATTAATAATTAATTAATCAATTAAATAATTAAATATAAATTAATCAATTAATTAAAATAATTAAAAACTAATTAAAATTAATTAAAATAAATCAGATTTATTTTTAAATAATTAAAAATTATTTTCTGGATTTTTAAAATAATTTTTCGAAATAAATCTGATTTTTAGGATTAAAACATAATTTTAAAATAATTTTTAAAATAAAAGAAATCAGAAACAGTTTCTGATTTTTGGTTTAGGAGAAAAGAAGATTGAAACCGGGTTTTGAAAAAAAAGAAAACGGGTCGGAACCGGGTCCCAGCCGGGTCACGAAGAACACCGGCGAGTAACCCAGATTCCGGTGATCGCTGGCAGGCTTCTGCCCACCTCCGACAGGGGTCGAAACTTCAGGGTTTGGACTCGATTTTTGCTGAAATCTGTTTGTACACAACCCAGTACTCTGTTCCTAACATTATCCAACAGGAACGATCCTTGGATTGTTGTTTCCGGCATAAATCACCATAAAAACCGGCCACTACCGTGGCTCTCCGGCGATCGATCGAAATCGATCGATTCTCAGCGAAACACAGCTTTCAATAGCTTAAAACGAAGCTAACAACTACAGTAGTCTAATCCCGGGATCAAAACACGCAATTATTTCACATGTAAATAGAAAAAAAAAATTAAAATCGAATACAATAAAAATAATTAAAGTCTCAGTTTAATCATTCTAGCAATCGTTTGATATAAGTGAGTATATGAATCGATTGAAAATTAAATAAGGAAGCTTTTCCAATCATCAGAATTTATCAATAACCCTTAAATCAAAAACACCCAATTCGACTCATGAACCCTAAAATTATAAATTTACAAATTACTAATCCTTTGAATGATTTGATGGAATAAACAGAAAGAGCATAGAAATCTGAACGTTTTGGTTACTCATACTTCGAATTCTGAAATCTGCATCACCCTCAAATTTGGGTTTGATTCTCATAATTCTTCAAGAACACCAAGAACACATATTCAAAGAATTTTCAGAGAATCAAACCTTAATTTCTACATGATACTGAGCTCTATTTCTGAAGTATAATATACCAAATTGACCAGAAAAACATGCTCTATAACATGGAATCATCAAAACACATCAACAACATCAAGAACAAATTTTCATAATTTAATTATTAAATAATTCGAATATAAATAAATAAATAAGAAAATTACCATGATTTCTGGGAAGAAACTGATGATTGATTCAGAAAGAAAATTTCGAGAGCTTCGTTTTGATATGCTGCACGCCCGAATCGGAGTTCGATAACGCCTTTGTTCGTGCGTTTGATTCTCAGGAACGTATCGGTTTCTAGGGTTTTTCTCTGTATTTACGGTATTTTTACGGGTTGCAAAATGAATAAACGAAATAAATGAAATAAGAAATAAGCTATTTATATTTATGGAATATTGGATCGTTCTGGATCGTTTTGGATCGTTAAATTAGTTGCTTAGCCGCTAAGTAACTGCAATAACGATCCGATTTGATATCAGTTTTGGATAATTATCCCAACCGGGCTTTTTATAAAATACTTTATACGAATATAACGTAATAATATCCCGTCTTTTGAAAATACGGGTTTTGTTGATTTACCGAAAGGATTGTCGTATCGAAAATTTTGCGTCGGGCCGCGCACGGGTCAAACCGTAATCCGAATCGAAAAAGTCAAAACACGGAAAATATCTGGAATTACCAGATTAGGTTAGAAAGGAGTTTTCGGAAGAATTTCGGGTTATAAAAACGTAAAAATGGTTGAAGTCGGACGATTCCCGGCTTTATAAAATATTTTTTTTTTATAATTATTCAGAAAATAATTAATAATTCATAATTCATTATAAAATCATCTAACACTCCAAAAATTACCAGGAAAATACCTTAATTATCTATATTTTATTCTGGACATATTAAAATTAACATACTCACATTTTATTACATACAAACATCCAATTATTATTATCAATCATCAGATAATTTACCAAAAATTCATATAATATTCACATAATAATCATATATTGATACAAATAATTATACGATATTTCCCGGATGTTACATCCTTCCCCCCTTAAAAGGATTTTGTCCTCAGAATCACGATAATGAATAATACTGATACTTTTTAAGTATATCACTCTCATTCTCTCAGGTGAATCTCTCAACCTTATAATTTTTCATAACTTTAAAGTATAATATCAATCTTTCCTTAATAGCCTTTTGCTAACATCATATTCTATTTGTTGCTTGTATAACTCAATTCAACTCTCCATCTCCTATATATATAATGGAGCTAACTTACTTCTTCTGGATATGTACATATAAATGCCCTATAACTTCGCTATATGGGTAGCGGTGAAGCCAACTCACTTCTATCTATCTTGTCTATTTTACTATCTAGGAGGGACCAACATAACACATCTCAATTTTTTTTCTTTCTTTCTAATTCTAGTAACTTGTGCTTATATACATTTCCATTTCCCTGACTGTTCTACTTTACTTCTCGCATCTCCTTCTGTTTGGTTAGTCTGGCCTATAATCATTTTTAATCGTGTTCGAGAACCTTTAGCTGATCTCTTGCATTTCTCATCCGTGTGCGCCCGATATATTGAGCTCATGGTGTCTGATGCTTCGAAATGTTCTGAATCTTTTAAAACTAAAAATTAAAAGGCAATCTCGACCATCGCATTTAGCTCACCATTTTGTAGTATTTTTCAATTTCTTTTCAATCACTAACAAGTATACTTATCGAGCGAAATCTTTTATTCTTTAAAAGAAATATTAATTTGGAATAGAATGAACCATAAGTTTATTCAAAACCGAACTCTTGGTACTAATACTAATTTTGTTATCATATCAAATTAGATATCAATATGAACTTTAATGCTCATAACATTCCATACTGAAGTCAACATCAATCATCTATATTAATACCACCTTTGATATCTAACAATAAAATAAGTATCAGTATAATCAAGTTGTCGCATCAAAACCTGTTCTCAATTTCTAACTTTTCCAATTTCTTTATCCATTCCCCAGCAATCTTAGTGATATTCATTCTTTCTTTTCTACTTAAGACATCTGTCTCTAGATGGATCTTGCTTGGTTGGTAATTAACCATACTTTCGTAGCTCATAATTAATTATAACCAGAGTTCATACCTTTAAAGCTTAGAACATAGTTGCTAATCTTTCACCCTTCGCATGCATATCTTCAGGTGTTCAACTTGGTCTCTCTTAGTTCTTGAATGGGCGAGGATGTTATTAATAAATACAATCACACTATCCAATTACTCCTTATATACTATGTTTATTTAATCTTCATATTTGCAATTTCTGATAACCGATGCATAATTTCATACCTCCCTTCTCTATTCTCCATGATCACTTTTGTTTATAGCGCGAAGTACCCTTTATTTCATTATTCTTGCATTCCACATTTCTGAAGTTTTCCTTTACTCAATATCTCATTTCTACTGGGTTACATGACACAGGGCTTTTAACACCATCTCGACTCGTACAGTAACTGATGAAAACTCTTACCTCATTTCCCGAGGTAACCTTGGTAAATCATTCGTTAGAACTTTCGGGACTTTGCTTTAATTCTAAAGAATTTTGATATGAGCTTCATTGCATCGTTCTTTTCTAATAATTTTCCATGAATACTATTGTTTAATCTTCCCTGCTTACGCACATTCTTTGAATGAAATTTCTATCTTCAATTATCGGCATTTCACTTTATTCTCCTATCAGTTCTGACACAGCTGACATTCACCACTTGCTTATATCCTGAACTATTTTATAAAATTTCTTTATCATCCTTTTGATTCCACTTCTTTTCTTATTTAGTTCTTCATTCTCATTACTCATTAACTCTTTTAACATAAGGAATGCATTTTTCTTGATAATATTAATATGTACATTATTAGCTAAGCCATTTCTGAAGTTAATAAAAGGCTTTTATTTATAATATTTAAGTTCTTACTGACATAATTATCAAAGTTCACCGATAGTTACTTTCTTAGACTCTCTTAAATCATCATTGATCGCATATTTGGCTTCTTCCAATTGATCAACATTTCCCCTTCTCAAGTTCACATGTGAACTTCGTTAGTCTTCTTCTTACATCGGATATTTGGATTTGCGAGCTTTCAAAAACTTTTATTCAATCACCATTCGATATAGGTATACTTTCAAGTCCTTCCTAGAATGCTATTACAGATGATAGAATCTCTTTGCTTTATCTTGAATCTTCAGTTCTTGAAAATTTTCTTCTAACTAGCATGTACCGACTACTTTCTGTTCCTCTTGTTTATCGAAAATAGCGTATTCATCTAGATAAATCTCGCACATGTCTGTGGTAACATCACGCTAATTCTACTAAATTTTTGATTCCTGCTAACTCCATCACTTCCTTCAACGTGCTAATCGCTTTAATTTTGGATCTGAAAATCATGCTAGAGCTTGACTCAATCTAATTGGAATCGATCTCCATTTAGCTAACCATTAGTTGGTAAAGTTGATCAATTAACTCTTTTAACCGATCACTTAAACCAAGTAAAGATTAGATAACTAGAATCAAAGACCAATTACATAAAGTCGGTTCGATCATAACATTTTTTCTCAAGAACCGAAATCACAACCATTTGGAGTACAACTGGGAGTGAGAATATACTCCTTTCTCCTTACATGTAGGGTAATTTCTGAAAATTTGGGCAGCACATCCCCTATACCATCGACTACCAGTCGGACTCAAGCCGACACCATCAATCTACCAAATCGTCTACAATCACATCCATCCACTTCCATCAACCAAATTCATCCATCCACCCTAGTTCGGACTATATCATTCTGATTAATATAGGTATGATTAACTGGCATAACATATATCTTTTTGGAATGAGACTTAAGGTCTTAAACAAACAATTAATATAATCATTATCTTCTCAGATCTTTCTGAATATTATAAAATTTTATCAGCAAGCTTTAAAATTTATCTCGTGTTTCCAAAATTTTATTTTGCGAGTATTTTAACTTATTTATTGTGTATAGTTACTTTTAAGAATTATGCCGCATCCTTCCACAAATCACAACAATCATCTATCTTCGACGATATGCATTCAATTTCATTAACTAATATGTTTATCTTTAATAACCACGCACGATTTTCATTACTATCATCGCAATCTGGTAGAATCTTATTCGTTATATCGTTAGTTCTTCAAAGGTTTCACCATCGAATAACCATTGCTTCATCTCTACTTATGGTTCTGCATCAACTTTCGTCACTGATCCGGTTATGGGGATCAAATTTACCATAACTTATTTTGCTCAAGGTAGAGAACTTCATAATTTCTTGAAGAGCACGTTCGCAGTTCGATTACATTTAAGATTTCTTTCGTCTTGAATCTTTATGACAAATATCTTCCCGTGACGAAGGGATGTTTCACGTAGTAATTGCATGTCTGAGTCATTGTTCAGAATTTCCTTGATCTTTGATCATCGTCCCGATACTCGTTTGCTCCGTCTGACGCACACAACTTTACTTCCTTATTTTTTAATTGATCTAATTATTACGGTTCACTATGATCCATTCCTCATCGAAATCTTCCAATTCGAAGTGCATCGTGATAACGTAATCTACCGTACTGATGAGATCCATGTAGCAAGAACAACTGTCTGACCTGATATCTTCGCCATGTCCACATTTGTCAGTGCATCCATTTTCCTTGCTCGCAGATATCCACCATTTATCGTTTTGCAGTCGTATCTATATTCGTTGTATGATTCCACGTATCACACTATTTCATTTCTTTTGAAATCGTCAAAGGACAGAGTCTACGCAAGAGGAGAGTTTGCGAATATGACTTTGATTGAAAACTGAACAAGGAATAACAATGCCACAAACAATTAGGAGAATTTGTAATTCAGTAAATAGAAGGAAGAAAAATGAGTGAAGATTTAGATGTGAATGAGACAACCATGTTCGTACTCAAGATGGCCAGTCTTTCATACTATATGGCATACAGCACATGATTAGGTGGCGTCCCACCCGACTCTTCATCATTTCGACAAAGCGTCATACCACAACACTGCTTGTCTCAATCAGAAATTAGTGATTTGAGGAGAGAAATAATTCAGAAGGAATACAAAAAATTTTCTTTCATCTTCACCTCATATGATTTATCCACAGAAGAAACTTATACGTATTCCAGAATTAAGAAGAATATATGCTATCATATTAAGAACAGGAATTTCGATGTTGATCACCTTCCACGCTTCACCTAATTATGCCTTTAGAAACCAGTCAAATGAGAGATTCACCATTTAGGTCATATTATATCTTCAAAATGTCGTCTGGAAATGCCTCCACGTTAAATGCTTTAATGATTTGATCGTAATCGCGTTCCTACAAAATTTATAATTATTATTTCCAACTTCTTCTCTCCCATGTAGGATAACCATTGATCCCGCAATGGTTCAATTTTGTTGATAGGACTACTATTATTATTATTATTATTATTATTTCCAATTATCTGGAAGATTCTTCCATTTCCTTCGGTCATCCGCTGTCCGTTCAAATTATGAATCTCATTAAATTTTAATAATTTCATGAATTGAGTAAATAATGTTTTAACAATTTAATCATTAATATTAAACAAAATTTATGTTCACCTTTCACGAAAACTTTAAACTTTATTCTCACTAGTGGGTCTACTTGGTCCTCCAGATTAACCATACTGAGTCTAATTCCATTCTCCTTTTTAGGTCATTTTCTACTTATAATAACAAGAACATAAATAGTAATTCGACAACCAAATTGTAAAATTCATTTCATACAAAAATCTTCTGAAAGTTGATTAAGAAAATCTTCTCCGAAATTTCATTTTAAAATTTTGAAAATCAGTTATTTGGTCGTCATTACTATATAAATTACTTGTTATCCTCTTGACCCGCTAATGAAATATCTAATTAAAGGAATGCCCATATAAGGGTCTCTCCATTTTGGTACATCTTCCTCTCTTCCTTGGATTCTGCTCGCACTTATTAGTCACCGAAACTCCATTTACCGTCGTATATCATTTTATTTTTAACTCGAACCCAATGCTGACGTCCGCCATTGTCTTTTATATTCTTGTCTTCGTTCTTGATATTATGCTTACAACAACGCATGCGATTCAATGTTCCGTCTGTAGATAGGTTCGCATCTTCTTGCTAGTCTTACCTATACCTATTAAGGTAGCTATCATTCCTCGCGCAGCTCCCGATGAGTGATAAGAATCTTCTCGCAACAGTGGTGCCTTCAAAACATGCAACGTTGGTTCTTCATCAGCTTCCATCAACTTGTTGCCTCCAGCGTGATGCTCGTCCTACTACCTAAGTTATATCGTACCCAAAACTCACCTAGCCTCTCTTAGGCGAAATTCTCACAAGACTCATTCGCATCTTCTTCAAAATTGCATGAAACATAGGGTAGCATATCCAGTCTCCGCCGATCTATCGATTCCTCATTATTGTAGGATCGGAGACCCCATTATACCTATAGCGTTGCGATATTCGCCTTACGCTTGCCTCAACAATCCTGGCTTACCAATTCCGTATCGGACCTACTAATCCTCATTCACACTCACTTCGAACTTAAAATAAGTATGCCTAGGGTCTTTCTTATCTCTTATAACCTATCACTCCTATCTTACCCTCATCTATTCTTATTTCAGTGACCAATAACCTGTAGCTCTGACACCAACTGTAACACCCCCAAATCCGGGGTCAGGATTGGGTGTCACTACACAACTTTACATAATAATAAAACTTGTATATTAAAATAAATATACAGATAACCCCTCATATTCAGGATCGCTTACAGGTTATAGTATGAAACAAGAATCTAACCTTCTAAAATTTACATTGTCTAAATACAATTTCATTACCTTATTAGTAATTTCCTTGTATTGATCATTCTGTCATATCCAAATTTCTTCAGCTGGAATCTCACCACCTTTGCTGTCTATTAAAAGCTATTCACTTTGCCCTCATTTGATACTGAAAGAAATAAGAGTTCACAAAGAAGGAGTGAGCCAAAAATGCCCAGCAAGTATCATAAATGGTTTCCAGGTATCGATCCAGAAAACTCCTGGAAACGATTGTTGAATGATTTTAAAAATGTCGTTAAGTAGTTGAGCGAACAAAATATTGGCCCTCATTGGCCTTGAATCATAAGTCACATTTTTCCGTAAAAGGACAATAATTATTTCAATATTTCATCCTTTTGAATTAAATCTTTGTGTGCGTTTATAATTATGAACCATTGGGAAAGGAATGCCGTTAGTGGCGATCAACAATAAATTAGACTGGACACTAGGAACTAACGTATGCACTATAACCTGCTGATCAGTCAGGAGATAGTGCGGATCTATACCTAACTGCATAGACCCAACCAACATATGGGGCACCCAGGCAACTATGGCCTAAGGGTCCGGTTCATCCCTGACCCATAGGATCCAGCTTATCACTGGTCCTAATAGTAACCGTCCAGCCCGTAGAGTATTTTGATATCAAATCATTTTGATTTCAAAACATCCCAAATTAGGGTTTGCAAATAACCCGAACGAATGGGTATTTGCTCAAGAGAGCAATCGAATTATAGGAACAATAATGAAAAGAACTGGCATAATAAGAGTAAATGCAGCGAAATATAAAACAGTTAACTATTCTGAACTTAGAATATGAGCGAATAAATATTTGCAGTATTTAAGGAAAAAGGTTAGGAATACTTGCAGTATTTAAAAGAAAGTTCGGGAATACTTGCCTCAATTGATAATCATCTGATCTTTAACTAGCTGCCATATCACTCAGTCCTGTTGCATTTGTATTTCCCTCGACAGGCTACTTGACTTTTGTTATCATCTACCTTCTTAGGTTTATCTTTACTCTGAATCCACTCGTTTCATTACTACACGTAATCAGACTTTACTTCTACAATCTCTATCTGGCTTTGAACGTCTTGCACTATGTGCATCTATCATAAATAATACTATTAAATAAACTGGAAATATATAATTTACTAGTCTATACACTTATCTCTATCGTCTACCCGCCCGATAATAATATATATAAGAATCACATCTCATTCAGATAACGTTTAAAAGACATGCTGACTCATTATTCACATAATACGTACAAATAGGGCAGGTAATCATGTTATCCACAAAACACAAAATCACGTAATTCATGTAGCACATAAGTTGAATCGATAAAAGATAGGTCTTAATACGTTTAGAATTGAAATCGGGTCAAAAAGAATATTTTATCGATCAATAACCGACTCAGAATGATTCCTAAAGCAAACACCCTTTTGATACAAAAGAATTTAGTTCTCGAAAATACTTTTAATAGAAGCAGAATATTTTCCAGAGTCTAAAGGCGTTCGTTTCGTATTAAACGGATGACGGTTGTTTTATTATGAATTTTTGAATATTTTTCGGAATTAAACGGTCTCCGAATCAGTTAATAATTAAATAATAGGCTTCGAATACCTAAATATGACTTTAAAATAATTTTATAATAATTATCGAGCTTTGAAAATAATTTAAAATAATATTTTAAAGCTCGAAACTATTTTTCGGAATTTTTAAATCAATTTTAAATAATTAAATCTGATTATTAAATCAATTAAAATTAATTAATAATTAATTAATCAATTAAATAATTAATTATAAATTAATCAATTAATTAAAATAATTAAAAACTAACTAAAATTATTTAAAATAAATCAGATTTATTTTTAAATAATTAAAAATAATTTTCTGGATTTTTATAATATTTTTTCGAAATTAAATATAGATTTTTAGGATTAAAACATAATTTTAAAACAATTTTTAAAATAAAAGAAATCAGAAACAGTTTCCGCTTTTTGGTTTAGGAGAAAAGAAGATTGAAACCGGGTTTTGAAAAAAAAGAAAACGGGTCGGAACCGGGTCTCAACCGGGTCACGAAGAACACGGGGGTCGAAACTTCAGGGTTTGGACTCTATTTTGGCTGAAATCTGTTTGTACACAACCCAGTATTCTGTTCCTAACATTATCCAACAGGAACGATCCTTGGATTGTTGTTTCCGGCATAAATCACCATAAAAACCGGCCACCACCGTGGCTCTCCGGCGATCGATCGAAATCGATCGATTCTCAGCCAAACACAGCTTTCAATAGCTTAAAACGAAGCTAACAACTACAGTAGTCTAATCCCGGGATCAAAACACACAATTATTTCACATGTAATCAGAAAAATAAAAATTAAAATCGAATACAATAAAAATAATCAAAATCTCAGTTTAATCATTCTAGCAATCGTTTGATACAAGTGAGTATATGAATCGATTGCAAATTAAATAAGGAAGCTTTCCCAATCATTAGAATTTATTAAAAAACCCTTAAATCAAAAATACCCAATTCGATCCATGAACCCTAAAATTACAAATTTACAAATTACTAATCGTTTGAATGATTTGATGGCATAAACAGAAGGAGCATAGAAATCTGAACGTTTTGGTTACTCATACTTCGAATTCGGAAATCTGCATCACCCTCAAATTTGGGTTTGATTCTCAGAATTCTTCAAGAACACCAAGAACACATATTCAAAGAATTTTCAGAGAATCAAACCTTAATTTCTAAATGATACTGAGCTCTATTTCTGAAGTATAATATACCATATTGACCAGAAAAACATGCTCTATAACATGTAATCATCAAAATACATCAACAACATCAAGAACAAATTTTCATAATTTAATTATTAAATAATTCGAATATAAATAAATAAATGAGAAAATTAGCATGATTTCTGGGAAGAAACTGATGACTGATTCAAAAAGAAGATTTCGAGAGCTTCGTTTTGATATGCTGCACGCCCGAATCGGAGTTCGATAACGCCTTCGTTCGTGCGTTTGATTCTCAGGAATGTATCGGTTTCTAGGATTTTTCTCTGTATTTACGGTATTTTTACGGGCTGCAAAATGAATAAATGAAATAAATGAAATAAGAAATAAGCTATTTATATTTATTGAATATTGGATCGTTCTGGATCATTTTGGATCGTTAAATTAGTTGCTTAGCCGCTAAGTAACTATAATAACTATCCGATTTAATATCATTTTTGGATAATTATCCCAACCGGGCTTTTTATAAAATACTTTATACGAATATAACGTAATAATATCCCGTCTTTTGAAAATACGGGTTTCGTTGATTTACCGAAATGATTGTCGTATCGAAAATTTTGCGCCGGGCCGCGCACGAGTCAAACCGTAATCCGAATCGAAAAAGTCAAAACACAGAAAATATCCGGAATTACCAGATTAGGTTAGAAAGGAGTTTTCGGAAGAATTTCGGGTTATAAAAACGTAAAAACGGTGGAAGTCGGACGATTCCCGGCTTTATAAAATAATTTTTTTATAATTATTCAGAAAATAATTAATAATTCATAATTCATTATAAAATCATCTAACACTCCAAAAATTACCAGGAAAATACCTTAATTATCTATATTTTATTCTGGACATATTAAAATTAACATACTCACATTTTATTACATACAAACATCCAATTATTATTATCAATCATCAGATAATTCACCAAAAATTCATATAATATTCACATAATAATCATATATTGATACAAATAATTATACGATATTTCCCGGATGTTACAACAACAAGGTCATGAGATGCCAGACTGAGATAACTGCATTTCTACGAGTGTGACTAACTGCTAAAAACCTAAAGGCAAGTATCCCTATCATCACTTATTATTCAAGTGATATTTATTTTGAATCCTCTTATGCAAATATTGTTTTCCCTATTCTCAGTTCAGAATAGATAAATGTTTTGCATATCGCTGAATTAAATGATTTTGTTTATGCAAGTACTATTCTGCTATTCTATGTTCAGAATAACTAAATGATTTTACTTATCAAATGAATGGATTGATAAATATTTTGGATTTTGAGCAAGATGACGTTTTGGTTCTTCTGCCCAAGTAAATGGGCGAATAAAAGTTTTTAAGGGTGTCGAGTATTATGACCCCTCTAAATAAAACGTTTTAAGATTGGATGGTTGCGTATGAGGCCCCAACGGCGGTCCAGCAGAGAGTTAGGTATTATACATGATATAATACCAATAGGCCAATATGTGCCTTGGGTGCCCCATTTGTTTAGTTGGATATGCTTAGGCATACCGGTGTTGCTCCGCGACTGATCACCGGAGGAAACACACCGTCGTCCAAGGATTCCAATCTAAATTATTATATTGCTTTTGATAATTTTATAGAATAAATGATTTATCAACTGTTCTGTTTTGGAATAATGGTAAAATGCAGTTTTGATTCAGATTCTGATTTATGCCGATACTTACGTTGTTGTTAAATATCAAAGGTGGTATTAGTATAGATGATTGATGTTAACTTCAATATGGGATGTTGTGAGCATCAAAGTTCGTATTGATATCTAATTTGATATGACAATAAAATAAGTATCAATTTCAAGAGTTCGGTTTTGAGTAAAGTTTATGATTCAATCCATAATCGCTGTTTCATGTTATTATGGTTTACGATATTTCCGTAAACACTGTTTTACGAGTTTTATTCTCGTCAAGATTCAGAGTATTGCTGAAGCATTTCACTCGAAAATATCAAAAAGAGTTTTGAATACAGTGAGAAACAATTATCCGACTTTTTTAACAAATTTTCTGTTTCAGCAATTACGATCTTAAAATGTTCTGCTCTAATGAAGATGTCGTTTTTATATCAAAACGACCATATATATATTACAATGATCTTGATGAGTATTTCTTCCGCTCATACTTACCTGTTTTCAAATTTAACCTCCAGTGAGGATTAGCTTGCGTTGTTTAGCCGCGTAATTCGAGGAAGCAAAGAAGAAGCTTTTGAAAGGTGGTTGGTCCAAGGTTTGCGAACTAGTGTATGTTTTATTGTATAAAGTTGTTTATATTATATTATATTATATTATAGTTGTGTATTTTATAGTTGGGCCTAGTATACTTCTTTTCGAAGTTATACTAGGGGGTTTATCTTTGAGTTTGGAATTTGTTGAAAAGAGTTTTGAAGAAAATGGAAAAATTATTTATGAAATTTGGGATTCTTGTTTCTAGAACTGTAACCTTAAAAGATCTTGGAATAGGTTGGGGTCATTATGCTAAATATCTTTCGCTGGCATTTGTGTGTTGATTAAACAGGTTAATTTGGATTGAGGTTTTATAGTGACGACCAAATCCTCTGACCCCAGATTTGGGGGCGTTACATCTTCTCCATGCATACCTCTTCTTGTGTTAGTCTTAATCTTCTTTCCTTTCAATCAACCGCCTTCCTTATCTGAAAGTCTTCTTAAGTCCTGATATTATCTCATGATGAATATCTTCTGATATCTTAAGTTCTGATAACTTAAGTTCTGATATCTTAAGTTCTGACTTCAGTATAAGTACTGATTTCCAGTTTAGTCCTGATTTGTCCTGTTAGTCAAGATCTAAAAAACTAGACACAAATCATTATTAGACATGACATCACAAATATATCTAACACTTTATGTTTTGGATGAACTCGATATATTTTCTATGGGAGCTTCTAGTATTAATTTATCATCTTTTCATTTGAGTGATTTGTCTTATGAATTCTACCTATGGCATGCTCGTTTAGATCATATTTCTTAATCTCATTTATAGTTTTAGTTTCTACAGGAGCCTTGGGATAACTAAAAATTCATGATCTTTATGACTGTAGAGGTTGTAAATTAGCAAAATTTGCTGCTTTACTTTTGTAAAAAAGTGTTACATATTTTCTTACTTCGTTTGATAATGTGCATTATGATGTATGGGGAGCTGTTTTTATTTCCACAAAAGGAGGATCTGGATATTATTTTTTGCTTATTGATGATTTCACTGGTTATACATGGATTTATCTTATGAAGCGTTGGTATGATTTTTTTGGGTATTTTAAAAAATTTTAGAGCTCATATAAAACTCAACATAAAGCTATCATTGAATGTTTTCATTGTGATTTGGGAGTTGAATATAGATTTAACGTTTTTTGTCGCTTGCTTGCTTCTGATGCAAACTTATGTCAAACCTCATGTACTGACACTCTTCAATAGAACAGTGTTGCTGTAAGGAAAAATCTTCATCTTGTTGAAACAACTCGCTAATTTTTGTTATCGGCTGATGTTCCCAGTGTATTTTTGGGCGAAACACTTCTTACTTTTGTTTATGTGATTAATCGAATTCCAACTGCTCAAAATTATGGTTTATCTCCTTTTAAGAATTTGTATGATGAAGTGGCTGAATATGCTTCATTGTGTGTATTTGGTTGTACTTTCTTTGTTCTCAAACCTCAGGTTGAGCGTAGTAAGTTTTCTGCTAAATATGTTTTATGTGTGTTTTTGGGCTACGGTGCTACCCAAAAAAGGATATCATTATTTTGACCCGGTTATTTCGCATCATATGAAACAAGAAAAGCTTATTCGTATTGATCCATTTGACATGAATATTGAGGATGCTTCAACGATAAATTCTAATACTTCTGTTCCAGAGATATCTACATCTCAAACTCCTAAATCTCCGACTTCTACATCTACATCTCAGACTTCGACATCTGCACCTGCTTCTACAACTAGTTAATCATCACCAGAGATTTCATATTCTACTCCCACTCAATCGTCTACCAAAATTTTGACTCCTCCGCTAGTTCAGAAGTCTTCTCACTTTCGTAAGTCCACCCACTCCCCAATTTTTCATATTCATCTTATTCTCCATCATTTGTTTCATTCGTTATTTTTGTTGACCAATTGTCTGAGCCTGCATCATATAGATAGGTTGTTCGTGATCCCTTATGGAAGAATGCTATGGCTAAGGAACTTACTAGGATTTAGTCCCATTGCCTCCAGGATAACATGCAATTGGTTGTCGTAGAGTATATAAAATTAAGACAAAATCGGATAGATCTGTTGAGCATTATAAGACTCGACTTGTTGCTAAATGTTATTCTCAAGAGTATGGCTTGGACTATAAAGAGACTTTTGTGCGTGTTGCAAAGATGACGACTGTTCGTACTTTGATTGCAATGGCTTCTGCTCGCAAGTGGAAAATATTTCAGATGGATGTTAAAAATGCATTCTTGTACGGTGATCTTCACGAGGAAGTTTATATGACACCTCCTCCCGATCTTCCGCATCAACCAAGTTGTGTCTGTAGACTTAATAAATCTATTTATGGTCTTTGTCGATCATCTCGCTGTTAGTTTGAGAAGTTTTCTACTGTACTTTATTCACTTGGTATTTGTCCTAGTAATCATCATTCTGCTATATTTCTACGATCTATGAGTGCTTTTCATATCTTATTATCTTTATATATTGATGATATGTTTATTACTGGACATGATTGTGATGATATTGAGTCACTGAAATATGAGTGGGCTCGTTATTTTTCTATATAAGATTTGGGTTTGCTACATTTTTTTTGGAATTGAGGTTGTAGCTCGCGAAAGAGGTATCTTTTATGTCAATCTAAGTACATTGCTGATTTTCTTGACCGTGCACATCTTACTGATAACAAGACTGTGGAAACTTGTTAGAAATCAAGCCTAAATCCCGATGATAAACAAATCACATTGCATAATTGTGTTAAGGCAACTTGTAACCTTTTATGACTAACCATCCTAAGGGATAGTCTTTAAAGGAGTAGCCCATCAATTGATAGGGTTTATGTAACATTTTCTATGAGAGTCCTGTAAACAGATAACAATGCAGTTATTCATTCAAAAGTCATGTTAACTCAATGGATAATCTAGAATAGGGTGGTTAAGTGTAAATATTTAATGCAATGTAATTCAGATTAAGTGAAGTGAGTCACCAACTGCTAAATGAAGAGAAAGCATCGACTGCTATCTATATCTGCCCATCAACGGCATGTGACTATTAATATTTAAGGAAAGCCATACAAGAGACTTCCAATGGCTAAGAAATTCTATAGCTAGTGGCTATCAATGGCTAAGAATGTACATAGCTACTGATAGTCACGTGACAGTGGTCAAAACCTATGGCTGTCACCATACATGGGCTAATAAGAATCTCTGAAAATAAAATGAGAAGCGAAGACAAACTTTGCATGTGATCTTCGATGTTGAAGAAGAAGAAACATTCCATTTTTATGCAAGACAAATATGAGGAATATTCAAAGTAATATATCAGGATATAATGCAGCCTCATTTTTCAAGCATCACGAGAAAGAGAATGAAGAAGCAACCTTGCTGGACCTCGAAGATTGTGTTATGGATTGTCTAACAAGCATTGTAACTTGGTGATATATAGGTTTTACATTCTCAGAGAGATTTTAGAGAAAGATCTTTTCCTATGAGCAGAACACTGTAAATTAACCTAAGTTGATTGTCAATGAATAACAATTGGTATCATAGCAAGCTTTCAACAAATAGAAGGTTTAAATATTTTAAAGCTGATTCAATCAACCATGGTGAAGAAGGAGGTAGAAGCCCATACTACAGACTTAAACAAAGAATTTCTAGATCTGTCTTTTATGACCAAGGATAATGACTTAGAGATATCCTCAGGGAGCAGTCAAAGAATATATTATCTAAGGAGGCAATTAAATCATGAACAAGAATTAACTGCGAAATGGAAGATATCTAGGGATGTAACAATTAGGCTCACAGATTTTAAGAGTGTTGAATCTTTCTGTGAAGAAGCTTGGAAAAGGGAGAAAAAGGATCATGAACAAGAGTTTTCCACTAATGTCATCTCCTCAACAAATAATCTTTATCCTTTAAAGAAAGAAAAATTGAGAAATAAAGATTACTTGTTAAGTGAGAGTATAAGCACTTGTAAACTGGACATGTTGGATTAAAGCTAGTGAACCAGTTAGCAAAAACTCTGTAAACAAAGAGAGTAGAAAAACTAAAAAGAGTAACATAGGTTATTGGTCCAGCAAAAAATTGAAGGACAAATTGAAACCTTGAATGAGGATCAAAAAGAAGAACCACAAAAATGGCAAAGCAGGGGTTAACAAGCACACTCTCTACACTCCTGACAAATGTGCCTGAAAAAAACACATGTCAATTGTGGTAATGTTAATCACTCATATACTAAATATAGAACTATGTCTATGATTACCATGGATGGATCTTCTATACCTATGAATGTCATGTCAAGTATGTCAAGATAGCTTAGTTGGAATAGTAGTAACATGTCAATCTTGCCTAATTCTTACTGTTCTGCATTTAGTATGCCATGCAATAAGAAAGTTATTAAAAACATATTTGCATCCTCATCCAGTAAGATGTGAAAATGGCTCCAAAGTCATTTTTGATAAAGAAGCCTGTGTTTTCATTAACAAAAATGTAACAAGGTCCATCTATCTGAAAAAAGAAAAGGGAATATGTATATAGCTAATTTCACCTCAACAGATGATGAATCAATGATTTGTCTGCTCATCAAGATAAATAAGGATGAAGAATGGCTAGAAGACAAGAAGCTATCTCACCCGAATCTTTTAATTGAGAGAAATTAATGTGGAGAATTATTAGAATTGGAAGTGTCCAATAATGGTCCTCATGATTCTTATCAATCTGATAAGAAGAGGGGGATTATTTAAAAGAAGAAAATAGAGTCATTACTTGACAACCCCCTGCATTTTCTATATGAGGATTCTTCTGGATCAAATCATGTTTTGCAAATAAAGATATTATATCCCATGATCACTGATGATATCTCAAAATGTACATGGAAATACTTTTGGATTTCAGAATTTGAAGCTGTTGAAATTATCATCAATCACATCAAGGAATTTTGTGCAAAGAAAGGATTAACTCATGGATTCTTTGCTACAAGGACTCAACTGCATAATGGAGCAGCTAAAAAGAATAAGAAATTACTTAGAGATTCATGAAGAGAAATACTTGGAGAATCAAAGATGTCTATATATCTCTAGAATAAATCCATCTACAACATAGTCTCTACTCAGAATATCTCTTTGAACAGTCAAGTCTCTGAAAAGAAAATAAACTAGAAATTATTGCATGACTTTGGCTGCAGATGCTTTATCCTAACTCAAATTGAAATCATTATCAAACTTGAAGCTAAAGAAGTAAGAGGAATTCCAGTTACATGCTTAGTAGGAAGGAACTACATGGTCTACAATTGGGAAGTCAAAAGGAATGTTATGGATTCAATTCGTGATGCACCTGATGAGAAGAAGACTCAAGAATTGAAGGATCAGATTGTTGAAGACGGTCTCAAATCAAATAATAAGAGATATGATTGGCAAGTTGATGGTTATAATGTTCTTATAGAATTTATCATGTTAACTGCTAATCCAAAACATGTGAAAATAACAGTTGAACAACAAAATGGAACAACCATTGATCAATTCAAAAAGACATCCATTGATCAAAAAGAGCTAGCCATTGGTGAACTATTACTTGATAGAGAAACTAGAGTGACATCAACTGCTGAAAAGGCTGAAGCCTCTCACTCAGAGGGAGTTTCAAGATATTTCAGTTATCACTCTTTGCAGCTCAGAAATGTCTAATTATCAACATCAAAATTGCTTCGTCAAGGAAAATTGACAAGCAGTCATACTCTCAACTCATATTTTGAAGACACATCTATCAAGGAAAGAACTATAGAAATCACTTTAAAGAAATACTTGTAAATCAACTTTCTACTCAAGGAAGAACCCAATAAAGTGATAGAAGTTCTTCTAGAATCACCTTGGTTTACATTTAATCAACAAGTGTCAAACTAACTTGAAACAAACAAAGTCAAGAAGCTGGTGCCTAGATCAGAAGACAGTGTAGTCAAGGAAATCAAATGTGCACTAAGTATCAAGGAGAATGAAAATGGCATGATTTCAAGGAATAAGTCAAATCCAGCTGAAGACTATCTGCAGAAATTAATGACTAATAGTGACTTTTTCATTGGTAACATAGATAGAAGCAATCTACATCTTTCAGGTATGTTCAGCTCATGTCAACTTTAAAATATATCAAACTGCAACATGCAATGGTTTTCTAACTGATGATCTTAAGGAAGAAGCGTCTATACCTCAATCTAAGGATCTTGATGATTCAAGAATTACAGAGTGTGTGGACTAGCTTCCGAAAGCACTATGTTGATTAATGCAGTTATCTAGAATATGGTATGACTGTTTATATCAGTATTTTCCTAAGGGATATTCTTCAGAGGTACAAAAGCCAAATATCTCCTCTTCTTAGAAATACATATTACTCTAGAATAATTGAATATTTTTGTGTTAATAATATAATCCTTGACTCTACTATTGATAAATCTTGAAAAAGACATATTAAATTCAATGAACAATTAAATATAAAATGAGCATGATGAGTGAACTCACTTTTTTCTTGATGCTCAGGAAAATTAAGTAAGTGTTGAAATCTTTATAAGTCAAACACTGGTTATGCATGACCATCTTTAGATATTTGATTAAACTGATTAGATTCTACAAAATCACTTATACCAATTCCTGATCTGTCTGAAATGAATGCTTTTATGAACATTTCAAGATACAAAATCTAAGATGGCTCTCTTTATATTTAAACCTACAGTAGATCAAAGATTATTTTTACCATAAGCTTTGTGCTTACTTCTTAGTTTATCTCTAGTATATTCTTACTCGGAAACTTTAAAGTAATTATTCAGATATATCAAAGGATCATCAATTCTCAAAAATTGATAACCTAAAGGCTCTGAGTTTGAGCTAACTGGTTATCTAGATACAGACTGTGTAGTTTACAATAATGATAAGAAAGAATTCATAAGGAGTTGTAACTGTATATAAGACAAACTAAACTCTTGATCATGTAATAAAGCTAAATTACATGTCAATCTCTACCGCTGAGAATGAAGACACTGCAACTGGAGGTTATGGTTCACGAATTTCATAAACAAAGAGTCAATTTGTTGACTATGGCTTGCAGTTGGAATAAACTCTATACTAATGTGACAACACCAAAGCTTTTACATAACTAAATTTTTAGTCGAAGAGTTAAAAATCAAGCACATCAACATAAGCACATATCTCTACCAAGCAGAATTCACTTTCACAAAGTTGGTTAGCAAGCTAGGTATGCCAAAATTCTCTTTAATCTTTGTTAGATACATGCTTTAAGTAACCAGATTTTATGTTATGAGTTTTGATGAAAATCTATTCTTCAATCAGTTTGATGCCTGTGGATTTTCAAGATCAGCTTATGATTATACTTATTTATTTAGTAGTCATAGCACATAATGTAGATGTTAGTTGTAAAATATTTTACATGTCACGAATTATGATGATCTATTTGTACATCAATGAATGAAATCGTGTTGCATGTCAGTTAGTAGCCAATTCTTTAAATAAAGTCACTATCTGATATCCAATGTCATAGATAGGACAGTTATGAGTTTATCTAAATCTGCTTTGACTTCATCAATGGATAGCCTTAGCCATTGACAGTTAAAATGAACACTTATAGTCTACATATGTTATCTAGCAATTGATAAACAAGTCATGTATACTTATGTTGTACTTGTCTAGAAGTGAAATCTAGCTGAACTTATCTGTGATTGTTTCTTTGCTAAGAATCAATGTTATAAATTTAGAACAAGTTTTAAGAAATTCCTATGTTGAATTGTCTTACTACATAGCCAATGATATGTTGGAAATTTTAACTTAGGAATCAAGTAGCAAGGCATCAAGTACTTGTTAACTGTTGGGAGGTCATAATATCTTTCTATATTATGAAGTTAACAAGGAAAGCTGTTTAAGATAACTAGTCAAAATTAGTTGTTTATCTTACAGTATAGCTTGACATCCTTGTTCAACAATAATTATGTGAACACATAATTCATTTCTGATGATCAAGGATTTGCTGAAAATTGATTTGGAACATCACGAATTTACTTTTTCGAGTTCATGATATGGAATATTAAGACTTCACAATATAATGGACTTTGAATTCAAAGTGCTATATATTTAAAAAGTATGTGATAAACCACTCTAATAAACAATGTTGTTTAAAATCCCCGTCATTCTAAATTAATCAAAATTTTACATTTGTTTAAATTATTCATTCAAAATTGATGTATAAAAAAACAATTTTGACTGAACAAAATGATTCATGTTGTGCAAATTTAAACCCTATTGATAATTTTTTGAAATTGTACAGTATGATTCATTAATGTATGGGTCTAGAAAAGGGTTAAAAAAGCGATGTAGGACCAACAACAGAGCAAGAAAAGAGAAGAAAAATGGATATAAATTGTGAAAGAAGACCTCTCTGAGTTTGGCTAATTAGGATTCTAAGATCCTATTCTTAGATAAGTTTTTTTTGTCTCACACATCTTACTATATTGTACTGATGAGTTTAGGAATATATGAATAGATAAATATGCACATGCTATGTGTTTACTCGATTATTCTTGTTTCTTGTGCATTAGCATTATCACTTTTTGTCCGTGTCTCCAGATTATGTACAAAAATATTTAATCTTTTTTATTAAGTAATTTTCCTCTATAATTGAAGAAGTCTCTTTACATTTCCCTCTCTCTCCCACATCGTTATAAACAACCAGCCTCTCACTAATTTTCATCCAGTTTCTAAACTTCCAACTCTACATCTTCCTCATCTTTCATGTGTGTGTGTTTTTCCTCACAAAATCTAATGGTTTTTTAGATCAACGACCCCAAGTTCTTTGTCAGAATCAATGGTATTGTCTATCATGTGAAAAAAATACCAGAACCCCTTTGGAGGACCTTCTGCAGAGCTTTGTCAAGGGAACTTCATCTTCTTTTTCTCCACTATGAGATCCATCTTGAGATGGAAACGGAGAGGTTACGTGAGAAAAAATGAATCACCAGGTTGGCCATCATGTTTGTGGATAGTAGGAAGAATATGTATTCAAAGAAAGAAGATTCGTAGATTAGGACTTCATTAATTCTCGACCAGTCTTATTCTTTTATACTGATAGATCTTAATATTAATATGATTCTTCTCCTTTTTTTATGGACTTGTCAAAACTCTTCAGTTTATGCTTAATATTATTTTTGTTTATCCAAGTTATCTGTTTAAATATGGTATTAACTGAAACTAATTCTATATATTTTCTTAATTAAGGTAATTTACCTTTGTTGGTGTGCATGCTATGATTATGATAAATTGCTCAATTGTTAGTATTCATGTGACGCCCTCAATCTCAGGGTTAGGAAATGAGGACCCACACACCATTAAACTAATATAATAACAACAGATATAATAAACCCTGATTAAAAAGTAACAGGTTCTAACCAGGATTAAGTATGAGACAAGATTACAACTACCAACCTGAATAAATATATTACAACCCAAAATAATAATAAATTCAAATTTATTCAATTTGGACATGGAATCGACAGATAGTCCGTTGTATCTGATCCAACTAATACAATCCTTCCAACTTAAACTCTTTCTCACACACACTGCTACCTGCTCTGGCATCTGGAAACCTATGACACGGTAGGGACCTCGCTCTGGCGAGTGGTGCACCTAAGTTTGGCCATCTTCTTTCTTAACTTCCATGGTTAGAAAAATATATGAGCAAAGTGGCTCAGCAAGTAACTATATAAACAGTTCAATATTGCAGTAACAATATCAATATCAACATATGAGGCTTTCTACTTTAAATATCTAGGTGGCAGATTTCTATCTCTGGCTATGAAAGGGTTATGAAGAAGGATTTGGGCTTTCAAGAGTCAAGGCTCAGGTTAGGGTGAAGCCGACATTCATCTCAAATCATTAGCAGGACTTCAAAGTGTTTCTTAAAAGAAGGAAACAATCAATCAGACTTTGAAACTTATCATCAATGTAAAGTGACAGGGTTCACAATATTACAATCAAAACGAAGACTCGAGTTGTTCCATTATATTTCATTTTTTTAGAATAAGGAGCAATTGCTCCAAGTATCTAAACATTTTCATCTTTATAGAGTATAAGAGAACCCTTGATTAGAATATCCATCTTTAAATTATAATACGAGTGATCAGCCCGTACTGACCTCCATCTGGTCGTTATGGTACCCATGGCATTATAGCCTTATATTTGACTATCCCTGCTAGCCTCTTATATGACTAGAGTAGACCCACTAGCCTCTTACGTCTCTATCCAATCCACCAGGAATTCGTTTGGAAAACCTTTGTATTGGAAAAAGGAAAAGAGTTGACTAAATTCATTTTAACATTACCAAGAATGTGAAATCATTTGAACTCAATCAAGTCAAAAATCATTCTTAAGTTCAATTTAAGATTTCAACGAAAGTGAACTGATCAAGCGTAAACAGGGATGAATACCAAGGAACTGGATCAAATGATAGACAGGGTTAACTAGTTCCAATTCAAGAGAGTTTCAACAATCAACTCATGAAAGGGTTTATGGGTCAACGAAGAATTTGGATTGATCAAGATATTAAGTAAGGAAGAATGTAAAAGTTCTTGTAGGGTTTACGGTATCATAAGATAACAAAGGAAATAATATGATATTCAGGGTAGGAATCAACAATATTACCACAAAGGATCGAACAAGGTCTGATATCAATTTGTCAAAAGAACAATATCAGGGTTTCTCAAAATCAATAACAGGTATATCATAATTGCAATAAAAAGCCTCTAGTTAATCATGGCATCGATAATTTCCTCTCTATAAACAATTCGCAAGAGAAGGCAGAGCTACTTGCCTTAAATTGCTTTCCTGCTTTACTGAAACTGAACTACTGCCACCTAGGATTCCATTCCCCTTTCTAGCCTGAATGCCTCCGCTAAACGAATCTACAATCCAAAACAGAATCCCTAATCAGCAACTTACTCGACACTCGACGTTTCTCAGAACGCCTAACGATTACCCCATATTGCGATATTAATTAACTCATATACTCATGCATAATCATAGTATACTAACATAACACATAGAAAGTATATACTTGACCATATTCTCATAGCATGCATTACAATATACTCATATACTCCAAATTTACGATTAATCATCGAATCACACAGTACGACTCAACGATATCACATAACATATTATACCTTAATACTCCAAACCCTAATTAAATAATCTTATGTCGAAACGACTCAACCTTTTCTTTTTTATCCCAAAATTTAAATAAAAAACACATAGTATACCAAACAAGTAACTCGACAACCAAAAAACTTATTCCTTTCTTTTTAACTCAAAAATTCGAACCAAAATAATGGAACCAAGCCAATAAATCAACATGCAACCACTTATTATCATCATGCATTCACTTAATCTTACATGAAACTTTATAAATCATATATCACTTAATAATAATTATCTTGCAAGTTCAAAAGCAGGCATGCCATATAGTTCAAATCAAAAACTACCCATTTGAGTTCTTTCCTTCAAAAACCGAACTTCACTACAACTTAAATTCAATAAATCATTTCATAACGATCATTTATCACAAAGGCTCGAATCAAACACGTTATTTGATCTACTTCTTTCTTAAAAATAAGCACCATTCGGCCCTAATTAACAAGACAACATGCAACTCTTAAATTAACAGGTAAAGTCAATTTTTATCTTTAAAGCTTATCTTCACTCAATTCTTAACAAGAAAACCCTTTAAACTCTTTTTCTTTTGCATAAAATCGAACCAAAATCCAATAATCAACATGCAAGTCCAAATATTATCTATTAACTAGCAATGATCAACATGCATGTCCAAAAATTAACTATTAATAACAATGATCAACATGCAAGTTCAAGAATCAAGCATAAACTCAAGTTCAAGTCACAACTCATCCATTCAAATCATTTAAAAGAAAAACCGAACAAAAAATTGGATTTTTAAACCAAACTCCTTTGCAAAACTTGAATCAAAATCAAACCCTCCTTTTTTACTAGCAAAACTCGAACCAATATCAAAACAAAACCATAGAAAATCACATAATTTAGTGCACTATACTCTCTTAAGATCACACACTAAGAAATTATGTTTTCTTAGATATAACTAAGAGATGTTGATGCAAAAATCTTGCTAAACACTTAATGCATATATTATATAGATATAGGATTGAAAATGATCAAGATCAATGGCAAGATCTTTAAATTCCAAGTAGAATTTAGTGTTGCATGTAGAGAGAGAGAACTCGGGTGAGAGAGAGAGAGAGAGAGAGAATTCGGGATAGAGAGGAAGAAAAGAAAAGAGAAAGAAAGAGTGACCCAAGAGGAAGAAGATAATGGGGAGTAATGAAGGAAGGAAGAGTGGGTGTATTTATAAGTGAGTGGAGGGGCAAAATGGTCTTTTGCTAACTAATTCTAGAAACTTTCTTCTTTTATTCAAAAACTCAAAAACAAATTTGGATAATACATAACTCCCTCAGAACAGGTGAAAATGATATGAATAACAATTTTAGAATATAGATCTTGAAATCAGCTTTCTAACCATATTTTTAAAATAATTTTTGAGCGTACGGTTTATTTTATATGAATTTTACAAGGTTACGCTCAAAATAGAAATATAACCCGATAAAATCATTTTTAAAATACGTCGATCACGAAATAATTTCATCTATCATTTTTAGAAAGTCTCCTGGACTATTTTGAAGATAATAAAGCAAATTTCATGCCTTGAACATACTCAGATAATTTTATAAAAATATATAAAGGTTCAATAAACCTTATTTAAATCAAATAAATCCCTTAAAATCATTTAAAAATTTCCAGATCACATAACCATGCACATTAACAGGCAACAACATAAACTCACATATCATGACTCATTTTGAAATATGCTCAAGCATAAAAATTTATCATTTTTTATTAATAGTCACTTTTCGCATAACGGGCCCATCTTGATTGACGGCCCGACGCTGCGCGTTTTCAACTACGCTTCACAATCTTACTCTCTATACTAGCTGGCATGTCAAATTGGAATATAATATTCATATAAATATTTCTATTTAACACATAATTCTTATTCATAAACTTAAACACCTTAATCCCTTTTTATGACGGGTTCCGTTCAACTTGACGGCACGACAACACAGCTTAGCCTTTTAGCTGACTCATCAAACTGGAACGAGTTACTTTACGTTCCCAGTTACTATTATACAACGATAACAGTAATCCACATAATCATTTAACCTTTTATTTTGTTCACATAAATTCACAATTACGACACAAAATTACACTTTATTCACTTAATCACATCACAAAATTCCCAGTCGCTACAATTCAATCCTAATTCATGTGATTAATTCTTAAACATGATGACTAAACTAGTCCAGTATGCTTGATCTAAAACTACTTGATAAATCTTCTTTAGTATCAATTCATAATGTATTGATAAATTGAAAGATTAAATTATGGGACATTTGATGCCTATATCTTAAATATTATCACACTCATATAGATACCACATTGAGTTTGACAAACATCACTATTTTTATCAGTTCAATCGTTAGAATAAAGATCAATATGAACAAACACATTACCACTTAGGCTCTGTTTGGGAGTGCTGTTGAAAACTGTTATACTGTGAGAAAAAGTGCTGTTGAAAAAAGTGTTGTTAGGAAAATCAGATGACTGTTTGGTAATTTTTTTTAATTTATGCATATTTTGAGATATAATATATAAAAATAATATTTTTGAGAAGGTTTGATGGTGAAACTGATAGCTACTTCCTGCAAAAGCTGAAAACTGATTTTTCCAAAAGCATGGGGGACATGCTTTTGCTAACAACAGCCTTTAGAACAAAAGCGCTTTTCCAGACAACAGCTTTTAAAATTTACCAAACACCTCTCTGACAGCTTTTCAGCTAAAAGCTGCTGTAACTGTCTACAACAGCAATACCAAACGGAGCCTTATTTAACCAGAAATAAATAACTTGTCCTTAAAAGAGTACTTTAAGGCATCCCACAAGTTATTAACCAACTTCTGTCTTGTACTTTCAGAATATAAGTGATCAGGTTACAAAGAAACTAGTCGGAAAAACAAAACATGTGAGCCGAGTGATATAGTAAGCCTCTCTAAGCCAAACTAACCGGTATTCAATTCCTGAGTGCATTCACTAGTTGTCTCCCTCAAACACACCAGTGATTCAATTAAACAATTTTAGTAGCCTTATGGAATTACTTCACAAACCAATGGTGTTATATGTGAAGCACAAACTTGCATAAATGAGAGCACATCAAATGAAACATCTTCTATTTTTCAAAAGAAGTTGCAAAAACTTAGTTCTAACTATATTCCTCTCTAAATGTCAAAATTTCTTTGTAATAAAGATGCTCAACTTGCTTGAGATGCTTGTTTTAAAATTAGCAATAATCTGCTTCATTACTAAGCCAAGCGTTCATGAAACACAATGCTTGCATTGTGCATACAACTCAGAACCCTCATTTAGAATTGTCTAGAAGCTACATGCTCAGGTAGACCTTGATGATGCCAATTCACAACCAAGGGTTTCATCACTCTTTAGTGAAGACCTTCGAAATTCAGCATATTTTAGGTGCAAGTAGACTTGAAATGGCTACATGGTTTGAGAATGATATTTATGAGGGGAAATTATTCAAATCCACTTCAACTCAAATGAATGTTCAATTTAACTGGAAAAAAACCCTCACAACTATTGTCTAAGACGCACTTCACTGAAGTTTTATGACAATAAGTAAAGCTACTTTGACTCGTCAAGATAGCAAACCCACAACTGCGGTGGTCTGTTACGACCAGCATTTTCGTGTTATATAATTTGTGGTTTTGGTATAATATTAAAACCGAAAGTAAATATGTTCAATGATTGCACGTTTGTGTGAGTGAGAATTTCTGCATTATAAAATTTTTATGTGTAGTACATGTTTTTTTCAAAGAAAAAGTTTATTTATTTCCTTTATTTTTGATTTATAAGTAATATTCTAAGCTTTGGAGAAATTTTCTTTTAAAAGATATTTTGTTCACAAATTTTGAAACTGATTTCATAAAATCTCTAAAAATCCAAATTATTTTATGGTATAAATTTTATAATTTTTGAACTTTTATTTTATTATATAAAAATAAATCTTTGAAAATTAGTTGCTTAATAATTATCAAATTACATGATTACCCTTGCATGCAAACTCTCTTCTATTCAACTAAGGGGCAAGGAGGGCATTTCCAACCCCACTCACTTTCATTCTACTAGCCACATTACCATTTTGTCCTTGCATGCAAATTTACCTAACTATGTTGGAAGGTTATTATTGTAATTTCTCTAATCCACTCACTTATGGGAAAATAAAAACCATGTAAACATGACAAACACACCACTTTCACTCCACCATTTCCACACTCCTCCTCCCTCCTCCCTCTCCTCTCGGCCCTCCCCCTCTCCTCTCGGGTTTTTAGCCGAAAACCTACCCCCTCCCCTTTTCTTCATTCCTCATTCAAGATCCCACATTACATACAAGTAAATATTACTTCCTATATGATGATCATATATAATTCAAAGAGTTTTGAGTAAAAAGTTTAAGTTTTAAGTTTGCATGTCAAAGTTTTAGTTGGAACTCAAAGTACAATCTTGATTCTTATGGATTTAAGGTTGTTTTTTAGAGGAATGGTGAAATTCCAAGTCTTGAGAAAGAGACTCTTGATGTTGAATGGCCATTTTCCTTCCATTTCATTTGGCCATGACCTTAAGGGAGCCGAATGAATGGATCTTGAGATTATTCTTGTTGCCTTGTTTCATTTCTATGTGTTTTGGTGGTGATAACATAAATTTTGTATCAAAAACTTGATAAAACCCTTTGCATGCTAAGTGATCATCTAGATATAGCTTATGCTAGGCTTGAATGTCGATTTCATGGTAGAATATATTTAGAAAATATGTTGCTTTGGTTTGTAAGACTCGAAGTCATGCATGCATGTAGATTTCTCTTAGAATGTTGGAAGATTTTGATCATTTGGAAAGATTTTGTTAGTAAGCTTTAATTTCAGTAGGGATAAGGTATTAATCTTGATTAGTGCTCCTTTATATGCGGTAATAATTCGTATATATATTTTATAAGAATATATAACTTGTTGTTTTCAAAAACTTGATGACTTGTAAATTGTGTAATGTGATTTCCTTTGTTTTGCCATGTTGCACCTTAGGTAAGGATGATCTCCACCAAGATTATTTTGAGTGTAAGGGAGTCAGTTCAGTAGATCACCATAGTTAGGTCATGGTTTGGGTATTTGGGTTGTTGGTGGTTGAGTTTGTCAAGTAAAAACCTTGGAGAAAGGAGAGTCTTAGTTTGTGCAGAAAATTAGTTTAATACCCTGAGGTTTAGAGTGAGTTTTGACCATGTCATTGATGTGCACTTTGAGGCCCAAGCCACCAGAAGCTAGCACTAGGAGTTTATGAAAGGTTTTAGGTGTTGGTTGAAGGTTTGCAAGTCGTTTGGTTAGGTGCACAAGTGGAATCACAAAATCTGTCCAGCAGCGGACAATTTTGTTGCAACTTAGAAATAGGAAGTTTTGATCATGTCATGGGTAGGCCCTCATTAGGCCCTGTTGGACCTTAGTTAGAGGGAGTGTCAGAGAAGTTTTTCCAGCCATATTTTATAAAATATGAGTTAGAACCATGTGTCACAATTAGTTCAAGTCAGGGCGTTTTCTGCTCAGAAAAACAGGGGAACCATGGACTTTAAGCTTAGGCCCATGGAGGCCCAAGCTAGGCCCTTGAGCCACATCAAGTTTGGGAGATGCCTTATGGTCAGAACAGTCTAGTGTAAAAGTTTTGGAGGAAAACTTGTAATTTAAGGGTGTCTGATGCACTCAAGAAACCATAGATGTCATTCTCAAATTTACTCCAGTGAGCACTTTCACTTATCACATAGTTTTAGAACAGTTAGGAGTGAGATCTAGGTTGACCACTATGGTTGTAAGATAGTATAAAGTCAGTAGAGCAAAGGGCCCATGTGAGGGTCAATAGGTTTTAGATAGTTTAGTAAAGGCGCATCGATTAGGAAGCCAAAATTTGGAGACTTTGTCTAGTATAGCGACCAAGTGACTTAAGTTGTGAGTCGAGATAATCCAAGCCTAGTGTTGCATTATGGTGTGTGTGATATTATTTGTTATTAAAATATGATATGTGAGTATATGTGGCTATGTGTACGATTATATTTATGAGGTGAATATAAATTGTGTGCATATAGGCCTAAGTGCCAATTGTGTTGTAAATAGGTTAAGTTGGTGAGAATATATTATGATGAGGATTATTATTATTTATGTAGGATCTCGAGACGAGGGTAAACTTGCCATAAAGGTCGAGTGAAGCTTCCAGTTGCTCCTACCAGCCAGACCAGACCAGCCTTTCTCAAGGCAAGTGATTCAACCTGTCTTTCGCATTTACTACAAATAGTTCATATATATTGATGTGATTATCCTGATTCATTTTGATATACTTGAACCAAGCGTATCTTAAGTTTATCTTTGAATTATATAGAAATAACACGAACCCTCAAATACGTATTGCAAGTAGATCAAAAGTCTTATCATGATAGTATATCAAAGTAATTGGAATGCCATGATAAAATAAAGAGTTGTTATAATACTTGATTGATCCTCTTGATTAACATGCTAATGATTCCTAAAGTATTGATATCTCACCCTGATGCTTGAACCCCTATAGAACTTTACCTTTATACCTAAAAGCCAGATATTCATCAAAGTTGTCCATAATTGATTGATACCCCTCTTTATTACCCTAAAGTTTGGCAATCCTGTTATACCTTGAGCTAAAGATCATTTCTTCGTACCTTAACACCCTTAGTATTCTTGAAGCTTATCTTCTTGATGTTCCAGAACTTGTACCTTGTCAAAAACCATTGCTTTAAGCCTAGTTTGGCATTATTCATTCATAATATTCAATAGCCTTGCTAAATTTCCTTGTCCAAGTTTTTGTATATGGAAACCTTTCAGCTACCCCAATAGAGTAAAGTCTAGTGGATCATGGCCCAGAGATTTAGTATCGTATTTCCAGTGTTTCAAGTTGATCTATAATCCCTTGATAAAAATGTTTACTGTTTAAAGAGATTTTGTTATAAATCGGCATCAGTTTTTGAAATGATTAAAATGTGGATTTTCAGTCCCAAAGGGGGATAAATGTTTTCTTTGAATAGTGGATCTGGACTGAGACGCGAGTCCTTTCCACACTTATATTGTAGGCTTAAAAGTTGCCTAGGGATCCCATTAATTTTCTCGAACCCAACGAGGTTCGGGATTACTTCGCGACTGATCATCGGCTGTAATCCGTAGCGTCATAAAATGATTTTGATTAAGATATGATTTTGAAAATGTTTTGATACAAGCAAATGATGCCATCACCCAAAGTTTTATCTCTTGTTATTATTTGTTATGTCTTCCCATTGTCATTCTTTAATATATATCTCGATTTATGTTTTGTATCGTATTGTTTAGCACTTGTTGAGCATTTGGCTCACTCCTTGCTTTACCCTGATATTACAGCTAGCAGTTATGGTTAGATTGAAGCAGACAACACGTAAGACCTGTGACGCTGATGCGTATGTTCGAGCTCAGGTAGAATAAGAGATAGTTTTGTGTGAGGACTCGATATTAAAATCAGTTGTAATAGATGGTAGTGTTGGGCTGTTCCAAACCCTATGCTTTTATATGCATCGCCATATCTGCTTAATTTGAAACTTGACCTCATATGTAAATAAGAATGCCATGCGATACCCTCAAATTATTTCATCATTCATATCTGTTTTGACATAACTCTTATTTCAGGATCATGCCTCCCAAAAAGAAGAACCCAACAACCACATCTACCACAGACCCAAATATTCTTCGACTACTGGAAACTTTGCAACAGCAAACCAATGATATAGCTCAACAACAACTAACTCCTCAACAACGAATTGAACACCAAGATAACCGTGAACTACACCAACCACCCGAGCCACCAGTACCACCTCGACAAATTGTCACTTTCAAGGCTTTTCAGAATGTGAATCCACCTGTATTTCATGATACCACTGATCCAGTAATAGCTAACACATGGATTAAGGAAATGGAAAGGGCTTTTGAGTTGGTACAGTTAGAAGACGATCAAAAGACGCCATATGCTACTTACTTCTTGAAGGGCGAAGTCATCTATTGGTGGGAATCAGTAAAAACTATGGAAGCAACTCAGCAGGTTTCTTGGGAGAGATTTAAGAAGTTATTTCTGGAAAAGTATTACCCTAAGTACATGCAGAATCAGATGGAGCTTAAATTTCTTGAGTTAAAGCAAGGGAACATGACTGTACTGGAGTATGAGAAGAAGTTCACTGAGTTGTCAAGGTTTGTGACAAAGTATACCAGCACTGAGGAAGAAAAAACGAAGAAATTTCAGCAAGGATTGGAGCCTTGGAGCAGAGATAGAGTGGCTATGTTTGAGCTTGAAACCTATGCGAGAGTAGTACAGAAAGTTGCTCTGATTGAGAATAATGGGATGCAGTCAAGGAAGGAAAGGGATAACAGGAAGAGAAAGGTTCCATTTTATGGAGAAAAGACTGAAGCCGAAAATTCACAAGATCGGAATGTAAAGAGGATTGGATTCCATAAGGGGGGAAATTTTCAAAAGAAAGGGAATTTAGGCAAAAGGCAAGAATTGAAGGGGAACAACCAGGCAAGCCAAGGACAAGTTGGAGAAAACAGGTTCCAGAGACCGGAATGCAAGCACTGTGGAAGAAGGCACCCCAGAGTGTGTAATAAACTGAGCATGACATGCTATAGGTGTAACCAGAAGGGACATTTGGCAAATGAGTGCAAGATGCCGAAGCCAGAAGTTACATGTTACAAATGTGGAAAGACTGGACACAAAGCTAGGGAGTGCAAGCCAACTGGACCAGTCAAAGCTCTAATAAATGTGGCAAGTACCAGTGCAAGCGTGCCAGCCGAGGTATTGGCATTACCTCCACCACCTATAACAACCCCGCAAGCAACAGCAAGGACATTCGATCTGAAGATGAAGGATGCTGTTCAGAATTCTGAGGTGATAGCAGGTACACTTTTACTCAATAATGTCAAAGCTAAAGTATTGATTGATTCGGGAGCAACAAGATCTTTCATATCAGAAACTTTTGTTGATAAACTTCAATGTGATAAAATGGTTATGAGCGAGGTAGTAAATGTGGTAATTGCAAACCAAGAGAAGATTCCTGTGAATCAATTCTGTCCGAAGTGTGAGATTGATATTTCGGGGTGTAAGTTTTCAGCCGACTTGATACTCTTCAAGTTGGGAGAGTTTGATATAATTTTAGGAATGGATTGGTTAGGAAAGAATAACACCCAGATTAATTGTAAAACCAAGAAAGTGTATTTAAAGACGAAGAGTGGAGAGAAGGTAGTATTTAAGAGGTAGAGGCAAGAGCAATAGTTTCTTACAATCGTTCAGGCTAAGAAGCTACTTAGAAAAGGCTGTGAGTCATTCCTAGCTTATGTAGTGGATTCAGAAAAAGGCAGTTCCAGCATAGAAGATATCCCCGTAGTTAACGAGTTCCCCGATGTGTTTCCGGATGAACTACCAGGTTTACCACCAGATCGACAAATCGAGTTCGAGATCAACCTTTCTCCAGGAACGGAACCAGTTTCAAAGGCCCCATATAGGATGGCACCAGTAGAAATGAAAGAGTTGGCGAGCCAGCAACAAGAATTATTGGATAAAGGAGTGATACAACCAAGTACGTCACCATGGGGAGCACCTGTTCTGTTTGTAAAGAAGAAATATGGAAGTATGCGGCTATGTATAGATTATTGGGAGTTGAATAAGGTAACGATTAAGAACAGCTACCCGCTACCAAGAATAGATGACCTATTTGATCAGCTGAAGGGAGAAAAGTGCTTTTCAAAGATTGACTTGAGATCAGGATACCATCAATTAAAGATCAAGGAAGAAGATATTCCCAAGATAGCATTCAGAACCAGATATGGGCATTATAAATTCCTAGTAATGCCGTTTGGATTGACCAACGCCCCAGCCACATTTATGGATCTGATGAATCGGGTATTTAAGAAGTATTTGGACAAGTTTGTAGTGGTATTCATTGATGACATCCTTATTTATTCTAAGTTGGAAGAAGAACATAAGCAACACCTCTGGATAGCATTGGAGATACTTCGTCAATTGAAGTTGTATGCCAAGTTTACCAATTGTGAGTCTTGGTTAAAGGAAGTTCAATTTTTGGGGCATGTCATTGGAAATGAAGGAGTTAAAGTAGATCCGACAAAGATTAAGGCGGTTATGAGTTGGGAGAGGCCAAAGACACCTGCGAAAGTACGAAGTTTTCTAGGATTGGCAGGGTACTATAGAAGGTTTGTCAAGGATTTTTCGAAAATCGCCACGCCATTGACCAAGTTAACCAGGAAGAATCAGAAGTTCGAATGGAGTGCAGAATGTGAGGATAGCTTTCAAGAGTTGAAACAGAGATTGGTAACAGCTCCAGTGTTAGTACTACCAGATGACCAAAGAAACTTTGTGATATTCAGCGACGCTTCACATAAGGGATTGGGTTGTGTGTTAATGCAACACAGTAAGGTGATCGCGTATGCATCAAGACAGTTAAAACCGCATGAGTTGAAGTACCCGACGCATGACTTGGAACTAGCCGCCATAGTATTCGCACTTAAGATTTGGAGACATTACCTCTACGGAGAGAAGTGTGAAATCTACACAGATCATAAGAGTTTAAAGTATATTTTCACTCAGAAGGAGCTCAATATGAGGCAGAGGAGATGGTTGGAATTGATCAAGGACTACGATTGCTCGATAAATTACCATCCGGGAAAGGCGAATGTTGTGGCCGATGCACTAAGTAGAAAGGAAAGATTAAATATGATGGCAACACCAAAGGAATTGTCTGAAGAGATTAAGAAATTTGGATTAGAACTGTGTAATTATGGAATAGTTGAAGAAGTTTGTCATGCAATGACTTTTCAGCCAACACTAGTGGAAAAGATAAAGAAATGTCAAGAAGAGGTAATGGAGAAAGGGAAGAATCAGCTAACTGGAGAGGAGATTAGTACTCAAAAGGATGAGCAAGGTATACTAAGGTTTTCTTCAAGAATTTGGATTCCTCATGTACCTGAATTAAAGAATGAGATCCTACAAGAAGCCCATAATTCAAGATTTTCAATCCACCCGGGAAGCACCAAGATGTATCGGGACTTAAAGCAGAACTTTTGGTGGCCAAATATGAAGCGAGATGTGACAGAATGGATTGCGAAGTGTTATACTTGTCAGAAAGTGAAGGCAGAACATCAACGACCAAGTGGATTAATTCAGCCCCTAAAGGTTCCAGAATGGAAATGGGAAAATATTGCTATGGACTTTATAGTGGGACTACCGCGAACGAAATCCGGATATGACGCTATATGGATTATAGTTGATCGTCTTACGAAGTCAGCGCATTTCTTTCCAATTAATGAGAAGTCGTCATTGGACAAATTGGTTCATCTGTACGTGCGCGAAATCGTACTAAGGCATGGAGTACCCGTATCAATAGTTTCAGACAGAGATCCCCGATTTAACTCGAGATTCTGGAAGCAATTTCAAGAAAGTCTTGGCACGAAGTTGAATATGAGCACGGCGTACCACCCGCAGACTGATGGTCAGAGCGAAAGGACAATTCAAACAATCGAAGACATGTTGCGCAGTTGTGCAATCGATTTTGCAGGAAGTTGGGACGACCACTTGCCATTGATTGAATTCTCTTACAAAAATAGTTATCATTCCAGTATTGGCATGCCACCATACGAAGCTTTGTACGGGCGAAAATGTAGATCACCGACAAGTTGTGATGAAGTAGGAGAAGGAATGATTCTCCGCTCGGAATTGGTGCAATAGTTGCATGACACAGTCAAGTTAATTCAGAGAAGGTTATTTGCTGCTCAAGATAGACAGAGGAAGTATGCGAACCCAGCGCGTAAGGATGTTCGATTCCAAGTAGGTGAAGCCGTTTTGTTGAAGGTGTCACCAAGAAAAGGGTTATTTAGATTTGGCAAGAAAGGGAAGTTAGCACCTAGATATATAGGTCCTTTTGAAATTTTGAGTCGAGTGGGGAAGGTAGCCTACGAGTTAGCCTTACCACCTCAGTATCAGCATGTGCATAATGTGTTCCATGTGTCATTGCTTAAGAAGTACAATCCAGATGCCAGCCATGTGATAGAATACAAACCTGTAGAAATTCAGGCAGACCTGTCATTTGTGGAGCAACCTGTCAAAATACTCGACTGGCAAGAGAAGAGTCTTAGAAACAAGTTAGTAAAGTTAGTAAAAGTACTTTGGAGGAACCCTAAGGTCGAAGAATCGACTTGGGAGTTAGAGTCTGATATGAGTTCCCGGTATCCTCATCTGTTCTCTTAGATTCTGGGGACATAATCCTTTAAGGGGGAGAGGAGGTTACGACCGGCATTTTCGTGTAATATTATTTGTGGTTTTGGTATAATATTAAAGCCGAAAGTAAATATGTTCAATGATTGCACGTTTGTTTGAGTGAGAATTTCTGCATTATAAAATTTTTATGTGTAGTACATGTTTTTTTTCAAAGCAAAAGTTTATTTATTTCCTTTATTTTTGATTTATAAGGAATATTCTAAGCCTTGGAGAAATTTTCTTTTAAAAGATATTTTGTTCACAAATTTTGAAAGTGATTTCATAAAATCTCTAAAAATCCAAATTATTTTATGGTATAAATTTTATAATTTTTGAACTTTTATTTTATTATATAAAAATAAATCTTTGCATGCAAACTCTCTTCTATTCAACCAAGGGGCAAGGAGGGCATTTCCAACCCCACTCACTTTCATTCTACTAGCCACATTACCATTTTGTCCTTGCATGCAAATCTACCTAACTATGTTGGAAGGTTATTATTGTAATTTCTCTCATCCACTCACTTATGGGCAAATAAAAACCATCTAAACATGAAAACACACCACTTTCACTCCACCATTTCCACATTCCTCCTCCCTCTTCCCTCTCCTCCCGGCCCTCCCCCTCTCCTCTCAGGTTTTTAGCCGAAAACCTACCCCCCTCCCCTTTTCTTCATTCCTCATTCAAGCTCCCACCTTCCATACAAGTAAATATTACTTCCTATATCATGATCATATATAATTCAAAGAGTTTTGAGTAAAAAGTTTAAGTTTTAAGTTTGCATGTCAAAGTTTTAGTTGGAACTCAAAGTACAATCTTGATTCTTATGGATTTAAGGTTGTTTTTGAGAGGAATACAAGGAATGGTGAAATGCCAAGTCTTGAGAAAGAGACTCTTGATGTTGAATGGCCATTTTCCTTCCATTTCATTCGGCCATGACCTTAAGGGAGCCGATTGAATGGTTCTTGAGATTATTCTTGTTCTCTTGTTTCATTTCTATGTGTTTTGGTGGTGATAACATAAATTTTGTATCAAAAACTTGATAAAACCCTTTGCATGCTAAGTGATCATCTAGATATAGCTTATTCTAGGCTTGCATGTCGATTTCATGGTAGAATATATTTAGAAAATATGTTGCTTTGGTTTGTAAGACTCGAAGTCATGCATGCATGTAGATTTCTCTTGGAATGTTGGAAGATTTTGATCATTTGGAAAGATTTTGTTAGTAAGCTTCAATTTCAGTAGGGATAAGGTATTAATCTTGATTAGTGCTCCTTGATATATGGTAATAATTCGTATATATATTTTATAAGAATATATAACTTGTTGTTTTCAAAAACTTGATGACTTGTAAATTGTGCAATGTGATTTCCTTTGTTTTGCCATGTTGTACCTTAGGTAAGAATGATCTCCACCAAAATTATTTTGAGTGAAAGGGAGTTAGTTCAGTAGATCACCATAGTTAAGTCATGGTTTGGGTATTTGGGTTGTTGTGGTTGAGTTTGTCAAGTAAAAACCTTGGAGAAAGGAGAGTCTTAGTTTCTGCAGAAAATCAGTTTAGTACCCTGAGGTTTAGAGTGAGTTTTGACCATGTCATTGATGTGCACTTCGAGACCCAAGCCACCAGAAGCTAGCATTAGGAGTTTATGAAAGGTTTTAGGTGTTGGTTGGAGGTTTGCAAGTCGTTTGGTTAGGTGCACAAGTGGAATCACAAAATCTGTCTAGCAGGGGACATTTTTGTTGCAACTTAGAAATAGGAAGTTTTGGCCATGTCATGGGTAGGCCCTCATTAGGACCTGTTAGGCCTTAGTTAGAGGGAGTGTCAGAGAAGTTTTTCCAGCCATAGTTCATAAAATATGAGTTAGAACCATGTGTCACAAGTTAGTTCAAGTCAGGGCATTTTCTGCCCAGAAAAATAGGGGAACCATGGACTTTAAGCTTAGGCCCAAGGAGGCCCAAGCTAGGCTCTTGAGCCACATCAAGTTCGGGAGATGCCTTATGGTCAGAAAAGTCTAGTGTAAAAGTTTTGGAGGAAAACTTGTAATATAAGGGTGTCTAATGCACTCAAGAAACTATAGATGTCATTCTGAAATTTACTCCAGTGAGCACTTTCACTTATCACATAGTTTTAGAACACTTAGGAGTGAGATCTAGGTTGACCACTATGGTTGTAAGATAGTATAAAGTCAGTAGAGAAAAGGGCCCAAGTGAGGGTCAATAGTTTTTAGATAGTTTAGTAAAGGCACATCGAGTTAGGAAGCCAAAATTTGGAGACTTTGTCTAGTATATCGACCAAGTGACTTAAGTTGTGAGTCGAGGTCATCCAAGCCTAGTGTTGCATTATGGTGTGTGTGATATTATTTGGTATTAAAATATGATATGTGAGTATATGTGGCTATGTGTACGATTATATTTATGAGATGAATATAAATTACGCGCATATAGGCCTAAGTGCCAATTATGTTGTAAATAGGTTAAGTTGGTGAGATTATATTATGATGAGGATTATTATTATTTATGTAGGATCTCGAGACGAGGGTAAACTTGCCATAAAGGTCGAGTGAAGCTTCCAGTTGCTCCTACCAGCCTGACCAGACCAGCCTTTCTCAAAGCAAGTGATTCAACCTGTCTTTCGTATTCACTACAAATAGTTCATATATATTGATGCGATTATCCTGAGTCATTTTGATATACTTGAACCAAGCGTATCTTAAGTTTATCTTTGAATTATATAGAAATGCCATGAACCTTCAAGTACGTATTGCAAGTAGATCAAAAGTCTTATCATGATAGTATATCAAAGTAATTGGAATGCCATGATAAAATAAAGAGTTGTTATAATACTTGATTGATCCTCTTGATTAACATGCTAATGATTCCTAAAGTATTGATATCTCACCCTGATGCTTGAACCCCTATAGAACTTTACCTTGATACCTAAAAGCCAGATATTCATCAAAGTTGTCCATAATTAATTGTACCCCTCTTTATTACCCTAAAGTTTGGCAATCCTGTTATACCTTGAGCTAAAGATCATTTCTTCATACCTTAACACCCTTAGTATTCTTGAAGCTTATCTTCTTGATGTTCCAGCACTTGTACCTTTTCAAAAACCATTACTTTAAGCCTAGTTTGGCATTACTCATTCATAATATTCAATAGCCTTGCTAAATTTCCTTTTCCAAGTTTTTGTATATGGAAACCTTTCAGCTACCCCAATAGAGTAAAGTCTAGTGGATCATGGCCCTGAGATTTAGTATCGTATTTCCAGTGTTTCAAGTTGATCTATAATCCATTGATAAAAATGTTTACTGTTTAAAGAGATTTTGTTATAAATCGGCATCAGTTTTTGAAATGATTGAAATGTGGATTTTCAGTCCCAAAGGGGGATAAATGTTTTCTTTGAATAGTGGATCTGGATTGAGACGCGAGTCCTTTCCACACTTATATTGTAGGCTTAAAAGTCGCCTAGGGATCCCATTAATGTTCTAGAACCCAGCGAAGTTCGGGATTACTTCACGGCTGATCACCGGCTGTAATCCGTAGCGTCATAAAATGATTTTGATTAAGATATAATTTTGAAAATGTTTTGATACAAGCAAATGATGCCATCACCCAAAGTTTTATCTCTTGTTATTATTGGTTATGTCTTCCCATTGTCATTCTTTAATATATATCTCGATTTATGTTTTTTATCGTATTGTTTAGCACTTGTTGAGCATTTGGCTCACTCCTTGCTTTAACCTGATATTACAGCTAGGAGCTATGGTTAGATTCAAGAAGACGGCACGTAAGACCTATGACGCTGATGCGTATGTTCGAGCTCAGGTAGAATAAGAGATAGTTTTGTGTGAGGACTCGATATTAAAATCAGTTGTAATAGATGGTAGTGTTGGGCTGTTCCAAACCCTAAACTATAAGATCTTGGATTTGGTTATGTTTACTTACTTTTAAATATTGTAATAGTTATATGTAATTTATTGGTTAAGTTGGGGGTGTGACATGGTCCCTTTCAAAGGGAAGTAGGGTTTGAGAATGTTATCTATATAGAAGATACATTTGAATCCCCTCTACTATATTGGAGCGTCATGAAAGTGAAGAACACATCCACATAGCCTAAAAAAATCTTTAATTATATATTATTCATTTTGTGAGTTTAACTGTTCATTTCAGAATATGAGGCATCTTTTTTATTGAGATAATGCCTTCTCTTAAATTCAAATTTATGTGATTCTTGTCTGTGCAGAGTCACATCCCAAAATCTTATAAATCAATCTTGAAAATAAACTCACACAAACACCCAAAGAGCTCACCTTTTCTTCTCATGAATGTTGGTTAAATACCAATACCTTAAGCAAATTTATGATTCTTGAATTCATGGTGAAGTCTTGCACTGAAAATGATAATCATCAATCTATCATTCCAGTCACAAGCAGCTAAAACCATACTTTTAAATCTTCAATCAATCTTCATAGACTTTACCTATAGTAACATCTTCTATTCTCCTCATCAGTGGCTACATATTAGTCATTAATAAGTGTTAGTCTATCAATGGCTAGTTTAAAGAGCACAACCATTGACAGTGCAAATTGTTCCATCAATTGCTGCCTCATTGAAATTGATAGAGGTACATGTTGCTTCACTTCTACACATGATCAAACAATTACTATAACACTTCTAGGTCCGAGGAAAGGTAGTGAACACTGTGATAGTGAGGAACTGATTTGATAGCAGTCAACAAAAGAGAAGTGTGAATGAGAGGCAAGCTAATGCTTCCACTCTTGCAAGTGAGACATAGAGTTCCACCTTAGAAGATGATGGTGAGGGTGTGAGGTGTGTGAGCTAGGGGAGTCCTTGATGCAAGAAAATAGAGAACATTAGAGATTATAGGTACAACTGGATGCAACATGAATATTCTTAGTGATGACATCAGAAAGGATGCTGCAAATTTCATCCCAACATGTCACACTCTACCTGCACACTATCTAAACTCTTTGGAGAAGTACATCTTCGCATATCCTTAAGTGAATATAATACTCTTGATGCAACTTCAAACCCTTGATGCTATCAAAAGGGGGAGAAGTCTTGAAGAATTAATATCTCTAGATAAGGGGAACAAAAGAGAATCCTGCAGATCTATTCAGTTGAGGGAGAGCAAGAAGTCTACAGATCTATTAAGTTGAGATCTATCTAGTTAGGGAAGAACAAGCGAATAAGAAATCACTAGAAGGACAGCAGTGTATCAATAATGAGGGAGCAAGAACTCAAGAATCTTTCCAATACTAGGAGGCTATGAATTGGCTTAGGCCGAAGACTTGTAAACACATTGAGTTGGTGATAATTCTGTATCAAATCACTCATTGAAGCTAGCTACAGAGATAGAATTACAACTGAAAGCTGAGCAGCTGTCAAGAAGTCTGTTGTGCAAGACATGCATGTACATAAAAAGACTAAGACACTCTAACAACCCTAAGAATTAGTTGTATGATAAACTTATTGTAATTTATATTTGTATTTCTTGAGTATGTAAAAGTGTTAAAGAGATTAGAGTCGAGGATTTTTTTTTATGAACAACCATCAAGATAAGAAATAAACTCTAGAAGAAGATTAATCATGATAACGCCTCTGAGAGAAGTGTAGAAGCTTGGAATTGAATAATATTATTTTTGGAAAAATATTATAAGTCACATATCGAAAGGTCACGCATAATAGCCCCAATTTTTTGGAAATTTTTGAAACCCTAATAAATAGTAACTTTTGCTGATTTTCCTAATTGAGAAACAATTATCAGACCACCCTATATAGGATTATTGTTATGGAAATTCTAAGATCGTATTGGTATTCGATAAAGTAAATGAGTATATGTAAAGGTCGTTAGAAACTTGGGTGTGGGTCTTTTGTCGAAATGGATTCAAATTCAGAAACTTTGATTTTTCCCGAAAATCCACCAGATACCCAAAGAATTAAGTATAAGGTAACATGATTAAAAGGATTTAAATTCATGGATTATAAGAGAGGATCATTAAAGGAATATAAAATATTAAGAAAGGTTTAGGGAAGCCTAAGTAATAAGATCCCGGATATGATCCCTCAAATGATTAACGAGAACGAGAGTTAAGCGAACCATAAACAAAAATAAACGACCAAGAATCAAGCTTGTACAAGAATCAAGAGAGTTAAACAAGTGGATAAGAACAAGTGACATCATCAAACCACAAGGAATTGACACATGGAAAGAAAGTGATGCAGGATGGATGATGTCATCAAGGGAGTAGATATTTATGAAAGAATCATTTGTGGCCAAGTGTTTTAACCTTGGTTAAACCTAGGGTAAGGTTAACCAAGTCCAAAATCACTACACAAATCATAAATCAAAAAGCAAGCAAGCAAGCTTTCTCCCCCATTTCTCCCATGAAAGCACTCGACCTCTTTTTTAAAAAATTGAAGTTCAAGCTCCTCCACTTTATATTTTACAAGGTAATTATCCAAGCTTCCTCGTGTTAAGTTACATAATCCCTAGAAATCCTAGCTTCAAAATCCTTTTATAGAGTTTTCTATAATTTATCAAAGGAGATGATGAATAGTGTTTCTTTGAAAATAGCTTTGATTTCAGGGTTTAATGGTTAGATCAAGGTTACTTTGGAGTAGATCTAAGCTTCCCTAGAACTTTTATGGCTTTTGCATTGTTTCAAGGCTCCAAGGAAGGTATAAATCTCCAACCCCTTAGTGTTAAATGGATTAGTTTGAGTTTTTATGATAATTAGATGATGGATCTAGTATAGTAGTGGTATAAGCATATTTAGATCTTGGATTGTTTAGTGATTTGTTGATTTTTAGAGTTAAGAGCAATACTAGTTTAATGGTTTTACTGTTGGTTTGGGCTTAGATGATTTCGGTTTGATTTGGGCTTAGTTTAATGGTTTAATGTTGGTTGATGAGTGATATTGTCATATGGTTGTATTGGGATTGATTGGTAGTGGTTTGGTGTTGAATTCATTTGGTAAAATCGGAAATCGCGTAAACGTAGCCGTCATAATGCCCATTTTTTTAAAACTGTTTGTGCTTAACATTTGGAACATAACACTCTCTGACCAAACAGCACCTTTTCCATTTTTAGCTAGATCATGTTGTAAGCTTTGTTTTGATATGTGATTCGCTTAGATCCGATTTACGGTTTAGGAGAAACGACCGTTTTAAGTAACGGCGTTTCGTGAACGAACCCTTACCCCTCGCATAACTTTGAGACCTTGTTTAAAGCCCTTAAAAGATTAATTTGAATACGAAACATTTATGTAAGGTTTATGAGGCAGTTGGTAAAGTACTCGCGAAAAAGTCGCCTTAAAATGTTCAATAGTTAATTTTATAAAAATGGATAAAGTCTAGTTTTTTAAGTGACCGTGGATTAATTCCGGCTTATATGTTGTTTATAGGTTACCGGACTCACACCAGACCTTTTTTCACTCCAAATCGCTCAAGCAAGTTTTCCACCCGTATACACTGTTGTTGTGATGTTTTTTATATATATATGCATTATCTTGAGATTAGTGCATGATTGTTATTAGCAAATCTTGCGATATATTTAAGCATGTTGATATGATATATATATATTCATGCCAGTTTTAAGATCTTGATATTTCATTGTCAATTCAATTGATTACAAACTGCATAATACTTATGCTAGAGATAAGCAGTAGTGGCGTATACCCTTAGTATAGGGGACCAAAGTTGAACATTTTTCCTAAAACCGAAAAGCGAGGTTCCTGAGTATATTTTATATGGTTTTCTATAACTATTAATTGAATAAGGCATATTCAGTAGTTTTGAATAATAATCAAACATTATTTGTGATTATTCAAATAAAGATCTTACTTTCATATAAGTATATCTTTTGTTATTTTTTATTCGTTTCATGTATTAGTTTCAAAACTTCTACTTCATTTATTTTTATAAAAACTATTCTTTAGGGGAATATTATTTAAATAATAATATTTAGATATTTTCAAATATATTGGAACTAATTTATTTATTAAATCATCCTTACTCCAAACATTTTAAAAAATGTTTTGAAATCTTCAAAATGATTTTAAAAGTTAGAGTAGTTCCCAAAACCCGTTTTAATTTAAATCTTTCCTTTCGTGGAGGGATTTAAATACTCGCTCAAAACCTAAGGGATCCGGCTCCGTGGTGTATTTTTGTCACAATGAAGTTGCTGATTGATAATAGAGTCTTTGATTACTTGCCCAACATTCCGGAAGTAAACCCAATTAAAATGCATCGACATAGGCGACATGGGCTCAGTGGGAGTCCATCAAAGTGTAAGTGGCTAAGTGGCAGTCCATCAATGCGCAAGAGGCAAGAAGACGGTCCAACATATGGTCCTAATGCGGTTAGGGTGATGACCAGTGGGGAATGCATCCATCCACTAGTAGAGAAAGTGACTTGATTGATATCTTTGCCTGATCAGCAAGTTATCGATTTTATGCCAAAGTTTTCCTCCTTCCAAAATTAGTGCCTATTACAACTCTGTTTATACTTTTCATAATAGAGGTTTTCAAGGAGTGTATGCGATATATATATATATATATATATATATATATATATATATATACTTAATGAAGTATCTCATAAGTTCATTATTTTCGAATGATATTTCAAAGATCAATTCTATACAAGTTGTATCTTGTAGCTTCATCAATGTGATGAACTTTTGAAACTGATTATACTTCGAACAATGGTAGTTCAAGTAGTTTTCAGAAAAAATATAAGTATATTGGAGTATTTTGTAACTTCATCTTTCTAAACTTATATCTAGTAAATGATTATCTTATGCGTAAAAGATTTTAGAAAATTATCGATAAAGATACCTTGCATTATTGAGCAATATATTTATTTTTTGAGAGTATATATATTGAGTTTTTTGTGACTTCGTCGCATTAAAGATATTAACTTGGTTCATTTTTGCTTGACCAAGGCTTTCATAAATACTATGAGGATGCTCATATATTATTGATTAATATACATGTTATTTTGGTGAGCTGTTTTGCTCACCATTGCTTCATTTCTTCATCACACAACAACAACTAGGCAAGATGAACAGGACCAAGCTCCCAAGTCGCGAACATATTGGAAATGTTCCGCAGCTTCCTGTAGGCATTGATGCCGCTATGGCTGAGGTAGGAGATACCAATAGGCTATGCTTTCAACTTTGATATACCATACTTATGTATATTTATGAATTGTTATAATGGAAAAACATGTAAATTTATTCAAAAACCCTTTTGTGGTGTATTAAATTTTAAGTTGTGGATAATACGACTTGTATTATTTTTTGTATTCATCTCTGAGACTATAACTTGTGGTGTATGTGTGTATCATAGGGTCATAGTACACAGTAGTTGATTGTTTATTAAGATTAAGTGTTCTTAATGGAAATGGAACTCGTGACAACCCAGATCCCCGACCCTGGATTTGGGAATGTTACATAAATGGTATAAGAGCCAAACGTTATAAACCTCGGAGATGATGCGACGTTATATTAATAAATTCACTAAGATAATTAAAACTCTTGCCAAGTTCATAGTCGGACTACCTAACATAGTGATGACAGTAAAAACCCTTACGAGAATCCTTATAAATATCATGATAGTAATATAGATCATTATTGTATAAGGTAGCGGGGCACCGAACCCTGAAGTTCAAGAGCAACAACACGATGATGTTTTACTACATATTGGAGATCAGATAGTGGATCCGAAGGAGTAACTTAACAAGGGGCCGGATAAGCATATTGAGAATGTAGCGGTTGAGGATGTTATCCCAAAAAGGATTGTTGTTGAGGAGGATCCTGACGAGAATGAAGAGAGGACCGCTGTGGAATTAATGACCTTAGTCAAAGCGATATATAGGAGTGACCAGTTACTACCGTAGGTTCGTTCAAGTTTGCAAAGATCGCACCCCCATTACATGGCTTACTCTTAAGACTAAGAAGTTCGAATGGACAGAGAAATGCGAGAACAACTTCGAAGAACTGAAGAAAAGATTGGTGACGTCTCCTATGTTGGCGTTTCCGGATGGAAAAGGAGATTTTTTGATTTGTAGTGACGCTTCACATAAGGAATTAAGGTGCGTTCTTATACAGCACAACAAGGTAATCGCGTATGCGTTAAGACAATTAATGGAATTTGAAATTCGTTATCCCACCCATGATCTTGGGCTTGCATCAATAGTTTTGCCCTAAAGATTGGGGGCACTACTTGTATTGAGAAAAGTGCGAGATTTACACAAACCATAAGAGCTCAAGTACATTTCACGCCGAAAGAGCTCAACATGCGCTAGTGTAAGAAATATATTGTAGGCTTGATGATATTTCACCAAAATACCTTAGTAGATTTAATTAAGTGTGGTTGTAACTTTCAACGGACAATCTTACTTTGCCATCTATTGAAAGAGTAGCTTATGGTTAAATAAGTTGTTGTAGCACATTCATGTATAATGTAATGTCTTAGAGGATTGAGGTGGTAGGATATTCTAAGCCATGTTGACTACTAGAATGATATGCAAAATAGGTTAGCTAATAATAAATATTAGATGCCTTGTAATTTTGCATAAATGAAATGGTGTCAACTGCTATGGAAATACTATCAACGGATAATCTGCAAAGCTCTCAACGGATGACACAAGGCACCTTCAACGGATGATCCATAAAAGACTCAATGGATAATGTTGAAGTCTCAAGGAACATCAGATTCAAATAGCAGTTGAAAGTGACTTGATAGTCACATGGGTTGATTATATACAAAAGAAATGTGGCAGTCTATAATTAGGTTTATGAGAACAAAGAAGCATTTCCATTTCCATGCTCAGTTGAAGAAATACAAAGATGCTAGATAGAGAGATGAAGAAACATGTGATTAAACTTAGACATTTTGTTTTATATGTTTGTCCGTTTTATATGTAAATTGGTGATATATAAACCAAGAGTAGCACGTAGATTAATTATCGATTGAACTGAGAAATAGAAAAAGCTACACCTGTTAAGAATTTCTCTGTAATATCCCATATTTTCAGATATTATTATTATTATTATTATTTGAAGTTGTTTATGTGAATTTTAGTGAATTATATGATAATTGAAATTGATGTTTGGGTGTTTATATGTGATATTCTTTGAGTATACTAATTTTTATATGTGCAGAATAAATATAGATAATTGTGGAAATTTTCTGGTAATTTTTGGACTGTTATATGATTTATAATGATTTATGGATTTATTAATTATTTTCTGAGTAATTATAAAACTATTTTATAAAGCCGGGATTCATCCAACTTCATCCATTTTTACGTTTTTACAACCCGAAACTTTTCCGAAAACTCCTTCCTAACCTAATCTGGTAATTCCGGACATTTTCTGTGTTTTAACTTTTTCGATCTGGATTACGGGTTGACCCGTACGCGTCCCGGCGCAAAATTTTCGATACGATAAATGTTTTAATAGATCAACAAAACCCGTATTATTGAGAGGCGGGATATTTTTACATTATTTTCGTATAAAGTGTTTTATAAGAAGCCCGGTTTTGATAATTATCCATATCTGGTATTATAATTGTATCATTTTTATCGCTAATTAGTGGCTAAGTAAGCTATTTTCGAATCCGATATGATCCAATAGGATAATTGTTACATGTTTAAGATGCATTTATATGAATTGATCCGTAATTTGGGCGCGTGTTTATTTGTGTTTTTATTTAGGTATTTGTTTTATCTCGGTTATGTGCATCTGAATGTATTTTATACGTGTTCGGGTTTTTCTGTTAGTTTAAGTATCGTTTCAGTTTTTTTAAAAATAAACGGACCGGGACCCCACCGGGACGTCAAATCCCACAAAATCCATGTTTTTATTTTTATAAAATCATTCGTATTTCAAATACCTAGTATTTCTGCATTTTTGCAGTTTTCGCAATTTTTGGGGAATTTTGATATAAATTTTGTATTTTATCGCTTTTAAAATTATTCCCCGTAATTATTATTTTGGGGCTTAATTATTTTAACTATGGGAATAAAAACACCCTTAATTGATTTTGGGGTATAAATTTCAAAAAATATGAATAGCCTAAATACTCATTTAATTTCATTTATTTTATTAAAATAAAATAGAAAATCATAGTTTTGGGAGTGAAATTTTAAGCTTGGACTTTGATTGATGATTTTGGGAGATTGAATGAACCGTTTCTGATAATTTTTGAACCCAATCAATCCTCTCATCGAGCTCTCTCTATCCATACCAAAATCATGATTTGAGGTGAGATATTTATAAAAATCGAACTTTTGTGTTCTTGTTCATGAACTTGGAATTCGATTTTGGAATTTGAGTATTTGTTTGATGTTTTTGATTGCTGATTATGATGGTAGAGATGCTAAGGATCATTTTCATACTGGTTTGATTGATTTGGTATAGTAATTAGTAAAAACGGATTTTTAGTTTTTAACAGTTTTTATAATTCGAATTTTAGGAGTGTTCTTAAAGTTTTGATTGATTTTGATCAGATGAATAGATTCCTGGTAATCGTAGCTTCATTTTGGTATATATTTAGTTAATTTTGGTTGAGTAATTAGTAGTTTCGTGAATCGCCGGAAAACTCCGACCATCACCGGCTTTAATGGTCGTTTTTGGCCGGATATTCTGACTCTGGTGTTGATTGGCAGGGAATCGTAGTTATCTGGATTGTTGGGTTGATACTGAATGAATTAGGCTTTAAACCGGATTAAACCGTTCAGATTTTGGGGCAGGTCGGGGCTGGCTGGATTTTAGACCGGCGACCGGAACGACCACCGGTTTCTGGGTTTCCCAGATTCCGGCGGACCTGTTCTTCGTCTGACCCGGTTCCCGACCCGTCGGGTTATGTATAGAACCCGGGTTTGATCCCTCTGTCCCCTTTTCCCTTTATAAAAATCTGTTTCTGATATTTTCTTTTTTATTTTTAATTCAAATTTCAGTTTATAAATTTCCAAAAATCATTTTTTTAATCCAAAAATTAATTTGGTTAGTTATTTAATAATTAACTAAGTTATTTTAAATTCCAAAATTTTATTTTCTTTTATTATTTTTTTAAAATCCGATTTGATTTAATTAATTATAATTTATTTCAGTTAATTATTTATGAGTTGAATTATTTGATTAATTCATTTAATCAATTAATTTCATTTATAAATAGTTAAATAAATGTAAATTATTTATAATTAATTCAAATAATATTATTATTAATTGATTTATTCCCCTTTAAATTTTATTTTATTCGTAGAAAATAAACCGTTTGTCGGTTTAATACGAAACGAACGTGTATAGACTCAGAAAAATATTCCGCTTTCAATAAAAATACTTTAGAGATCCACACTCTTTTGTTTCGAAAGGTCGCTTATTTTGCAAGTCAGTTCTGAGTCGCGTAGTGACTGAAAAATCATATTTTTGACCCGATTTCAGTTTTAAACGTACCGAGTCGAACCTTTTGGCAAACCGAGTCAAGTGTTATATGGATTATATGTTACATGAATTATGTGCTTATGTTCTATGTGAATTACGTATGTACGTGGGTAAAGATTCTTGTGTTGACTGTGGTAATTATGTGTGGGCTATCGTATAGGTACACGATAGGGTTTTGACGCGCAGTTCGTCGAGTAATTATCATTTAGACAATTAAAGTTGTATCTGTTAATTATATATGCGGATCATTTGAGTTGATCAGGACAAGACGTTGGATAAAGAGTAAGACGGAATGGTATTGGATATCGAGTTTCTTGCGATCGCAGGAGCAGCACATCATTGAATTGTTGGAATAAAAGACGGTGATGTTTTGAGACAGAATGCCAGAATAGATGCATCATTGCGAGTGTGACTAACTACTAAATCCCAAAGGCAAGTATCCCTATCATCACTTGTTGTTCAAGTGATATTTATTTTAAATCTTTTGATGCAAGTATTGCTTTCCCTATTCTCAGCTCAAAATAGATAAATGTTTTACATATCGCTGAATTAAATAATTTTGTTTATGCAAGTACTCATCTTCTATTCTATGTTCAAAATAGCTAAGTGATTTTACTTATCCAATTATCGGATTTATAAATGTTTTGGACTTCGAGAAAAATGATTTGGTTGCGAGTTTCCTGCCCAAGTGAATGGGCGAATAAAATTATTTCGGGTGTCGATTATCATGACCCCATTTCAATAAAGGTTTTAAGATTGGATCATAATTGCGTAAGTGACCGGGACGGACGGTCCAGCGGAGGGCTATTTCTAAGTGCTATATGGAATATTATGACACAATTTTTTCCACAGGCAGGTATATTGCCTTTTGTTTGAGTACTCATGTTTTTGGGGTCACGTTTCTACGAATCATGACCTTGTGCTATCACACGGGCTGATCAGCATGTGATAGTACGTCCGTCGGAGAATGATCCCAATCTAAATTATCATACCATTTTTTATATTCATAGAATAAATGATTTATCAACTATTTCTGTTTTGGAATAATGGTAAAATGCAGTTTTGATTCAGATTCTGATTTATGCTGATACTTACGTTGTTGTTAAATATCAAAGGTGGTATTAGTATAGATGATTGATGTTGACTTCAGTATGGGATGTTGTGGACATCAAAGTTCGTATTGATATCTAATTTGATATGACAACAAAATAAGTATTAAGTTCAAGAGTTCGGTTTTAAGTCAAGTTTATGATTCAATCCATAGTCACTACTTCTCGTTATTGTGGTTTACGATATTTCCGTAAACACTGTTTTACGAGTTTTATTCTCGTGAAGATTCAAAGTATTGCTGAAGCATTTCACTCAAAAATATCAAAATGGTTTTGAATACAATTAAGGAATCAATTTTGAGGTTCCTCAACTAAAATTTTATGATTCAACAATTATGATTTTAAATGTTCTGCTCTAATGCAGATGTCGGTTTTATATCAAAACGACCATATATATATTACAATGAACTTGCTGAGCATTTTTTTCGCTCATACTTGCCTGTTTTCAAATTTAACCTCCAGTGAGGATTAACTTGTGCTGTTTAGCCGCGTAATTGGAGGAAGCAAAGAAGAAGCTTTTGGAAGGTGGTTGGTCCAGTAATTGCGTTATTTTATAGTTGGGCCTAGTATACTTCTTTTTGAAGTTATACTAGCGAGTTAGTATTGAATTGGAATTTGTTGAAAAAAGTTTTAAAAGAAAGTGAAAATTTATTGGTAGAATTTGGAATTTTTGTTTCTAGAACTGTAACCTTAAAAGATCTTGGATTAGTTTGGGGTCATAGATGATAAATATATCCGTTGGCATTTGTTTATTAATTAAACAGGTTGATTTGGATTGAGGTTTCATAGTGACGACAAAATTCTCTGACCCCGGATTTGGGGTCGTTACATTCTCCGTCTTTCGTTGCAACTTTACTTGTACGCAGCTGTGTGCATTCTTGCATCACAGTGTTCTCAATCAATGTATATCTCTGGTGGAAAAGATCAATCCCCCAAAAAGTTTTTAAATCTTTTTGTTTAATTACTTTGTGTCTTGAATACATATATATTTCATTTCTGCACACTTGTATATTCAAACACAAATATATTTTGATAAAGAATTTCCTAATTTCCAAAAAAAATCAAGCATTACATTCAACCCCCTTTCTATAATTCTATTGTTAGATTGTTTGGGAATAACAATTGGTATCAGAGTAAGTCTTGACATACTAAGAGTTTAAAGATCAAAACAACTAACAATATGATTAGGAATGATGTTGGAATGAAGATCCCTTTTCCGGATAAAGACAACTATCACCATTGGAAGGTGAAAATGCACCTGCATCTTCTCTCTCAAGATGAAAGGTATGTTGATTGCATTGAGAAAGGCCCTCATGTTCGCCGAAGAGCCGCTACAGATACTGAAGGAGCTATAGGAAATGAGCATAGCATTCTAAATCCACAATCAGAATGGATAGATGAAGACATTAAGCAAGTACACAAAGATAAAAAGGCTATGAACATTTTGTTCAATGGTCTTGATGGAGATATGTTTGACAGTGTCATCAACTGTAAATCTGCTGAGGACATTTGGGATACAATTCAAATCATATGTGATGGAACTGAACAAATGAGGGAAAAGAAGATGTAACTTCTAATCCAGCAGTATGTGCACTTCCATTGTGAAGACAATGAATCTTTAAGTGACATTTTTAGTAGGTTTCAAAAACTACTAAATGCACTGAAGCTGCATGGAAGAATCTACCAAACAAAATATTCAAACATGAAATTCCTTAGATCTCTACCAAAAGACTGGAAGCTGTTAGTCGTTCCTCAGATCACTGAAGCTGTTCCTAAAATTCACGCAAGTATACGCGATCGCAAGTAATATAGAATTATTTCTAGTTCGTTTCCACAGAGACTGGTTTAGGTTAACTATGTGATTTATGCTCTTATGCAATAATGTTATGGCTATTATTCAATGCTAAGACGAATAATAATTTGGGTTTTGATTATAACTATGATAAATTATTAAGAATTATACTAAAGAACATTAACTAAGAGATTAAAGAGAATTGAATAATATATAACATAAACATGGGATTCTAACTTCATTAGATACTTCATTCAATAGCCTTATTGATCATAACCTTAGCATGTAATGGTGATGACACTAATCAGATGACACAAAACTGATAAACGCCAACTTTCGTTGCACGAATAACATACTACCAGACATCCACAAAAGAGATAGAATCTGATAGACACCAATTATATTGAGACCCTATATGTCTATAGAATTTCATAACATAATAGTTTAATGCACAAGTTATCCATCATGATTACATATGGCAAGTAAGATGGTTAAAATTACCTACGAATCATGCATAACAATAACACATGAACCTATGCTAGCATGGCAAGTTCTAAATCTTTAAATTCATTGTCGCTTCATTAAAGATTAACACACAATCTTACAAGTTCGCGTCGCTTATAAGACAAATAAGCACAACCAATACTAGGCTATCATACAATCACCACACACTAAGGTATCAAAACAATTTAACAAAAGAAATCCATAAATAAATCCGCTAGAACTCTATGATAACGATTAGCCCATAATCAGACTCATCATCAACGTGGGTTCCGATGAAAGCATGGTATAATAAACGTAGTCTTTATAAAAAAAATAATAAACAAAGTACGTAATCCAAAGTATTAGGTTCAACAAAACAAGAAACTAGCATCCAAGATTACAACTTAAAACAAAGAATCACAAGAATAAACTAGATCTTCTTCGCCTTCGTTGAATTGTGCTATAGGTTTTCTTGTCATCTTCTCCTTAAGCTCTGTTATGAAAAACGTCTTTTTGTTTTGTTTAAATAGCAACCTAATTAATCCAAAAGCCCAGAAAAATAGTCTTCTAATTGAAACAGGAATCTGGAATTCCGACTTGGCGGGGTCGCGCGTTAGCACAGCGCGGGCGCGCCGATCTTCTGGAAAAACTAAAATTTCCTTCTTTTCTTGTTGCAATGAGTTGGTCTTCACGAGCCTTTATTCCTTGGACACCATCCTAACACCATATTAGCATCAAATCAATGCTAATTCACCTGAATTTCTTATTAATGCCTGAAATGCAAAAACACTAGAAAACACATTAAAACACCAATAACTTGAGTACAAATACACCAATTCAAAGCTTAATAGAGCGTTATAAAGTGTCATAAATGCCACTCAATATACCCCAAACTTGAATCGATGCTTGTCCTCAAGCATAAACAGACTCAAAGAACAAGAAATAAAAATACATGAATGCAAACTATATGAATACAACGATCCCCATAAAATAACTAAACCAATTAACAAGCAACATCTCAACAAATGCAGTTATTCGCATAAAGATCAATAAAACCTCACAAATCAACCTACAAACCAGAGACGTGCGTGTGTGCAAATTCTTACAGATATACCATCGCAACTAGATCAATAATCATGACTCACTACTCATCAAAGCAATCGCAAGGTTATAGATAAAATAAAAGTTAGACTCAAAATAACTTATAACACTTCAATTCTTACATTGGATTTTTATATGGATTCACAAATTTATTTATAACAAAACAGCACAAATATGCTTATTTGACCGTGCAATGAGTGAGGTCCATAAAAGACTTATACAATAGCACCCATGTAGCGAGCGTTAGGTTAGCGGATCCCAGACTATACAAGCCTTAGGTCACTAGGCACAAAGTCCCCTAAGAACTTAATTACTTGAGTACTAAAGAGCCCACTCGTGAATAATTATACATAACACATTTTTTTTCTTTTTTTTCTTTTTTTCCTTTATCTTTTTTTTCACAAATTTCTGAACGAGTGTGTTTCTCTCCATCTCGCTCAACCCTAGACTACTCATATAAAATGTACTGGCTACTAGCCATTTGATAACTAGCCACAACAAGTAGCATTGAAATCCAATTTTCTCCAATTTTTAAATATCCATGTAATTTATTATTAAGAGAATATCCTAAATTATAAATATAAACAAGCGATTAAACCTTGATAAACAAATAAACCATGACCATGATCTAGCTCTCAAGCAACCTATAAGACTTAGTGAAATACAATTATCTCTAGCATGCAAATTAATTCGATAAGACTTAACATCACTAAATACGATATCACTACACTAGCATCAATATCACAAATCAATCGGAAAAATCATTTAAGGGATCATGTTATTATGCGAATGCATGAAACTATATGAACAAATTATCATAAAAAACTACAAAAAAAAAACTACTACATGGAAAATATGCAACTACATGAACTAAAGTATCATGAATGTGCAACTATATGCGACTCACACAAAATATATTCCTTCAACTACTACCCCCAAACATAAAATTTCACTGTACTCAGTGAAGGTACTAGTAAGGAATCATGCATACCTACTCGGAATCAGGATCCTCACCCCCAATGGGTGAAGTGTCAGGCGTGTCTCGAGGTGGATATACAGAGTCCTTACCAAATACTGGCCACTGGATGTCAACTCCTGTGGCTCTAAAAGCGGTCCTAATGCCTGGGTGAGATCACGTGCAAACCGACTATGGATGTCATGCATCGCTTCAATCCTCTTCTCTAGACGCCTATACTGCGCCATGCTCATACCAACTCCAACATCTGCTCCTGCTTCCTCTTGCTCCTACTGTGATGGACCAACCTCTTCACCTAAATGAGATCTCCAAGCGGCTCTGTTCGACTGAGCTGCCCCAACAGCTGGCCTTCCACCAGGCAGATGATCAAAAGAATACCCAAGCCCCTTCAAATCAGGCTTGCCTCCATCCCACTCTTACATCGTCAACAAAGTGGTGTTGTCAATCGGAGCACTCGGAATTTGGAGCTGCTCGTGTGCTGGCCAATGAACACCAACTGCCACACACAGCTTCGTCACAATGGACACATAGGGTATAGAACCCATAGTACTCCCTCGCAAAAATCTAAGAATCCCTTGGTAAATAACCATACCAAGGTCCACATAGTCCCCCTCCAGAATGCCCCACAACAAATGTTCACGCTCCATAGTAACATCATGCACGTGAGAAGATGGCATGATGTTAGCTTAATAAAAGAATTCCATGCATGTGAAAACCTGTTCATGCACGAAGGAGGGAACGTGGTATAATCAGTCGTGCCCCTCTTGAACTTCCAGTGAGTCTCAGGCACACACAGAGTAGCAACTATCAAATCCAAATCAAACTCCTCCGGAGTCTTCTCATTTCAAATATCCTGACCGGGCTTCCTCACGGGTTGATCAATCATCCTCCTTATCGCCTCAGCACCGTACTCCACCGTCATCCCCTGAACCACAGTAAAACCATTCTTCTCTGCCTTCACATTAGCATAAAACTCACGAACCATACTCATGGGCACAGCATCGGGTGCCTTACAAAAAGTAACCCAGCCCATCTCCAAGATCATCTCCATCAACTTACCATCTCTTCCCAATGGCAGAAAACTACGCTCCTTGGCTATAGGCTTCGACAATAGCCTCACATACTCCGCCTCAGCCTCAGGAGTAGAAAACCTAGGCCTCACACCACCCGCACTTGAAGAATCGGTGGTGTTGCTGCTTACTTGAGTAAGCTATCTTTTGGGTGCCATTGGGATTGAATAAGAGATAATAAAAGATAAGTGTTTGAGAGAGAATTGTATTTGAGAATTTGAGAAGTGATGGAGAAGTTTGTATATAAGTGTGTGTATATATAGGAGATTGGAAGAGAATTAGATATGGAATAGAAGTGGGAATTAATTATGGGAATAGTGAGAATGATGGATTTTATTTGGAGAGGGAAATTTGGGATGTGGAAGAGTAAAAATCGGGTATAATTTGATTTTTGTAATAAAGGCCCCGATTTTATCTTCTTTTTCTGCTGTTTATTTTTTTCGGATTTAGGGGTACAGCGTGGCCGCGCGCTACCTAAGCGCGGGCGTGCCGTGCTTCTGACTTTTCAGCGCGGCCTCCCCCCAAAACAGCGCGGCCGCGCTCTGTCTCTGGAAAATTGGCGAGGTCGCCCCGCCTCCTCAGCGCTGGCGCACCGTGCCACTATACTTTGGCCCTGAATTTTTCCTTTTTTGATTTTTTTGTGTTTTTCTCTCCTTACTTTCTTCTTTCTCTATCTACTAATGTACAACAAACTTGGGTTGCCTGCCAAGAAGTGCTTGCTTTACGTCGTTAGCTTGACGTAGAAATGCCAGATCAAACGGACAATAAAACGGCACTAACCACCTCACGGTTTTCCATGTCACCATAGTGATGCTTCAACCTCTGACCATTTACCTGGAATGCTTGGCCCGGATCATTCTCAAAAATCTGCACCGCTCCATGTGGAAACACAGTTTTGACAACAAACGACCCTGACCACCTTGACTTCAACTTTCCAGGAAAAAGACGGAGATGAGAGTTAAACAAAAGAACTTGTTGCCCCGACACAAATGATTTGAGCACTAGACCCCTATCATGCCACCTCTTGACTTTCTCCTTATACATTTTGTTGTTTTTATATGCTTGAAGTCGAAACTCATCGAGTTCATTCAATTGAAGCATCCTCTTCTTTCCAGCTGCAACCAAGTTAAGATTCAACTTCTTCAAAGCCCAATATGCTTTATGCTCTAGCTCCACCGGTAAATGATACCCCTTACCATAAACCAACTGATACGACAATATTCTCAACGGAGTCTTGTATGCTGTTCGATACGCCCAAATAGCTTCATCAAGCTTCAAAGACCAATCTTTTCTCGATGGACACACAACCTTCACTAAAATGCGCTTGATCTCTCTATTAGATATCTCATCTTGACCATTCGTCTGAGGATGATAAGCCGTAGCAATGCGATGATTCACATTATACCTTTGCATCTTAGTAGTGAACTTGCGATTGTAAAAATGCGACCCCTCATCACTGATTATGATTCTTGGAGTTCCAAATCTTGTGAATATCTGCTTGTGAAGAAAATTAAGCACTACCTTCGCATCGTTCATTGGAAACGACTTGACTTTAACCCATTTCGAGACATAATCAACCACCAACAAGATGTACTGATTATTACAAGATGAGACAAATGGCCCCATAAAGTCAATTCCCCAAATATCGAAGACTTCAACCTCGAGAAGCACATTAAGAGGCATCTCATCCCTTTTGGACATATTACCCACACGTTGACATCGATACATTTCAAAATGAACTAATGAGCATCTTTAAACAAAGTCGGTTAAAAGAAACCTGCTTAAAGTTTGGCGCCCTCCAAACCCGGGTCAGAAGTTTGGGGTCCACACAAACACCTTAATTATAACCTGCTTATAACAATAATAAAGATAATAATAATATATGCAATGACCCTACTTACCAATCACCACGGACCGCAACAGGTTAAAGTATGCACACAAGCCAAACACACTAATATATTACAAACCGTTCAAATCCCAACTATTTCAAATTCAAACTGAGTATTAAACATTATTACAAACTTTTACAAACTTAAATTATCCCAAAAGAAGCCTACTAGCTCAGCTTTCTCAACCTGAACCCCTAGCTCTCGCGCTGGACTGGGGATCCTCGCTACCAACTGGTTCCTTTTTAACTGGAAAGAATATAAACAATATCGCACAAATGAGCTAACTAGCTCAGCAAGTCACAATGACAAAACTGAGAATAATGATCATCAGGTGAATATGATTATGATATCAAGTGAACATTGGATTATGATTTAGAATTGGATATTATACTTTTAATTTAAAAACCAAGGTTAGGCTGCTGATCAGTCACGCACTAACCCCGAGCAAGGCATACAGCATTGCTCTAACTACTGGATCCAAGGCACACATTGGCCTAACTTGACCATTATATGGTCTGACCACGAATCTGGTCCACAATTTTATAAAAACAATCCAATTCTAACATAATAACAGAATATGCAATAATAAACAATAACCGAGATCATTAACAACAATAAATGTTTAACAATGAAAGGGTTTAAATCCTTGTAAGGATCAACAAGGTACTTTTAAAGCTTGAATGTTGGGTAATGAAAGAATTGGATAACAAAGGAAACAACATTTCAGGGTTTCAAGGATTTAGTCTTTCAAAGCATAAGATATCATGGATTGAGTATATAATAATTCAGTTCAGTGTCTGGTATTTAGTTTGTATGTATTTGTGGAGTAGTATCGTAGATTTGTGGTTCTTGTTTGGGTATACAATAATCAATGGATTAGAAAGAATATGGTTCATAGCTCAAGAACAATAACTGAAATCAGGATTTAGGTTTCCGTGCTTCAAAGCACTTGCAATGTCAACAAGACTATCAGGAATTACAATATCTCGAGAAAGTTTAGAACACTTGCCTGATATTAGCTTACTATCCTGCACTTGCTTTCAATCACAATCGTCTTACTCCTCAACTACCTGTTTCCCTTTCCTACGCCTTGCCTCTTCTTCTCACATATCATAAGCATCTATCAATAATTTACTCACGGAATTCTATTCAACACATACTTCTATCTACCCTTCGTTTTACCCAAATCCGATTAACGGATTGAAAGTTATGTGATAATCAAGTAAACACCGAATATATAGACCGATAGTCAATTAACAAGTCACATGTAGCACATAATACATCACGTAATCAATGATATATTATTTATAAAGAAATCTCGGGTAATAAATAGGCTTTCTGGTATTTAAAATGATTTTTAAAACATTTTTCAGAATTAAAACGGGTCGTTGGATCAATTTCGGGTTAATAAACAGGGTTCGGTTGGCCCATTCTGGCTCCGAAATAATTTTTAGAATAATTATCGAGCCTTGGAAATAATTTAGAATAATATTTTAAAGCTCGAAACTATTTTTCAGAATTTTTAAATCATTTTTAAATAATTAAATCTAATTAAATAATTAATTAAAATCAATTAATAATTAATTAAATCAATTAATCAATTAATTTTCGAATTAATTGACCAATTAATCGATTAGAAATTAACTGAAATTAATTAACTAATTAATTTAGATTTATTTGTGAATTAAAAATAATTTTCAGAATTAAAATAATAATTTTTAGAATTTTCAGAAATTAAAAACGAATTTTTATAATAAAAATAAATAAGAAATATGATTTTTAAACATTTTATAAACAGGAATCCTAAATTTGCAAAGTCTGGAAACCTCAGGGACCTAACTGCATCGTTTTCAAAAGTTGGGGTACCAAACTGTAATTTTCCAGCTCTTCGCCGGAAAATAGTCGGGTTCGCCGGAGAACACGTTCCCGGCGTCCTCACCCCACCAACACCTCCAGATCACATCTACACAACATCAGGAACACAACCATGCAATCAATTCATCCTAACAATCCCTGAGTTGGCCGGAATTTGGCCGTGAAGTTTTCCAGTTTCCGGCGAACATCGGAAAACTTCAAAACACAACTCCCTTCTCTACAGACCTCGTTGGTTCATGAAACTTATACGACTAGATTGCAAATTTCACAGAGAACACAACCCACTATAACACATCATCAATCTATCACAGAATAAGAAACCCCCAAATTTCAATTAAGAACATTCATACGGGTTATAAACCCTAATTTTGAAATTCGAAAATCAAACTCAAATTTGAACATGTTATTGAACTCCAAATCAGACGTATGACACATGAAAATCATCAGGAAAACAAGCTCTACAACATGCAATCATCAAATCATACAAACAATCATCCGAACAAAAATTCATATTTTTAATAAAATAAATTCGAAAATAAATAAATTTTTAGAAAAATAACCTTGATTTCTGCAGTGAAACAAAGCTCAGAATCTGATAGAACACTTCAAATCCTTCGTTTTGGTTACTCAAGCTTTGAAAACAGAGATCGGTAACGCCTTCGTTTTGCTGTTTGATTCTTAGAACAGTTTTAAGAAATTAGGGCTTTTCTCTGAAAATTATATAATTAACTATAGGCAAATGATTTTGATACGAAATAAAATACGGTAAAAGGCTATTTATAATTATGGAAAATTTGTATCCCGTTGGATCATTCCGGATATAAAACGGTACGTTTATTTGTAAAAACTGATCCGAACGGTATCGGTTTTCGGGATAATTATCCAAATTAGTACAATTTGTACTGCGGTCTTGGTCTCAGCGCCTGGTTACACGTATTACGAAGTGATAATTGTGATAGTTTAATAAAAAGCTCCCGTTTATCGAAAATACGGGTTTTATTGATTTACCGAAATGAATATTGTATCGAAAATGTTGCGCCGGGACCCGCGCAGGACAGACCGTAAGTCGGATCGAAAAAGTTGAAACATGGAAAATGCTCGAAATATTACAATTAGGTTAGGAAGGAGTTCTCGAAAGAGTTTTGGGTTCCAAAAACGTAACAACGGTTGACGTCGGTTGGTTCCCGTTTTTATAAAATAGATTTTAATTACCCGGAAAAAGATTTTAGAAATTTCAAATGATTCTTATAAATCCATAAACCAACATAAAAATAATTAGGAAGATATGACAATTATCTATATTTTATTTTGGACATATAAAAATTAAAATACTCAATTAATATTATTTTTGAATATTCAAGTACAGATAACACTTAACAATTAACTCACAGAATAGATACTGAACACACATAATAATTATATAATAGCAAAAATAATTACACGATATATCCCGGATATTACATCCTTCCCCCCTTAAAAGAATTCTGTCCTCAGAATCTCCTAAGAAAACAAATGAGGGTATTTTTCTCTCATATCATTTTCTAACTCCCAGGTTGACTCTTCAACCTTTGGGTTTCTCCACAATACTCTTACTAACTTTACCACTTTATTTCTCAATACTTTCTCTCTTGCCTCTAGAATCTCTATTAGACTCTCTACATATGATAAATCTGCCTGAAGCTCTATTGGCTCATATTCTATTACATGCCTGGAGTCTGGATTATATTTCTTGAGCATCGATACATGAAAAACATTGTGAATGTGCTCCATGTGCGGAGGTAACGCCAATTCGTAAGCTACTTTGCCAACGCGCTTTAGGATCTCAAAAGGTCCGACATATCTTGGGCTTAGCTTCCCTTTCTTTCCAAACCTCGTTAGTCCTTTCCATGGTGATACTTTCAGTAATACCAAGCTTCCTTCTTCAAATTCCATGTCTTTCCTTGATTGGTCTGCATATTTCCTCTGACAATTTTGAGCGGCTATTAATCTTTTCTGGATAAGTTCAACAACTTCCTTTGTCTGCTGTACCAGTTCAGGTCCAAGTATCTTGCGTTCTCCTACTTCGTCCCAATATATGGGAGATCTACATTTGCGTCCATAAAGGGCTTCATAGGGTGGCATTCCAATGCTGGCATGATTACTGTTGTTATAAGCAAACTCTACCAGAGGTAAATGTTCGTCCCAACTTCCTTTGAAATCAATAGCACAAACACGTAACATATCCTCGATTGTCTGGATCGTTCTTTCACTTTGGCCATCCGTTTGGGGGTGATAAGTTGTACTCATATTCAGTCTTCTTCCCAAACATTCTTGAAAACTCTTCCAGAATCTTGAATAAAACCTTGGATCTCGATCAGATACGATAGACACTGGAACTCCATGACGAACTACAATTTCTTTTAGGTACATATGGACCAACTTGTCGAGCGAAAATATTTCATTTATAGGCAGAAAATGAGCTGACTTGGTAAGTCTATCCACTATAACCCAAATGGCATCATGATTAGCGCCTGTCCTTGGTAATCCAACTATGAAATCCATGGTAATATGTTCCCACTTCCACTCTGGAATCTCTAATGGCTGTAGCAATCCGCTTGGTCTTTGATGCTCTGCTTTAACTCTCTGACAGGTATAACATTTGCTAACCCATTCCGCAATTTCCCTCTTCATATCTGGCCACCAATAATTCTTCTTTAAATCTCTGTACATTTTGGTACTCCCTGGATGGATGGAATATCTTGAACTATGTGCTTCTTGTAAAATTTCATTCTTTAACTCCATCACTGGTGGAATCCAGATTCTAGATGAAAATCTCAAAATGCCTTGATCATCCTTCTGCGTGCATAATTCTTCACCTACCAAACGATTTATATCTTGATCCATTACATCTTTCTGACATTTCTTTATTTTCTCCAACAACTCTGGCTGGAAAGTCATACTATACACTTTCGCTTCCTCAGGTTCACCAACTCTAATTTCCAATTCCAATTTCTGAAATTCCTTATATATATCCTCAGGTACTGATAACTCATTTAACTTTTCCTTCCGACTTAACGCGTCTGCCACCACGTTCGCCTTACCGGGATGATAATTAATCGAGCAATCATAATCCTTGATTAATTCTAACCATCTCCTTTTCCTCATATTAAGTTCCTTCTGGGTAAATATATATTTCAAACTTTTGTGATCCGTGAAAATCTCACACTTTTCTCCATACAAATAATGTCTCCAAATCTTCAAAGCAAAAACTATAGCTGCTAGCTCCAAGTCATGAGTAGGATACTTTTGTTCGTGTGGTTTCAATTATCTTGACGCATACGCAATCACCTTTTCATGCTGCATTAAAACACATCCTAATCCTTTATGAGAAGCATCACTATAAATTACGAAATTCCCTTGATCGTCTGGAAGTGACAAAACAGGTGCCGTGATTAATCTCTGCTTCAACTTCTGGAAACTTTCTTCGCACTTGTCGTTCCATATAAACTTTTCATTCTTTCGTGTAAGCTTTGTTAATGGTGTGACAATCCTTGAGAAATTCTGAACGAATCTTCGATAATATCCTGCCAATCCCAAGAAACTTCTTACCTCAGTGGGTGTTCTCGGTCTCTCCCAATTCGTAATTGCTTCGATCTTTGCCGGGTCCACTTTGATCCCTTCGTTACTGACTATGTGTCCTAAGAACTGAACTTCTTGTAGCCAAAACTCACACTTCGAGAATTTAGCATATAACTTCTTTTTCCTTAAAATCTCCAAAGCCGTTCTCACATGTTCCGCATGATCCTCTTCCGTCTTTGAATAGATTAAAATATCGTCTATAAACACAATAACAAACTTATCCAAATACTCTTTAAAAATTCTATTCATCAGGTCCATAAACGCTGCTGGGGCGTTGGTCAATCCAAAAGACATCACTAAAAACTCGTAATGTCCATACCTTGTTCTGAAAGCTGTCTTTGGTATATCTTCTGGTTTGATCTTCAGTTGATGATATCCCGATCTTAAATCAATTTTGGAGAAGTACTTGGCTCCCTTCAATTGGTCAAACAAATCATTGATTCTGGGTAACGGATACTTGTTCTTGATTGTCAGCTTATTGAGCTCCCTATAGTCGATGCACAGTCTCATGCTTCCATCTTTCTTCTTGACAAATAATACCGGTGCACCCCACGGGGATACGCTGGGTCTGATTACTCTTTTCTCTAACAACTCTTGTAATTGCTTTGCTAACTCTTTCATCTCAACGGGCGCCATTCTATACGGGGCCTTGGATACTGGTTCGGTTCCAGGTGCTAAGTCGATTGCAAATTCAATTTCTCTATCTGGAGGAAGTCCTGGCAATTCTTCGGGAAATACGTCTGGAAATTCATTCACTACTAGGATATCTTCAAGTTTCGCTGGCTCCTGACTTTTGTCAATCACGTATGCTACGAAATGCTCGCATCCTTGCCGTAGTAACTTCTTGGCTTGAATCATCGTTAAGAACTTCTTTACCTGCTTCTGTCCCTGGAACGTTACTATTCTTTCATCTGGCGTTTTCACCATTACTTTCTTATTTCGACAATCTATCTGAGCATCATGCTTAGATAACCAATCCATCCCTAATATCACATCAAATTCTCCTAACTTAAATGGTATCAAATCTACACAAAACTTACTACCAAAAATCTCAACCTCACAATTCTCACTAACTTGATTCACAGCTACACGTTCTTGATTTGCTAACTCCACAGTCATTATTTCATTTAAGCACTCAACTGGACAATTTAATTTACTAACAAAATCTTGTTAAACAAACGATCGAGTTGCTCTCGAATCTATTAACACTTTGGCACATAAAGAGTTCACATTAAGCGTACCTGCCACGACATCCGTATCCTGGATCGCATCCTTCACCGATATGTCAAAAACTCTAGCCCTCGGAGTCTCATTCACTGTTGGGGTAGATCCCATAATCCCCAATGCATTACTGACTGGGGCTGGTGTCTTACAATCCCTGGCCATATGTCCTGGCTTCCCACATTTAAAGCATGTAAATCCAATGACTGGAACCTTCACTGCTGCATTCCGGATAGGCTGATCCTTATTTGCTGGCTGATTTCGGCACTCCCTTGAATAGTGCCCTTTCTGGTTGCATTTAAAACATACCACATTCAACTTGTTACAAACTCCTCCATGCTTCTTTCCACATACTTGACAATCTGGAAAAGTTAATCTCAACTGATTCGGCTGATTCATATTAGCTGGACGATTGCCCTGGCCTCCGTCTCCTGCATTTTGTCTCCTGAAATTAAAATTTCTCCCTGGCTGAAACTTGCCCTTCTTAAAATTTGGAAACTTCCCTGTTTGTGACTGACCCTCACTTCCCTCAACTTTTCTTTTCTTGCTTTCCTTATCTTTCTGGAACATCTCACTCTCTGTCTCTGCGATCATAGCCTTCTGTACAACCCCGGCATAGGTATCCAATTCAAAAATAGCTACCTTCCCCCTGATCCCTGGCTTCAAGCCTTGCTGGAATCTCTTAACTTTCTTTCTATCAGTATCAATATACGACGGCACATACCTTGACAATTCCTCAAACTTCCCCTCATAATCTGTTACCGACATATTCCCTTGCTTTAACTCTAAAAACTTCAGCTCCATTTGATCCTGAACAAACTGAGGAAAATACTTTTCTAAAAACAATTCCTTGAACCTTTCCCAACTAATAACATCTGTGTCTTCCAATGTCTTCACCATTTCCCACCAATAAGTGGCCTCATTCTTCAGATAGTAACTTGCAAACTCAACCTTCTGTTCCTCTTTTACTTTTACTAAGGAAAATGCCTTTTCTATTTCCTTTAACCAAACATTTGCTTCAATTGGCTCTAAGGAACCCTTGAATTCTGGTGGGTTTATTGCCTGAAAAGTTTTGAAAGTTACCTGGGGATTGGTCTGTCTTTGTTGTTGTTGTGCCAGGTGAACTGTTTGTTGGGCCAAGATTTGAAGAATCTGGGCTATTGCTGGGTCCATGGGTCCTGGGTTCACATTCTGGTTTGTATCATCTTGGTTGTTATTGTTGTTGTTGTTGGTTTCTTTATTCTGGGTGTTGGTGCGGGTATTTCTTCTGGGAGGCATTTTCTGAAAAGAATCAATTAATTTATTTAGCTTTTGAATCAAATCTTTGTATAAAAGAAAGGTTTTGTAAAACAGGAATATCTCTTTTTGAAAACAGTTATGACTAAATAAATTGCATGCTTCTTTACAGAATATAAATAGTTATGGAAAATAGGGCACATGGTATCACAGGGTATAACTGGTGCAATAAATAAGGTAAGGTAAAACAGGTGCAATAGAATAAATGACAGTGCTGGAAAGGAAAAAGGTACTGATATATATAGATCAAAAGTTTTAGGGTAGTACAAGCGTAAAGATGCTTCGAAAGTCAAAGCAAAAAGGGTACAATAACCTACTCACTAGTCAGCATCGCTAGTCTATAAATACAACTCAAAAGTCTTCTGATACACACTACACACTACTGTACATACTACATAATCATAACAACACTGCTCAGCATTTCCATCTCAGAATCTCTGGCTCATGGCAAATCTGGACCTCCTATCTCCTCAAGCTCCTCTAGAACCCACTTAGCCCACTCTACTAGGAAATCAGGGGTGATGTCCTCATGTGTAGCCTCAGCAATCCTCACAGCAGCTGCTCTACAAAACGCCTGGAGCCTCTCCCTAAGTCGCCTCTCACCACTCCCCATCTCTCTGGTACACATGATATGCAATAACTCCTGGATCTGACCCTGTAGGAATCGCTGCTCCATAAGGCAAGCCTCAAACTGATGATATGGGATAGGATAGGAAGAGAACTGGAAAGGTACTCCTGTGACTGAATGACTAGTAAAGCCTGAATCAGCAGGTGGGGGTCCTCTGACAGGTGGCCTCATGCCTGGAGGTGGAATAGCCTGCAATGGTACGGGCTGCAATACCGGTGGAGGTAGAATAGCCAATGCTGGTGGAATAACAGGTCGTGGATCCGATGCTGGTGCTCCAACTGAAGGCTCTGAGTGATCAGCTGATACGGGAACAAAAGAGTCGGCCATCTCTGCTATCTGAAATTATATCGTAATATAAGAATCTCGTACCACGACGCAAACTATACTAATACCGGTTATACCATAACACTCAACCTCTCGACGTTCTATCATCCTATACCTTACTTCTAATCCTAACCCTCTACCCATTCCCGTTAACCTAGGCGTGTGTCAGTGACTTATAACATGTAGCTCTGATACCAAACCTGTGGCGCCCTCCAAACCCGGGTCAGAAGTTTGGGGTCCACACAAACACCTTAATTATAACCTACTTATAACAATAAAAAGATAATAATAATAATATATGCAATGACCCTACTTACCAATCACCACGGACCGCAACAGGTTAAAGTATGCACACAAGCCAAACACACTAATATATTACAAACCGTTCAAATCCCAACTATTTCAAATTCAAACTGAGTATTAAACATTATTACAAACTTTTACAAACTTAAATTATCCCAAAAGAAGCCTACTAGCTCAGCTTTCTCAACCTGAACCCCTAGCTCTTGCGCTGGACTGGGGATCCTCGCTACCAACTGGTTCCTTTTTAACTGGAAAGAATATAAACAACATCGCTCAAATGAGCTAACTAGCTCAGCAAGTCACAATGACAAAACTGAGAAAATGATCATCAGGTGAATATGATTATGATATCAAGTGAACATTGGATTATGATTTAGAATTGGATATTATACTTTTAATTTAAAAACCAAGGTTAGGGTGCTGATCAGTCACGCACTAACCCCGAGCAAGGCATACAGCATTGCTCTAACTACTGGATCCAAGGCACACATTAGCCTAACTTGACCATTATATGGTCTGACCACGAATCTGGTCCACAATTTTATAAAAACAATCCAATTCTAACATAATAACAGAATATGCAATAATAAACAATAACCGAGATCATTAACAACAATAAATGTTTAACAATGAAAGGGTTTAAATCCTTGTAAGGATCAACAAGGTACTTTTAAAGCTTGAATGCTGGGTAATGAAAGAATTGGATAACAAAGGAAACAACGTTTCAGGGTTTCAAGGATTTGGTCTTTCAAAGCATATGATATCATGAATTGAGTATATAATAATTCAGTTCAGTGTCTGGTATTTAGTTTGTATGTATTTGTGGAGTAGTATCGTAGATTTGTGGTTCTTGTTTGGGTATACAATAATCAATGGATTAGAAAGAATATGGTTCATAGCTCAAGAACAATAACTAAAATTAGGATTTAGGTTTTCGTGCTTCAAAGCACTTGCAATGTCAACAAGACTATCAGTAATTACAATATCTCGAGAAAGTTCAGAACACTTGCCTGATATTAGCTTACTATCCTGCACTTGCTTTCAATCACAATCGTCTTACTCCTCAACTACCTGTTTCCCTTTCCTACGCCTTGCCTCTTCTGCTCACATATCATAAGCATCTATCAATAATTTACTCACGGAATTCTATTCAACACATACTTCTATCTACCCTTCGTTTTACCCAAATCCGATTAACGGATTGAAAGTTATGCGATAATCAAGTAAACACCAAATATATAGACCGATAGTCAATTAACAAGTCACATGTAGCACATAATACATCACGTAATCAATGATATATTATTTATAAAGAAATCTCGGGTCATAAATAGGCTTTCTGGTATTTAAAATGATTTTTAAAACATTTTTCGGAATTAAAACGGGTCGTTGGATCAATTTCGGGTTAATAAACAGGGTTCGGTTGGCCCATTCTTGCTCCGAAATAATTTTTAGAATAATTATTGAGCCTTGGAAATAATTTAGAATAATATTTTAAAGCTCGAAACTATTTTTCAGAATTTTTAAATCATTTTTAAATAATTAAATCTAATTAAATAATTAATTAAAATCAATTAATAATTAATTAAAACAATTAATCAATTAATTTTCGAATTAATTGACCAATTAATCAATTAGAAATTAACTGAAATTAATTAACTAATTAATTTAGATTTATTTGTGAATTAAAAATAATTTTCAGAATTAAAATAATAATTTTTAGAATTTTCAGAAATTAAAAACGAATTTTTATAATAAAAATAAATAAGAAATATGATTTTTAAACATTTTATAAACAGGAATCCTAAATTTGCAAAGTCTGGAAACCTCAGGGACCTAACTGCATCGTTTTCAAAAGTTGGGGTACCAAACTGTAATTTTCCAGCTCTTCGCCGGAAAACAGTCGGGTTCGCCGGAGAACACGTTCACGGCGTCCTCACCCCACCAACACCTCCAGATCACATCTACACAACATCAGGAACACAACCATGCAATCAATTCATCCTAACAATCCCTGAGTTGGCCGGAATTTGGCCGTGAAGTTTTCCAGTTTCCGGCGAACATCGGAAAACTTCAAAACACAACTCCCTTCTCTACAGACCTCGTTGGTTCATGAAACTTATACGACTAGATTGCAAATTTCACAGAGAACACAACCCACTATAACACATCATCAATCTATCACAGAATAAGAAACCCCCAAATTTCAATTAAGAACATTCATACGGGTTATAAACCCTAATTTTGAAATTTGAAAATCAAACTCAAATTTGAACATGTTATTGAACTCCAAATCAGACGTATGACATATGAAAATCATCAGGAAAACAAGCTCTATAACATGCAATCATCAAATCATACAAACAATCATCCGAAAAAAAATTCATATTTTTAATAAAATAAATTCGAAAATAAATAAATTTTTAGAAAAATAACCTTGATTTCTGCTGTGAAACAAAGCTCAGAATCTGATAGAACACTTCAAATCCTTCGTTTTGGTTACTCAAGCTTTGAAAACAGAGATCGGTAACGCCTTCGTTTTGCTGTTTGATTCTTAGAACAGTTTTAAGAAATTAGGGCTTTTCTCTGAAAATTATATAATTAACTATCTGCAAATGATTTTGATACGAAATAAAATACGGTAAAAGGCTATTTATAATTATGGAAAATTTGTATCCCGTTGGATCATTCCGGATATAAAACGGTACATTTATTTGTAAAAACTGATCCAAACGGTATCGGTTTTCGGGATAATTATCCAAATTAGTACAATTTGTACTGCGGTCTTGGTCTCAGCGTCTGGTTACACGTATTACGAAGTGATAATTGGGATAGTTTAATAAAAAGCTCCCGTTTATCGAAAATACGGGTTTTATTGATTTACCGAAACAAATAGTGTATCGAAAATGTTGCGCCGGGACCCGCGCAGGACAAACCGTAAGCCGGATCGAAAAAGTCGAAACATGGAAAATGCTCGGAATATTCTAATTAGGTTAGGAAGGAGTTCTCGAAAGAGTTTCGGGTTATAAAAACGTAACAACGGTTGACGTCGGTTGGTTCCCGTTTTTATAAAATAGATTTTAATTACCCGGAAAAAGATTTTAGAAATTTCATATGATTCTTATAAATCCATAAACCAACATAAAAATAATTAGGAAGATATGACAATTATCTATATTTTATTTTGGACATATAAAAATTAAAATACTCAATTAATATTATTTTTGAATATTCAAGTACAGATAACACTTAACAATTAACTCACAGAATAGATACTGAACACACATAATAATTATATAATAGCAAAAATAATTACACGATATATCCCGGATATTACATAAAGAATACGAGCTGCTGTCTTTTCTCCACCATAATGTCCTCCGTAAGCCGTTGAGTGGCAATCTCGCAAGATCCCCCCCATTTCGCTATAAGGAATACATCTCCTGATGATTTGGTCAGCTCCTTGTCGAAAAAGAAATGGCTCATCCCACATATACCACTTCACTTCATGCAGAAACTTCTTCCTTTGAGCGTATGACAAATCGGGAGGCATGATATTACTCACAAGGTAGTTCAAAATGTCTGCAAACCACGGTTCTTCCTCTTGCACTCCAAACAGCTGCTCATCGGGAAAAGACTCATTTATTAATGTGTTATCCAGTGAAGTTGCATTTGGATCCTCTAAACGAGAGATATGATCAGCGACTTGATTCTCAGTACCTTTTCTGTTCTTGATCTCTAATTCAAATTCCTGAAATAAAAGAACCCATCTGATCAATCTAGGCTTCAAGTCCTTCTTCGAGACGAGTTATCGAATTGCAGCATGATCAGTGAAAACTGTCACCTTCGTCCCAAGCAGATAAGATCGAAATTTCTCAAAACCGTAGAAAATAGCTAAAAGTTCTTTCTTCGTAGTAGTATAATTCAGTTGAGCACCATTTAGGGTCTTAGTAGCATAGTAGACCACATAAAATATGTTGTTCTTTCTCTGCCGAAGAACTGCTCTAACTGCATAGTCACTTGCATCGCACATCATCTCAAAAGGTTCACTCCAATCAGGTGCACTTATGACAGGTTTCGTGATTAAACTCTTCTTTAAGAACTCAAAAGTAGCCAATCACTCGTCATCAAACTTGAACGGGACATCCTTCTCTAGAAGATTGCACAAAGGTTTTGAAATTTTTGAGAAATCCTTGATGAACCACCCGTAGAAGCCCGCATGACAAGAAAACTGCGAACTCCCTTAACAGAAATTGGTGGGGGAAGATATTCGATGACCCCCACTTTGGATTTTTCCACCTCAAGACCCTTACTAGAGACCTTGTGCCCAAGAATAATGCCATGTCGCACCATAAAGTGACATTTCTCCTAATTGAGAATCAGATTGGTCTCAACACACCTCTTGAGAATGTCGCCTAGATTCTGCAAGCACTCATCAAATGAATCACCAAATACAAAGAAATTGACCATGAATACCTCCACATTTTGACCAATCATGTCAGAGAAGATAGCGATCATGCATCTCTAAAATGTAGCCGGTGCTTCACATAAACCAAAAGAAACCCTTCTAAAGGCGAAAGTTCCAAATGGACAAGTGAAAGTAGTCTTCTCCTGATCTTTTGGAGCAATGCAAATTTGATTATAGCCAGAATAGCCATCCAGAAGACAGTAGTACTCATGCCCAGCCAATATGTCAAGCATCTGATCAATAAACGGCAGAGGGAAGTGATCTTTTCTCATGGCCTTGTTCAGCTTCCTATAATCCATGCAAACTCTCCACCTCGTGTTTGTTCGAGTTGAAATGAGCACATTCTTCTCATTAACAACGACTGTGATACCTCCTTTTTTTGGTACACACTGAACTGGACTCACCCAAGAACTGTCAGAAATGGGATAGATGATCCCTGTATCCAGCCACTTAAGAATTTCCTTTTTCACGACTTCCTTCATGATATGATTTAGTCTTCTTTGTTGCTCAATGGTAGGTTTGCTACATTCATCTAGCATAATTTTATGCATACAATAAGAAGGGCTGATTCCCTTGATATCTGTTATCGTCCATCCAATTGCCGATTTAAATTCTCTTAGAATTCTCAAGAGTTTTTCCTCCTCCCTACCTGAAAGGTCAGATGCAATAATAACAGGCAAAGTAGATGCATCACCTAAAAATGCATACCTCAAATGTTCAGGTAAAGGCTTAAGCTCAAGAGTAGGAGCTTCCTCAATAGATGGCTTGAGGCGCTTAGGAGATTTGTTCAGGTCCTCCATTCCAAGAGATTCAAAAGGCATATCAATCTTCCTCTTCCAGGGAGAAGCATTCAGAAATTATAACTACTCATCCCCTTCATAATCTTCACTATCAGAATTCCCCAATAAGGCTTTTTCTAAGGCATCATACCTTAGCAATTGATCAAGTTCTGAAGTAACCACAGAATCAACCAACTCCATCTTTAAGCACTCCTCATTTTCTGTAGGGAACTTCATTGCATTGAACATATTAAAAGTGACATCCTGATCCAACACTCGCATGGTGAGCTCACCTTTCTGCACATCAATCAAGGTTCGTCCGGTCGCCAGAAAAGGTCTTCCCAAGATTATGGGAATCTTCTTATCCTCCTCGAAATCAAGAATTACAAAATCTGCAGGAAAGATGAGTTTATCCACCTTGACCAAAACATCCTCAACAATGCCTCGTGGATAAATAATAGAAAAATCGGCCAACTGCAAAGTCATATAAGTAGGTTTTGGATCCATCAAGTCCAACTTCTTGAAGATTGAAAAAGGCATCAGATTGATGCTAGCTCCCAAGTCACTTAAGCATTTGTCAAATGACACCTTTCCAATGGTGCATGGAATTGTGAAGCTTCCAGGATCTTTAAGCTTCGGAGGTAATTTCTGTTGTAGCACAACACTCCATTCCTCCGTGAGAGGAACGGTCTCTAAGTCATCAAGCTTCACCTTCCGAGAGAGAATACCTTTCACAAACTTCGCATAACTAGGCATTTATTCAAGAGCTTCAGCGAAAGGTATGTTGATGTGAAGTTTCTTGAAGTTTCTTGAACACCTCCAGAAACTTCTCAAACTGCTTATCCAACTTTTTCTTCTGCATTCTTTTAGGAAAATGAGGTGGAGGATAGATCTATTTCTCCCCTGTATTACCCTCAAGAGGAGTGTGCTCAACAGTAATCTTCCTTGGTTCCATTTATGCTTCCTTCTGCACTTCTTCTTCTTCAGCCTCAACTTCAGACTCTAGAGTCTTATCTTTTTCAGGATTTACGACCTTACCAGACCTCAATATAATTGCCTTAACATGCTCCTTAGCTTCCTTCTTGCTTGGAATTCAGTATCGCTTGGAAGCATTCCAGGTTGATGATTCAGTAATGCATTAACAATCTGCCCAATCAGATTCTCCAAGGTCTTAATAGATATAGCTTGGCTCTTGTATATGAGCCTTAACTCCTCCAATTCAGATTTTTCATTAGCTTGCAGTAACTGCTGAAGTTGAAGTTGTTACCTAGGGGCATATTGCGGTTGTTAAAACAAGGAGGGTTATACTGCTTTGCTGTGTATGGCTAATAAGGTTGTTGCACCGCATTCTGATTGTTGCTCCAGCTGAAGTTGGGATGATTTCGGTTATTGGGATGATAAGTGGCTGGAGCTTGCTGCTGTGATCCCTGAAAGTTGCTCACAAATTGAGCTAATTCGCTAGAAATAGCACACTACTCAGTTTCATGTGCCCCCGCACAAAGTTCACAAACACTAGTGATTTGATTAACTCCATAACTAGCCAAAGAGTCCACTTTCATCGTCAAAGCTTGAAGTTGAGCAGCTATAGCAGTGGATGTATCCATTTCTAGAATTCCGGCTACCTTGCCTTGCAACATTCTTTGCGTAGGATTCTGGTATTCATTAGCTTCCATGAGCTCAATCAACTCATAAGCTTTATTATACCTTTTGGCCTATAAGGCTCCACCAGATGCTGCATCGAGCATAGGTCTAGACTGTGCGCCCAAACCATTGTAGAAACAGTTTATAATCATCCAATCAGGCACGCCATGGTGGGGGCACTTCCTTAGAATCTCCTTATATCGATCTCAAGCCTCACACAGAAATTCTCCAGTTTGCTGTGCAAACTGAGTAAAAGTACTCGTGATTGCCGCAGTCTTTGCCATAGGAAAGAATTTAGTGAGAAACTTTTGAGAAATATCCTCCCATTTGGTGATAGACCCTGGTGGTAGATAATGTAACTAACACTTTTCTTTATCCCTTAGAGAGAATGGGAAAAGTCTCAGCTTGATAGCATCTTCAGTCACCCCATTGAACTTGAAAGTATCGTAGATCTCGATGAAATCCCTGATGTGCATGTTGGGGTTTTCTGTAGGAGAACTCCCAAATTGAATTAACTTCTTTATCATCTGAATTGTGTTTGACTTGATCTCAAAAGTGTTAACCGAGATGGCTGGTCTGATGATGCTCGACTGAATATCATTGATCTTAGGCTGAGAATAGTCCATCAAAGCTTTAGGAATTTCTTCTTGATATCCCATCACTACTAAAGCTGGTTCCTCGACTTTCTCTTCTTTTTCTACTTTTTCTTTATTCTCAAAAACTTCCCTTCGAATCACTACAGATTCCTCCTCGGCTTGATCTAGAGTTCTCTTACGAGCACGCGAACGCGTATGCATACACGCTCGCTAGAGTACCTGAAACATGACAAGGAAAAGAGCAGGTAAGTAACAATGTCCGAGTCAATGAACTTTAACAATCACTGATGACAAACACATAAACTAAAAGTTAACACCGAGTCCCGGGCAGCGGTGCCAAAAACTTGCTAATCGCTAAACACGCGCTAAAATTCACGCAAGTATACGCGATCGCAAGTAATATAGAATTATTTCTAGTTCATTCCCACAGAGACTGGTTTAGTTTAACTATATGATTTATACACTTATGCAACAATGATATGGCTATTATTCAATGCTAAGACGAATAACAATTTGGGTTTTGATTATAACTACGATTAACTATTGAGAATTATACTAAAGAACATTAACTAAGAGATTAAAGAGAATTGAATAATATATAACACAAATATGGGATTCTAACTTCATTAGATACTTCATTCAATAGCCTTATTGATCTTAACCTTAGCATGTAATGGTGATGACACTAATCAGATAACATGAAAATGATAAACGCCAACTTTCATTACATGAATAACATACTACCAGACATCCACAAAAGAGAAAGAAGCTGAATAGACACCAATTATACTGAGACCCTATATGTCTATAGAATTTTACAACAAAATGGTTTAATGCACAAGTTATCTATCATGATTACATATGGCAATTAAGATGGTTAAAATTACCTACGAATTATGTATAACAATAACACATGAAACTATGCTAGCATGACAAGTTCTAAATCCTTAAATTTATTGTCGCTTCATTAAAAATTAACACGCAATCTTACAAGTTCGCGACGCTCATAAGACGAATAAGCACAACCAATACTAGGCTATCATACAATCACCATACACTAAGGTATCGAAACAATTTAACTAAAGAAATCCATAACTAAATCCGTTAGAACCCCACGATAACGATTAGCCCCTAATCGGACTCATCATCAATGTGGGTTCCGATGAAAGCATGGTATAATAAATGTAGTCTTTATAAAACAAATAATAAACAAAGTATGTAATCCAGAGTTTTAGGTTCAACAAAACAAGAAACGAGCATCCAAGAATACAACTTAAAATAAAGAATCACAAGAATAAACTAGATCTTCTTCGCCTTCGTTAAATTATGCTATAGGTCTTCTTCTCGTCTTCTCCTTAAGATCTGTTATGAAAAACGTCTTTTTGTTGTGTTTATATAGCAACCCAATTAATCCAAAAGCCCAGAAAAACAGTCTTTTAATTGAAACAAGAATCTGGAATTCCGATCTGGCATGACCGCGCGCTTCACCAGCGCGGGTGCGCTGACATTCTGCTTCTCTAGCGCGGGCACGCGCTAGCACTCACCGGTGCGCTAGTCTTCTGGAAAAATTGAAATTGCCTTCTTTTCTTGCTACAATGAGTTGGTCTTCACGAGCCTTTATTCCTTGGATACCATCATAACACCATATTAACATCAAATCAATGCTAATTCACCTGAATTCTGGATTAATGCCTGAAATGTAAAAACACTAGAAAACACATTAAAATACCAATAACTTGAGTATATATATATACACCAATTCAAAGCTTAATGGAGCGTTATAAAGTGTCATAAATGCCCCTCAATAGAAACTATGACTGTCTCTCTTAGAAACTCTCAAGATTATAAGGAGTTTACTTTGGAAAGACTGTATGGCATTCTAAAAACTTATGAGCTTGAGTTGGAACAAGATGAGAAGTTAGATAAAGGAAGGAATACAGGAGGATATATTGCATTGATAGCTGGAGAAGAGAGAATGAAAGCGATGAAGGTTGAAGCTGTGGAATCTGCACTAAACTCAAGGGTTTGTGAAGGCAAAGGAAAAGGGATAATGGATGAGCATGGAGATCATCTTAGTCAGGATGAAATGGAGGACATAGATGAACATCTAGCTTTCCTATCAATAAGATTTTCCAAGATCAAGTTAAAAAAAAAATTGGAGCAACCAAGCCAAATAGAAACATGGTGGAAAAATTTAAATTCAATTGTTTCAAATGTGCTTTGAGTGGTCATTTTGCAAATGAATGCAGAAAGCTGGATTCTGAGAAAAGAAAGTTTGAGCCTGTGGATTATAAAAAGAAATACTTTGATTTGCTCAAACAAAAGGAAAGGGCTTTCCTTAATCAAGAAAATGATTGGGCAGCTGATGGGGTAGATGAAGATGAAGAAACAAGCTATGTCAATCTAGCTCTAATGGCCAAATCTGATGAAGTTGAGGTCAGTTCTTCAAGCAATCAGGTAGTCACTACTAATCTAGCACACATTTCTGAAGATGAGTGTAATGATGCTATAAATGACATGTCAACAGAATTATATCATTTGCGTGTTACACTTAAATCACTCACTAAAGAAAACACAAAAATTAAAGATAGTAATCTGTTTTTAAGTGAGAGGAATACTGTGTTAGAAACTCAATTTATTGGTTTTGAGAAACTGAAGATAGAGTGCAAGATTGAAAAAGATGAATTGATTGAATCTTTGAAGAAAGAGGAAATTTTGAGAAAGCAGCTTGAACGAGAGTAAGAGGTAATCAAGGCTCGGAAGTCATCAAGAAATGTACATGCCCAAATTCCTAAAGTTCAAGGAATAAAATCATTCTGTGAAGAACCTGGAAAAAGAGCAAGGAGAAACTGGATCCTGAGTTGGTAGAAGGACTATCAACGGATGTGGATTCGACGGATGATGAAGTTTATCCGTTGAAAGCTAAAAAGGATTATCTGTCGAAAGACAAGGAACCATATCCATCGATAGAAAAGAAGGCTATTAGCAAATCCAAGCTAGCTAAGCTAAATGAAATATATGGATCGGTTTCCAAGAACTTTGTTATAGGAGAATCAAGTCAAGTCAAGGAAAACAAAAGAGTGAATGTGGGGCATCTATCCATGAAGCAACTGAATAATATATTAGAGAAAATTAAAGTGAAGGCAGACTCCAAAAGGAAAAACAAAAGGAATGGGAAAGTAGGAATTAATAAACATAACAACTACACACCTGATAAATATACACTTAGAAAAATTTATGTTAAGTGTGTTAGTATTAATCATTTGTGTGTTAATTGCAAATCTTCTATGCTTGCACCCATGTCTGCACCTCCCTCATTTCCTAACATGCCCACAATGCCTATGAATGTTATGCATGCATAAAATTTGAATGCACAATTTGCTAATATGCCATTTGCAAAAAATCCATACTATCCTACATTCAATATGCCTCAAATGCTATTTAGCATGCCATATTGGAATAATATGTTTGCACATAATATGCCATTCCATGTTAACCAACCTTTACATGATAATTCTACAATTATGAATGGTTTTTAAAGCCCTCCTCTAATGACCAAGGTTGAATCTCAATCACCTAAGTCAAGTGTAAAAATCCCAGGAAAACCTAAAAAGAAGGCTAATAAGGCAGGACCCAAGGAAACTTGGGTACTAAAATTAACTTTATTTGATTTTGATGTGTGTAGGGAAACAGAAAGAATATATGGTATCTGGATAGTGGTTGCTCAAGGCACATAATTGGAGATTCTACCCTGCTCACTAAGTTCAAGGAGAGAGCTGGCCCAAGTATTACTTTTGGAGATAACAGCAAAGGGTATACTATGGGATATGGCTTGATTTCTAAGGAGAATGTCATCATTGAAGAAGTTGCTCTAGTGGATGGACTCAAACACAAAATTTTGAGTGTCAGCCAACTATGTAACAAGGGCAACTCTGTAACCTTTAATTCAGAAGCCTGTGTTGTTACAAATAATAAGAACAACAAAGTTGTTCTCACATGGTGAGAAAAGGAAATGTGTATCTAGCTAACTTCTCATCCAATGCATATTCTATTACTTGTCTTTTTAGCAAAGCAAGTCAAGATGAAAGTTTGTTGTGGCACAAGAAGCTGTCCCATCTGAACTTCAAGACTTTGAAAGAATTAGTCAGGAAAGACCTAGTAAGAGGGATTCCTCAAGTTGAGTTCTCAAAGAATGGACTATGTGATGATTGTTAGAAAGGAAAACAAATCAAAACATCATTCAAAAAAAAGCTTGAATCTACAATTGAAGAATCACTACAACTATTGCACATAGATTTATTTGGACCAGTCAATGTGTTGTCAATGTGACGACTGAGAATTTTGTGACGTAATTAAGTCAATAAAGTATGCTTTATGTGAAGTGATTATAATTATGTGATTAAGTGTTGATTAATTATCCTTATTGTATATTAGAATCTAGGAGCGTAAGTAAAAGCGTTCCAATTTAAAGAGTCAGCTTAGTAGTTAAGTTGTGATATCGGGCCGTCAGGTGGAACGGAACCCGTCCTAATAAGGATTTAAAGAATATAAAATAGGAAATATGTGTGATTGAATGAAATGAATGTTTAAATAAATTATTTTGTCCTAAGTGACGTGTCGGTCTATATTGTTAATGAAAAGCGTAATCGAAACGCTGAGCGTCGGGCCGTCAGGCCGAACATGACCCGGTACGCGTAGAAAAGGGTAAAGATTAAAGAAGGACAAATTCTCTGATCAGACCTGAGTTGTTATGTGTTCATATATGTGTGATTTCTTGTCTGTGTGCATGACTATGTGCTCTGTGACATTTGTATGAATTTAAAGGAATTATTTAATATAAATAAAGGTTTATTTAACCTTCGCGTATTTTTATAAAATTATCTGAGTAAGATAAAAATATGGGATTTGTTCTGTTATTGTCATAATAGTCCTAGAGACTTTTTAAAAATGATGGACAGGTTTATTTGTTGGTCGTTGCATTTTAAATTGATTTTTATGTGCTAAAATGCTATTACTAGCACGAACTTGCGAAAATCATATAAAATCAACCGTTCGCTCAAAAGTTTATTATGAGTAATGGTTGGAAAGCTAATTTTGAGATCTACGTATTAAAATTGTCAATTGCAATAATTTTCGACTTTCCGAGAGAGATATATTTTATATTTGATTTTTATTGTATTTGAGTAAAAAGAAAGGATCAAATAAGCATAAAAGGGATTTAGTAGATTACTAAAATACCCTTGGCCCTAATACAATATAAACACCCCCCCCATTTTCTTTCTTTCTTTTCCCGTGACCACCCTTCCCCCTCTCCCTCATTTTCTTTTCTCTCTCACTCTCTCTCTCTCGAACAATCTCACTCTCTCTCTCGGCTCCCTCCATCTCTCTTTTCTCTCTCTTGCATGCAACACCCAATCTTCACTCAAACTCAAAGATATTGCCCTCTAAAGTTTCTATTTTCGGTATATTTCTCAAATTCCATTTGCATGTGAGTATTTGTGTAAGTGTTTTGGTAATCATCTCTATGGTTGTGTTCAAGGAAATTGATTTCTTGATACAAGATCATAAGAGTAAATTCAAGAAGATTATGTGGTTTAAAACTCAAGAGGAGACCCGTTGTGGGCTCTCTTAAGTTCGACCACCACCGGCTATGATCCAAGGAGAGCCGGTGGAATTTTAATGATGTGTTAATATGATTTTTAAGCCTTGCATGTTTTGGTTTTTAAAAGTTCAAAAAGGGTTTTTGGTATTTCCATTTGAAATTTGAGTATGTGATTGAAAATGGATTGTTTTGATTATTGAGGTGTGTTGTTAGGGCGAAAACACGCGCTAATATTTACGCAAGTATACGCGTTCGCAAGTAATATAGAATACTTTCTAGTTCGTTCCCTCAGAGACTCAGACTAAATTATTGTCTAATTAAACTCACTCACCAATGTATGATTACTTCTCAATGTTAAGATAATAACACTTAAAATTGTTGATTAAATATTAACTATAATTAACTACTTAATTAACCACTTAACTAACACTTCAATTTATCAATAATAAAACACTCATGAGATCACAACTTCATTATTACTTCCTTCTATAGCCATTGTTATTACCTTTAACATGTGACAGTGATGATATTAATCGAATAACACGAAACTGATAAAAGCCAACTTTCATTGTACTAATACCATTCTACCAAGCATCCACAATTAAGATAGAAGTTGAATAGTCATCAATTATGTTGAGTTCCTATATGTCTACAGAAATTGACAACACAACGATTTAAGCTCAAGTTATTCCTTTTTGATTACATAGGGCAAATAAAACTGTTAGAGTTACCCACTAATCATGCACAACGTACATGAACCTATGCTAGCATGGCAAGTTCTAAATCTCAAGATCCACCGTCGCTTCACAAGAGATTAACACCCTATCTTATATGTTCGTGACGCACATAAGACGAATACGCACAACCAATACTAGATATCATGCAATTATCACACACTAAAGTATTAAACAATTAACTAAAGAATTCCATAATAAATCCGTTGCAACCCCATGATCACGATTAGCCCATAATAGAACTTATCGCCATCATGGGTTCATATGAAATCATGATAAACAAACACAAGAAAATAATAACTAAACTAATTATATTAAAATAGAGTACGTCACAAGAGTAAATAAGTCAAAGCAAGAAAACTAGCATCCAACGTTACAACGAAACAAGAATCACAAGAAAATATGCTTCCTCTTCGTTGCGGTGTGCTAAATCGGTCTTCTTCCTTATCTCCTTCGCTTCTTGCGTAAAACACAATCTAAAACATAATCCCCTTCATACTCTCTGTGAAAACGTCTCAAATCTACCTATATAATAGTCCCATAAAACTCAGATTACATAGAAGTTGGAAGCCAAACAGAAGTAGAAGTCTAAAATAATTTATCTTTTCCCCCGAGCCTGCACGGCCGCTCAGCATAGCTGCGCGGGCGCGCAGGTTACTGCGCGGCCGCTCAGCATTGCTGCGCGGGCGCGCAGGCCTCTACTGGAAAAAATCCAGGTTTGCTCTGTTTCTTCGCCGTAATCTGCCCATTCCTTTCCTCTCGTAATGGTGAACACATGTCAAGGCTTATTCTTGATAATTCCTCCCCCGAAATGCAACTAATACCCTGAAATGCATAAACACTAGAAAAACGCATCAAATACACAAAATACTTGATTTCAAGACACCAATTTAAGCCATTTTAAGACGTTCTAAGTGGTATAAAATGCCACTTATCATGTGTGTAAGTCATTTGTTGTTTAGGAAATCAAAATTTAAGGTTGCATGTTGTGTTTATAATTCGGCTTTGTACTAATAAAAAGGGGAATTAGATTTGATGGCTTGATCCTAGTGTAAACTAAGCTTATTTAGTGAAGAAAGTGATTGCATGTTAGTTTTAAAGAAGAACAAGTAGTGCATGTCATCGTTTGATCCTTGAGATTGTAAAACATGATTTAGCCGAATGAAAAATGGGTTTAGAAGAGATTGATTTGATGATTAAGTGAATGCATGCATGTTGATTGAATAATTTGATTAAGGTTTAAGTCATTAGGTGATGTTTGGTTTTGTGCTTTGGAAATCTTGATGAAAATGAATTGAATGACTAAGTTAAGGTTTAAAACAAGTTGGAAATGTGATATAAAACTTTGCATGTCAAAAATTGATCCTTGCATGTGTGATTTATTGAAAAACCCGAATGGGTCATATGGTTAAAAGGGAATTAAGTGGACTTTTGTGGGAATATATGCTAATTACTAATAAGAACTTGGTTGCATGACATTGATTGGAATATGCTTGTGTTCGAATAATTAAAAGAGGGTGTTGAATTTTGATTCTTAAATGAATATGATTCGAATTTTGGACTAAAAGAATTAAGCGTAATTACGGAAAGACCCTTGTAATATGCTTACCAAAGGAGTTTATTGTGTTTGATTATATGAAAATGAATTTGAGTATATGTGGTTGTGTTTTATGTGTATGGCCGAATGGAATTAAAGTAGAAAAGTGAATGAATTGGTTCTAATACCTTGCTAAGTAATTGCATGTGAAATTCTAGGAGATAGGTGACTTATTTGTGGTTGTTGTGGTTCGAATTAAAGAATAAAAGAAAAGGAAATAAAGTGGTTTGTTATCAAAGAACTCTAAGTGACAGTTATGGTCGCAAAAGATTTAGTCATGAATAAATCATGAACCCGTAAGAGCTATACCAGTATGATTTAAGGTGTAAAGGTTAAGAATAAAGTATATGATGTGTGATGTGCTATGTGCTTATATGTATAAGCTATACTCGTATATTGAGTCAAGAGTATAATCGAGCTATCGTATTGAGTGATCATTCTGGGAACGAGAGTTGAGAACTGATTAAGATTTTGGTTTTATTGTAGATTCAGAGCGTGAGGGCATTCAGGCTAGGAAAGGGAAAGGTATACTAGGTGGCAGTAGTTCAACTTTCAGGAAAGCAAATTCAGGAAAGTAACTCCCATTACTTGTGAAAATAGTTATAGAGAGGTTATTGTTCATACCATGTAGAGTATGGAACTGTTAATGATTTGAGATATCCCATTTCGATCTTGATAAACTGTTATTTATAAGCTTACTGATTCAACCCATTGGTAACCCGTCTTTTATGTTCAAGTTATTTGTTAAGCCATGAACTGTCATAAACCCTATAATTACCTTTGCGAACCCCTTGTAATGATACCTTATTTCTTGATCACCATATTTCCTACTGATCCCTGAAACAGATATAGATCCTTCTAATTTAAGTACCCTGTTATCCTTGATTCAAAATACTTAAGAGTTGTTCCCTGCTTATCTTTGAATCACTCCCTAAACTTTGTTTTTCTTGGAATTTGACTTAAGAATGAGTTTCGACTCGAAAGAGTCCGAATGATTTCATATTCTTTGTAATGATAAAATGAATTTAGAAAATCTACTTTTTCCAACTGAAGGTTTTCCAAACGAATTCTTGATGGATTGGATTGGGACGTAAGAGGCTAGTGGGACTAGTCCAGTCATGGTAAGAGGCTAGCGAGGCTAGTCCAACTTAAGGCTAAAATTATGTCGATTGGTACCTTAAAGACCGGATGAAGGTCGGTACGGGCTGATCACCCGTATTATAATGAAATGGAAAGATAAAGTGATCCAATCAAGGGTTCTAATTGATTATTTAAAAGGGAACTGAAACTTCTGTTCAGTAATTGATTCTTGAAAATGAAAATGGTTTATATTGTTTTGAAAAGAGTTGATTGTGTTAATGTGAAGCTTAAAGCTCGAGAACCCTGATTGTAATCTGTTGATCATATGATTGATTCCATATAGTGAGTGAAATAATGTTGCTTTCCTCTTTCTGAAAGATCTGTTCTGATCCTTTAATGAATTGTGATGAATGTCGGCTTTCATCCTGCGTTGAGCCTTGTTCCTTGAAAGCCCCACATTTTCTTTCATAACCTTTCCTTAACCCAAAAGCTGGAAATCTGCCACCTAGAACAAATAAAATAGAATGCCCTGAGTTTGGTAAAGTACATTACGGATTTGATATCGTAGAACTGCTTTATAGTTACTTGCTGAGTTTTATACTCATATGTTTTGTTTTAATCTAACCATGGTAGTTAAGCAAGAAGATGGCCAGGCTTAGGCGCACTGCTCGTAAGAGCATACCTGGTGGTCCCTATCGTGTTGCGGGCTTCCGGTTGCAGAGCAGGTAGTGGTATTCCTGAGTGAGCAAGCGCTTAGAAGGAAAACTGTAAAGATACAATGGGTTATCTGTCGGTTCCCAGCCAGAATCGATTATATTTATTTAATATTATTTTGAGGTTGTAAGTTATATATTATGATTGGTAGTTGTAATCTTGTCTCATACTTTATCTTTTTTGATCCTGTTAGTAGTTAATCGGGGTTTATGCTTATTTAATTATTAGATTGAAGGTGTGTGGGTCCTCATTTCCTAACCCCGAGATTGAGGGTGTCACAGTCAATCTAAAAGAAAAGATATTGCCTAGTGATCGTTGATAATTTCTCAAATTTCACTTGGACATATTTCCTCAAATTTAAAGATGAAGCTAGTGAAATCATTATCAATCATTTAAAGGTAAGTCAACAATCATCCTGATCTCAAAGTTAGAAGAATCAGGAGTGACAATGGAACTGAGTTCAAGAATTTTGCAATGAGGTTATTTTGTGAAGAAAATGGGATGCATGAGTTTTCAGCAGCAAGGACTCCATAAAAAATGAAGTGGTGGAATGAAAAAAAAGATCTCTTATCGAAGCTGCAAGGACAATGCTAGAAAAATCAAAATTACTAACTTATTTTTGGGCAGAAGATGTAAATACTTCATGCTACACTCAGAATATTTCTTTGGTTAATCAAGCAAAATGCATGACACTTTGTCAATTGTTCAAGAACAGGAAACCAACACTTAACTTTCTTCATGTCTTTGGATGCAAATGCTACATTCAAAGGAATCAAACTCGACCAACATGGAAAGTTTGATGTCAAAGCTGATGAATGTATATTTGTTGGATATGCTGTGGGAAAAGCATATAGAACCAACATTGTTATGGAATCTATATATGTTTTGTTTGATGATAAGAAGATCGAAGGATTGCAAGATGAAGGTTTCCATGAAAGCTTTAAATTTGACAATGTTGAGATGAATTGTGATGAAAGTGATGAGGAAACTATTTCTAAGGAAAATGTAGAAAAATCAGCAACAAATGAAGCACAAAATTCTACATCCATTAAAAGACAAAGTGCACCATCCGTTGACAGAAAAAATGCATCATTCATCGAAAGGCAAAATTCAGCATCCGTTGAGCCATTAATAGGAGTTGAAAGTTATTTTAGATCACACATAGAAAGGACCCCAACCTCAATTCAAAGATCCAAAAACTTAGGAGAGTTTCTTCTAATCAAAACTGAGTCATACAACAAGATAACTTTGACGCCTCTTCATCTAGAGCTAATCTACCACAATAAAAAAATGGACTAGAGATCACCCATTTAAACTAATTATTGGTGATGCATCTTCAAGAGTGCAAACAAAGAAAGCAACTCAAGATGAATGTCTATATAGCAGCTTCCTGTCATAGGAAGAGCCAAAGAAGATAGAAGAAGTTTTGTTGGATCCTGAATGGATTTTAGCTATGCAAGAAGAGCTAAACCAATTTGAAAGGAATGGAGAATGGAAGCTGGTACCCAAACCAAAAGGCAAGAATCCTATTGACACCAATGGATATTCAGAAACAAGATGGATGAGAATGACATAGTCATAAGGAACAATGCCAGATTGGTTGTTAAAGGCTATTGTCAACGGGAAGAGATAGATTTTGATGAAACCTTTGCTCCTATTACAAGACTTGAAGCTATCAGAATTTTTCTAACTTATGCAGCCCATGCCAATTTCAAAGTCTATCAAATGGATATAAAGAGTGCCTTTCTAATTGGAGATTTGGAGGAGGAAGTATATGTCAGTCAGCCTCCTGGTTTTGAAGACCCCAACTTTCCAGAATATGTCTACTATCTTTTAAAAGCACTCTATGGATTGAAGCAAACACCTAGAGCCTGGTATGACACTTTATCAAAGTTCCTTTTAGAAATTCATTTCACAAGAGGTACTGTTGACAAAACTCTTTTCTTTAGAAATGTTAATGGCTCTAGTATATTTGTTCAAATTTATGTAGATGATATTATATTTGTCTCTATAGATGAAAAACTTTGTAAAAAGTTTTCCAAACTAATGCAAAGTAAATATGAAATGAGCATGATGGGAGAACTAACTTACTTTCTTGGTCTCTAAGTTAAGCAAGTTAGTGATGGAATATTCATTAGTCAAACCAAATACATTCATGATCTTTTAAAGAAGTTTGACTTAATGGATTGCACATCTGCAAAAACTCCCATGACCACTGCCACTAAACATGAAATAAACACAACTAAAAAGTCTGTGGATATTTTAAATTATAGAGGCATGGTAGGTTCACTTTTATATTTAATAGCCAGTAGGCCAGATATAATGTTTGCTATTTATTTTTGTGCTAGATTTCAAGCTGATCCTAGAGAATCTCATTTAGTAGCTATTAAGAGAATTTTTAGGTATCTCAAAGGAACACCAAAACTTAGTATCTGATATCCTAAAGATTCTGGTTTTCATCAAGTTGGTTATTCAGATGCAGATTATGCAGGTTGTAGAATAAATAGAAAAGTACAACAAGAACTGTCAGTTTCTAGGAAACAAGCTAGTATCCTGGTTTAGTAAGAAACAAAATTCAGTTTCTACTTCCACAGCTGAGGCTGAATACATTGTTGCTGGTAGCTGTTGTGCACAGATTTTATGGATGAAGAATCAACTATTGGATTATGATCTACATATGGACAAGATTCCAATTTTCTGTGACAACAAAAGTGCTAGTGCCATTACTGAGAATCTCGTACAACATTCAAGGACAAAGCACATTGACATCAAGTACCATTTCATTCGAGAAATGTCATGAATGGTACTCTGGAACTTCATTTTATTCCAAGTGAGTAGCAACTTGCAGACATCTTTACCAAGCCACTTGATGAGTCAACTTTCACTAGGTCGGTAAGTGAGTTAGGTATGCTTAATTATTCTTAAGTTATTTTGATGTCTTTGTACTCTGAAATGCGACTAAAAATAAGCTTGACTTTATGAACAATACATATCAGGATTTGCAAGTTATCAGATCCTGATATTGGCATCAAGATTTGCAAGTGGTCAGATCCTGACATTAAAAATCGGGATTTGCCAGCTGTCAAACCATGACACCAAAGTGAGGATTTTCTAACGGTAAATACAGACAACATTCAACGGATAAGGATTATCCGTTGAAAGTCAATATATTTCTGGGTACTTTATCTCTCGACGGATAAAGGTACATCATGCATCCGTTGAGTTGATTCAATCTTAGCTGTTAATTCCAAACCCTACCCGTTAACTTTACTTACAGTGTGTATGTATGTGTCGATGGATAAGTTTTGGAATTTCTAAAGTCTGCTTCATTTTTTTTTGCCAAAATATTATGCATTTCATCAAAAAGACTTAATCCACCTTGGACAAACCCCAAAACTGGTGATACGATCAGGTTGACAAACAAATAAATGAGCTAAATGAATAGCCGTTTTGTTTCCAGATCGCTTAACATACAGAATATAAATATTCTTTAAACTGAAAAAGATTACAATAGTTTCCCAAAAAATCCATCCTACACCATCTCCAAAATCAGTAGCATCACAATTGACCTTCACACAATTAATTCCAGTTGTAATCCAATGCTCAGAAGTGATTGGAGGTATAGATTCCCTCGTTATATGAACAATCTTCCATTGTGAAAGGTGAGCTTTTGCGATTTTCACCACCGATTCAGACTCGATGCGAGCTTTCAAGATTCCCCGAAACACTAATTGAATCATTCTCAACGATACAAACCAACAAGTCAAAAATATCAAAAACATACGGACCACTCCAAAAGGAGGACAAACAACCACTCCAAAAGGAGGACAAACAAAATACCCAAAAAGATTGGGTACGATAGTAATCCTTACAAAATATGGATGATTATTGAAAAAAAAATTAAAAACTGATTATTAGATGGGGGAGAAGAAGATGGAAGTGATTTTGGGAAAAGGAAGAGGGCTTAATTAATGAAGAAGAAGGAGTAGATCTGAATGTTTTTGAGGCGGCTAATTAGGGTTTGGGGGTCGACTTTCATTGTGAGAGTAATTTTTATAAAAAGAAATAGTTTAAAGTCTACTTTATTTTAAAATGACTATTTTTGGAAATTTTAATTGGGTACTTTATTGTACGTTTAATTTTTTTTATTTATTAATTTCTGAGAAGTATAAAAGCCCCTTTCAATTTTTCATTTTACTTTTATCTTTCTCATTATCATCAAAGCAGTTTTTACTCTCTTCATCTCCACAAAAACCCTCTTTCTGTGCAACTGCTTTCAATCACAAAAATGGCACCTGTAGTCAAGATTATGTATCACTCTGGATTTGGTTATGAGAAGAACAACTTCGTGGCACTGGTGGACAAGAACATTGCTGCTTCTGAGGACTATCACAAGATGATGGACTTCATTCGCAACTGCAAACTAAGTTATACTATGCTTGAGTCTCCAGTAATCTACTGTGAAGTTGCGGAGCAGATCTGTACTACGGTTGTGTACAACTCCAAGGAAAAAACCATTGCCTTCTCTCTTAAAGGTAATGATTACTGCATTAGTTGTGATGAAATACAAGCTTGCTTCCATTTGCCTGAAAACATTCCACACACATACACAGATGTGAGCACCATGCTTGTGTCTATGGGTTATTCTCTCAATCCTTCCAAACTAGGTGAGATTAGGAGAATGGGTCTAGAAAAGAATGGAGCTTTCTATGTAATTCTTTTATAAAAGCATTTTCTAGTAAAATTAGCAACTTTGATGCAGTTACTTATTCAATGATTAACATGCTCTATATGCTTTTGAATAAGTAATTTAATTTTAGTAACTCTATCATGATAGAATTAGGGTATAAGTTAGGAGATATCAAGAAAAGGTCAAAGAACATATACTATGCTAGGTTCCTTATGATGCTAGCAAACCATGTTTCGAAGGACCTCTTAATTGATAACCCAACAAATAAGCTTGACTGTTGGGTCCAAGAAAAGAGGGTACTTGCTGATTTGAATAGGAACAATCTTCATAGTGAGGCACCTCAGATAAGTGAGGTAATTGTTTCTGTCACAACTCTTTCCAAACCTCCAGTTTCTGTCACAACTCTTTACATTCAATTGTGGTTATGGCATCCGTGACTGTGATCAAACAGATGCCTACCCAATCCATAAAACCTAAAACTTCAAAATCCAAATAAAAGAAACCACACTCTAGTTCCTCTCAAAAGAAACTAGTTTCAGAAACTACCACAACATGTGAGGGGAGTGTGAAGGGTAGTGAGAAAGGTGAGGGAAATAGTGAACATAAAAGAAGCTCTAAGTTTAAGGTGAGAGAGGTTAGTGAATCCCAGCCTAGCCACACCACAGTCTCCAACAAGCTATGGTGATTAATAAGGAAAGTAGCACATTGCTAGTTGCATCCTCACAAAATAATGTAACTGCACAAAAAGGGGTGGGGACACTAAAGGCCAAATTCAAACCTACATTCGAAAGAAGAAATCAAAAACTTTGGGGGAGTCACAAGATGCATACACAGTGCCAACTGCAGTCAAAGACTCAGTTAGTGCATCATCTCAAATTCAAATTGATATGGCTCCAATAAATGTGGAGTCACAGCCAAAGTCTCTCATTATCGAAACACCACATACAAAAAACTCTCCAACTATCTCTCTGGATGTGGATATGATACACACATCAATTCCTGATTCTCCATCTCTTTCATTCATGGAGGAGCAAAAATCTAGAGCACCTGAGCATCATCTTATTGATGATTTATTGGCTCAGTTGCCCATTCTTTCTCAAACTGTTGAAGAATCTATGCCCTAAATTTGAAATCAATCACCACTGATTTGACAATAGTTTCAACTCCTATCTCCATTATTTCTACTTCTTCGACGGATATTTCTCATCCATTGATTAGTGACTGTCCTTCGACGGATAAGCCTAATAGCAGTCATTCGTTGATATTCACAGCTGCTACTTCGACGGATATCACTAATCTGTTGATAGTCTCTACACCTCTTGAAATCTCTAAAATTGTTACCAGTGCAAATGGTTTGGTAGTTGTTTAATCACTCTTAGGACTGAGGGAAGGGAGTGATATGAGTGAGAGGCTGGGTTGTTCCCAGACAAAAGGAGAGGAAAAGAGTGAACATATGCATGCTATTTCTTCCAACATGGCAAAAGAAAGTGGGATGAGTCCCACCTTAGATGGTGAATGTGAGGGTGTGGGGGTGGTGAGCCAAGGGGAGCCTTTGATGCAAAAAGAGAGAGAAAATGAGAGAAAAGCAGGTACAGAATAATGGGAAGATCCATTGCTTGTGAGTTAATGGATGTCAATGATGTAGACAAAGAAAAACTATTTCAGAAAGAATATCAAGTTGTTCTAGATTCTGACTCTTTTGATGCTGAGGCATTTACTCGCCCCGTTCCAGTATATCAGATTCTAGCTGAAAAGGGCAATGGGGCTGCTGAGAAGACTCTAAACTTGGTGCACACTACATCTTCTATGCTAAGGGCGAAGGATGCAATAAACTCTCTTTCACCTACAGCTGGTGATGATTTTGATTATCCTTCTGATGCTTCTGGTGATTTAGTTGGGGATGATACTCTTTGAGAGGATGCTGAAGAGGTAGGCAGAAACATAGGGGGAGTTGCAGACACTCCAGCCTGGATGTTCATAAAAGACTACAACTATCATCAATTCAAATCAACCTTGTTCAAGCTCATCCATGACATTCAATCTTACATTCACCAAAATTCTTATACAGGCCTATATAGAGTCCCTTCAGTTGCATAAAATTCAAGCTCTCACACAGAATCAAGATGTGGATGAACTCAAGAATTCTACTAAGACAGTCAAGGGGGATCTCATTAAGAGACTGGATTCCAAACTTCCTGAGTGAACTATGACAGACATACACTAGAAGCTCAGGAAGGAACTTAACTTGAATGAAAGGTTGAGGATTTGAATAAAATAATGTCAAAAGTGGAGAACTCAATTGCTCAAATCCTTACCAATCAACAAACTCAAACTCGTCTACTACAACAACTGGTGGCAGCTCAAACTTTAGCTCTACTTGATGATAACGAAAAATGGGAGAAGGTTGTGCATGTGCAAGTCAGTAAGGTAATAGTTCCAGCCATTACCTTCACAAAGCCATCATTGTTAGATAGTATTGATCTAATCAATATAGAAGCAGCTGAACTCAAGCTAAAAGAGAAAATAAAGAAAATTGATGAAAGAATTGAGAAGAAATTTGGTCCAATTGCCAATCAAGACAAATCTATGAAGCACTCCACTCAATTGAGACCAATTCCAATAGATGAAATAAAGTTGGGAAACATGGAAAGAGGTCAAACCTCATCTAGAAAACATCAACAGACCATTGTGATTTTGAAGCCTAAGAAACACTCATCAAAACACTCAAGCAAAAATCCAATGGACCTAGTCTATTCAACTCCTAAACCTGATGAAAATAAGTTGCTTGGACACTCAATTACAAATCACAAAGATCCAAGAGACTCATTTTTGAAGAAAAAGGTAGCAAAGATCTACAGGCATGGAAAACTAATTAGTGTGATGGATGAAAATCTTCAATTTGGAGAAGCCAAAAGAGAAGAGAGATTGAGGCTCAAATCTCAGAAAAAGCAATCCGACTTAGGAAGCAAAGGAACAAGATGAAAAGCCTGCTACCAAGTCAGAAACTGAGAAGCCTGCTACCATAACTGAAACAAGAACCAAATAAATCAGGAAACTGGTATAGGAAGGAGAGAGCCAAAAGGAAGCTGATACTTGAAGAAGAAAGGGAAGAACCAAAGCCAACTCAGTCTACTACCATAAATTAACCAACTATGCCCATAATGGAGCAAGTTGAAATCAAGGTCCATCTTGGTGTGAAATTTCATGGTAAACCAATCATTCCCAAGGATGAATTAATAGACTGGGAAAGCTTACTTATACCTGAGCTGAACATCCTAATTCTAACCACTTCAAAAAGAAGAAAGAATATAGCAAGCAAACAAGTCAAGTCTGTCCCATTCCAATCCAGAGCCTTATACAAACCCAAGCCAACAGTCAACAAAGGAGATCAACTCTTCATCTGTGACATAAAGGAATTTTAGACATTAATCTTTACCTGGATGAGCTAGATGAAGTGAGAGCAATTGATGCCCACAACAGACTTCCAGAAATATTGGCGTTCAGGTACAAGGGGAAAGGAAATTACATGGCCTCTTCATAGGATTCTCAATTAAGGCTACACTGTCTTAGTTAAAGTATTCTCTACAATCAAGAAATATTTTGGATTCACCAAGTTGGCCAAAACAGAGATACTTAACAAAATTGAAGAAATACAAAGAAGTGGGATATACCCAAGTGAACTACCAAGAATCTTAACTATTTCTTACACCGGAAGTAGAGTGCACTTGAGGCCATATTGGTTGATGGAGTTCAAGGATGAAAGAAATACTAGAAGATCTTTCAGACTAGAAGACCAACTAAAAATATCAAGCAATGAGACTCTCAAGGAAATGTAGGAGATGCTAGATCTATCTAATGAAGATGAATCTGAGTTCAACAGACAACTCCAATACCAGATAGAAGAGAATAATGAGAAGCTGGGAAAAAGGACAAGACACTCAAGGACAAAGAATTTATTTACTCAGTCTAGAGGCGCACCTTGAACAAAAGCTTGTGAGATTTCTGTGATCTTTCTTCCATCATTTTCAATAAAATTTGTAACACTTATCACATTTATCTCCTATTGAATGATCATTTTGTATAGGTGTTTTGTTATCATCAAGTCCTCCTAAATTTATGCCTACAATTCTAGTAGAAATAAATTGGGGGAGATTGTTAGATATGTTGTAGGCTTAATGATATTTCACCAAAACACCTTGGTAGATTTAATAAAGCGTGTTTGTAACTTTCAACGGATAATCTTAGTTTGTCATCCGTTGAAAGAGTAGCTAATGATTAAATAAGTTTTTGTAGCACATTCCTGTATACTGTAATTCCTTAGAGAATTAGAGGTTGTAGGATATTCTAAGCCACGTTGACTACTAGAATGATATGCAAAATAGGTTGGCTAATTGTATATATTAGATGCCTTGTAATTTTGCATAAATGAAATGGTGTCAACTGCTATGGAAATACTATCAACGGATAATCTGTAAAGCTCTCAACGGATAACAAAAAGCACCTTCAATGGATGATCCATAACAGACTAAACGGATAATATTGAAGTCTCAAGGAACATCAGATTCAAATAGCAATTGAAAGCGACTTGACAGTCATATGGGTTGATTGTATACAAAAGGAATGTGGCAGCCTATAATTATGTTTATGAGAACAAAGAAGCATTTCCATTTCCATGCTTACTTGAAAAAATAAAAAGATGCTGGATAGAGAGAGTAGCAAGTAGATTAATTATCGATTGAACTAAGAAATAGAAAAAGCTACATCTGTTAAGAATTTCTCTATTTTTTATTTACAACTTTACTTGTAAGAAGCTATGTGCATTCTTGCATCACAAAGTTCTCAATCAATATATATCTCTGGTGGAAAAGATTAATCCTTCAAAAAGTTTTTAAATCTTTGTGTTTAATTACTTTGTGTCTTGAATACAAATATATTTCATTTTAGTACACTTGCATATTCAAACACTAATATATTTTGGTAAAGAATTTTCTTAATTTCCAAAAGAAACCAAGAATTACATTCAAGCCCCCCTTCTTTAATTATATTGTTAGATTGTTTGGGAACAATAGACAGAGGAGGTGGTTAGAGCTAATCAAGGATTATGATTGTGAGATTCTTTATCATCCAGGGAAAGCCAATATGGTGGCTAACACCCTTAGTAGAAAGGAGATATTCAAGATGATAATGTCTTCGAAAGAGTTGATAAGAGATTTCGAGAAAATGGAAATAGAAGTGAAGGTAACCGGAGCCGGTACGGAAAAGCTGTTTGAGATTGCAATACCGTCCGAGTTATTGGAAAAGATCAGATTGTGCCAAGAAAAAGTGATGAATGAAGGAAGAGAGCCAATGACTGGAGAAGAGATTATTACGGAGAAAGATGATAAGGGAATAATGAGGTATTCCTACAGAAATCGGGTTCCAAATGTTCAAGAGCTGAAGGACGGGATCTTAGATGAAATCCATGGTTCGAGGAATTAGATTTAGGGCAAACTCTGAATGTGATAATCAGGGAGGTCGCCATCAAGATAGAAGGAACCCATAATATAATGAAGTGGAAAATAAGGATTTTAACGTATAATATAACCCCGATTATGAGAGAAGGATGAAACATTTTATACTAAGAAAACAGAAGTCGAGCAAGAGAGGGAGAACCAGGGCGGTACTCCTATGGGGCAATTCATGGACCTGCCTAAACAAAACTTATACCTTTATCCCCAACCACCACCCTGAGGAAACAATGTGGTGGGAAATTCTTTCAGAACCTTTAAGTCGCTAAGCTCTTAGAGTTCCAAGGAACAAGCTGACCCAGTCAAGGAAACAGCTTGGCTAAAGGAAATAGAGGAATCATTTGAGATTCTAAATGATTGATGAAGCGTAAAAGACTATTTTTGTCACTTACCTTCCTAAGAGAGAGACCACTCGCTAGTGGAAGGCTAAGGAAGATAGAGAGATAGTGTAGAAGTTTTAGAGCCAAATTAGAGGCGGACAAGTATGATGAATCATGAATCTAGGTTGTGCAAGTCGTTAAAGTTCATCTGAAGGACACGAATCCAGAATGACGGAAGTATAAAGGGATATAAAGAAAATATAGTTGAGGAGCGATAAGAGAGTTAGGTATGTTAAACCCTAAGAAACCCCAGCATTAAAGATAGAGAGGTGTGTCATCATCAGGGCGATGGTGACTAATCATGAGATAAAGTCAAGGTTTGAAGGAGTAAGCGATACATATAATTAATCCCCGTTAAATTGGGAGTATTCGATGAAACTTCAAGATAGATCGATGGATTAATAAGGAAATAAGGATGAATTGAGGAGACAAGAAAACACGAAATTAGGAAACTGGATGAAGGAAGTGACCTTCAAGAATGTGAAGTGTATGTCACACCTGTCACTTGATACCCAAAAAGGAGACACCAGGTATAGAAGATATCACAACATTGAGATGACTGTTGAGGCAAATAACAGAGGTAAATGAGTAATTAGAACTAAAAAGTTCACGTTGAACACAACCAATATCTTCTAGAACATCCCTGCTATCATTACCAAATCAAGCAAGAAAAACGGATAACCGTTTTATTCTTTTGGAAGCCACATGGATTGACCCCAGTTTGAATAAGAATGCTATTGTGAAACTAGGTATAAACTATCAAGGTAAGAATGATTGAATAAGATAGCCTTATCAAGGATATATGACTTGATTTATTCATCAAAAGATGCAAGTACCTTTTTAAAGGTGGAATTGAGGATAAAATCTCGATAACTTGAGATGAAACCTAGAGGAATGCATAAAGGTTGGCATTTCACCCTTAGTAGGGACAGTATGAGTTTTGACAGTATGAATTGGAAGGATTAAAGTAATGACAACCTTTCAAGATCAGTGGAGAAAGTTTTCAGAACTATATAGAAAATTGGTATAGTATTAGTAAATGGTATCTTGATATGCCCTGTACCTAGGGAATACAGGAGGAACGATATAAGGATAACCCTCAAGATTTTACAAGAAGAAAGGTAATATTCAAAGTTCTCAAGAATAGAAATTTTGATAAAGGAAATATGACGTAATTATAATAATGCCAGGTGGGGCATGTGTTGAACCATAAGTATAGATCGACCCAATGAAGGTCGAGATTATCTAAAATAAGAAGGAGCCAAGATAAGAGACGTCCTAAGTATGATTGAGAGTCAGCCATGATAATGTTCATATTTGAGAACTAAGGCAATAACTTATGAAAAAATGGTGATATTTTTTTTTCTTTTTCTCTCTCACCGGAACTTAAGGAGAGAATTTTCACATAAGAAATATTGGGAATGAGGTAGAAAATTTAGTTGAAGATGGTTCCAAATACATCGATTGTAAGGAACTATTACCATCAGGAAAGGCCAATGAGGTGTCCAACACTTTAAGTGTAAGAGAACAATTATAGGTGCTCGTGCCAAAGGAATACAGTAATGACTGGGTGAAACCATAAAGATTATATTATGATATGAAAGATTGACATTGCTTCTAATGACTGTGGAATACCCAACCATAACAGTAGTTGGTAGAGATTTATTTTGTGTTATTACTATGAGCGGTTCACCCATCTAAGAAGGTCCTACATTGAGATAAGTCAGGGCCATGTTCCGAAAAGGACTAAATGAACCATGAGTTTCAAGTCTCCTATTAAGGACATATAATTAATAATGGTATTTACCTGTTATAGTTGCTTTGATTAAAACTTTTCTGCAATTTTAGCTACTTTATGTCGTATAGACGTCAAGTTCAGAAAATATTTTACATGGATCACAAATGGTGATTATATTACCTCTTTGAAAGATTTCGATATGATAGGTATGGACTCCGTGTGATTAGCTGTTAAGATCCCGAGGAAAATGAATGACAATAGTAGGTCAGCGGTAGACTATATTAATGCAACAATGATTCTGTGAATAATGAGATGATAACAACCGGGAGGGTTGTATTGTAATGGATGTGGAGATCGAGTACCACTAATTGTTTCATGGCAATGTATAAGTTATAATTGATAGAGTAACTAAGCCGATTATTTACCTATTGATTATTTATTCCTTCTTATCGACAAAGAGTCTTTTACTATATGAAGAAGGTTGTGGTGCAAACGTAGGATTCTAGTAACAATAATGTTTAGAATGAAATCCTAAATTCGATTTTCGACGTCGAGGGAGTTTCAAAGGTGATTGTTTATAAGCTCGAGCAAGATCATGAGTCCATAGAATGATGGACGGAATAGGAAAAATATTCAGGCACGTGAATTGCGATGCGATAATACTTGATATCGATATATATATACATGTATATGTGTTTCGTTCTCTAGTGATAAGCCTCTATAGTTCAGAGGTAGATTCCAATCCAGATATTTTGTAACCATATATTTTTATATATTATTCTCTTAAATTCATTATTTTCTCTCCTTTGCATTTCGTGTAAACGTAGAAGAACAATCCTTCTAGAAGGGGAGGTATTGCTGAATGATTATCTATCTGTGTGATAGAAGCCTAGTAGGGTACCACATATTGTGTAATTTCTTGTCAAGTACTAGAGGTTGGCCAACTTCTATACTAACTATGCAATGTAACAAGTGTTCATGATCAAAGTGATCTCTCAATAAATTCTTTTACTTCTATATAATGGATTAAGCTTTCGAAGATAGAAGCAGCTAGAAAAGAAGTAATATCATTGCAGTGGTATTCAGAATATAACACATTCATGATATTAAGGTTGACACAATTATTAAAAGGTTATAAAATGCCAGCGAGTAAAAGTATAGAACAAATAGTATTATAAACGGAAGATAGTAACGGTTACGAACTAGAAAAGAGTGGGTATTGAGAAACAAAATCTATAGCGCTAGAAGATATGATGATAGTCTGTGCGATAGACTTGAAAGAAATTTGGAATGATCACTTTGAGTTTCTTAAAACGATAGATTATATATCAGTGTCGGGATGTCGCCTTATGAGACCATTCAGGGAAGATAATGCGGATCTCCCTTGTATTTGGATGAAGTTGGAGAGCACACGATGCTCGGACTTGCAGTAGTCCAAATGACCTAGGATATAATGGATTCAATTTGAGGACGGCTGGTAGCAGCCCAAGATCGACATAAGAAATATGCTGATTTGACTTAAAAGGACAAATAGTATGTAGTAGGGGACCTAGTTTTATTAAAGGTATCCCCTTGGAAAGGATTGATGAGGTTCAGAAAGAAATGAAAGCTAATACCAAGATACATTGGACCATTTGATATTTTAAGACGTATTAGGAAGTTATCAAATGAGCTAGCCCTACCCCGAAACTTGCAGCAAGTTCACAATAAGTTCCACGTATCAATGTTAAGGATGTATAATTCGGATGCCAGATGATAGGTAAATTTTATATTTACTTGGAACGCTTCATTTTAGGCTTAAATTGGTGTTTAAGAGTCAAGTATCTGGTATGTTTGATGTGTTTTTGTGTTTTTGCATTGCAGGCATTAGTTGGAGGAAGAAAGAAGCTATTCAAAGAATTATACTGGAAAAGGATCATAATTGGAAGTCTAGGCTATTATCAAGTTAAACAAAATATCGTTATCTTCGCGTGGGAATTTGAATCATCAAATTCCGATGAACGGAGCTCAAGTTATGGCCAAAAGAAGAATATCAGAAAAAATCCAGAAAACCCGCGCGCCCGCGCCCTGTTTCTGCCGAAAACCTGCGCACCCGCGCCCAAACCCATGCGCCCGTGCGACCCTTTTTGCCCCTAAATCCTGATTTTAGTAGAAATTGAAGATTTGGAGAGTCCAGGTCCATCCGGGGCTTATATAAACCAAGAAAAAGACGTTTTTAATAACACGGAGCCAAGAGAGAGCAATACGAAGACCTAGAGAGCACAAGACGAATACAGAGAAGAAGACTTTTATATTCTTTAATATAGTTGATACTTCAGATTCTTGTTTTCGATTTGTCTTTAAACCCTAGTACTCTTATGTTGTTTATTATCATGTTTGTATCGGAACCCATGGTGACGATGAGTTCGTTTATGAACTAATCGTTGTCATGTGGTTCTAACGGATTTATTTATGGATTTTAATAGTTAATTGTTTTATAATCCCTTGTGTGTGGTGATTTATGATTTCCTAGTTTGGTTGTGCTTATTTGTCTATGATGCGTAACTAACATCTAAGATTGTTTGTTAATCTCTATTGAAGCGACAGTGAATATAGAAGTTTAGAACTTGCCATGCTAGCATAGGTTTATGTATGAATTGACATGCATAATTTGTGGGTAATTTTTACCATCTTATTCACCCTATGTAATCAAGATAGATAACTTGCTCTTCAACTGTTATATTTTCAAATCTTATAGACATATAGGGTCTAAACATAATTAGTGTCTTCTATCTTCTATCTTAATTGTGGATGCTTAGTAGTAGGGTATACGTACAACAAAAGTTGGCGTATACTAATTTCGTGTTATATGATTAGTTGTCATTACCATCACATGCTAAGGTTAAAGACATAGACTTTGAATGAAGTATTTAATGAAGTTAGAATCCCATGTTTATTCTCATATAAGTAATTCAATCGTAATTCTCTTAGTTAATGTTATTTAGTATAATCTCTTAGTAAAATCAAAAATCAAATTGTTACTTGTCTTAGCATTGAACGATAATCATACATTGTTGTATAAGTGCATAATCTGAACTTAATCTAAACCAGTCCTTGTGGGAACGAACTTGATTTATATCTTATACTACTTGTGATCGCGTATGCTTGCGTGTATTTTCGCATTAGAATTACAGCGAAAAAGTTTTTGGTGCCGCTGCCGGGGACTCGATGTTAAATTTAGTTTATGTGCTTCTCATCAGTGGTCATTACAGTTTATTGACTCGGATTATTTTCTTACAAGGTTTACTTTAGTCGTGTGTTTCAGGTACTCTAGTTTTTATTACAATGGCAGAATCGGCAGCAGATTCGAAAGATTTGATGGATTATTCTTTACCAAAGATCAATGACATTCAGTCTAGCATTGTCAGACCAGCCATTGCGGCTAATACCTTTGAAATCAAGTCTAGCACGATTCAGATGGTGCAGAATTTAGTTTAGTTTGGGAGTTCTCCAACAGAAGATCCAAATATGCACATCAGGGATTTTATAGAGATATGCGACACCTTCAAGTTCAATGGTGTGTCTGAAGATGCGGTGAAACTGAGACTGTTCCCATTCTCTCTGAGGGACAAGGCTAAGAGTTGGTTACACTCTCTACCAGCTGGTTCGATTGCTACTTGGGAAGATCTTGTCCAAAAGTTTCTCACTAAATTCTTCCCTATGGCAAAAACAGCTGCAATCAGGAATGCTCTTACTTAGTTTGTGCAGCAATCAGGGGAATCACTAGGTGAAGCTTGGGAGCGGTATAAAGAGATGCTTAGGAAGTGTCCTCATCATGAAATGCCTGATTGGATGATCATCAATTGCTTTTATAATGGTTTAGAAGCACAATAAAGACCCATGCTCGATGCAGCATCAGGTGGAGCCTTATGGGCTAAGAGCTGTAATGAAGCTTATGAGTTATTTAAACTGATGGCTGCTAATGAATATCTATATCCAATCCAGAGATTTCCACAGGGAAAGGTAGCAGAAGTTCTTGAAGTGGATACAGCTACGGCTATCACTGCTCAACTAAAGGCGTTGTCTATGAAGATCGATTCTCTGGATAATTATGGTGTTAATCAGATAACCAGTATTTTTGAGATGTGTGCAGGTTCACATGCGATGGAGAAATGCGCTATATCTAGTAAACCAGCTCAGTTTGTGAGCAACTTTCAGAGATCGCAGCAACCAGTTCCAGACACTTATCATCCTGACAACTGGAATCATTTAAACTTCAGCTGGAGCAACACTCAGAATACGATGCAACAGCCATTCGAGCAGTTTGGAAACAAGCAATTCAATCCTCCTGTTTTTCAGTAACAATTTGCACCAAGATAACAACTCCAACTTCAACAACAAACTCATGGAGGTGCAGGTCAATCTTTGAATGAAAAATCTGAATGGGAGGAGTTGAGGCTTATATGCAAAAACCAGGCTCTTATATGCAAAAGCCAGGTTGTTTTTATCAAGATTCTGGAGAACCAAATAGGGCAAATTGCTAACGCCTTATTGAATCGACCACCAGGAACACTTCCTAATGATACAGAAGCCAATCCAGGAAAGAGGGAAGTCAAAGAATAGGTGAACGCCATCACCTTGAGCTCTGGAAAAGTTGCCAGCCTTCAAATTCAGCAAGAAGAAGAGTCTGAAAATTCTGTCTAGAATGCAGGTGCGTCTACACCCTTTTTAATTCCATAAAATGAGATTGTAGCTGAAAAAGTTGTGTAGAAGGATGCCGAGGTGGAACTGAAGAAGAAAGCTGTTGCAAACAATCCTCTTGAGGGTAATACAGGGGATAAACAAGTCTATCCACCTCCGCCATATCCTAAAAGACTTCAGAAGCAGAAGTTAGATAAGAAATTTGCCAAGTTTCAAGAAGTTGCACATCAACATACCATTTGCGGAAGCTTTAGAACAAATGTTGAGCTATGTGAAGTTCATGAAAGGTATTCTCTCGCGGAAGGTGAAGCTTGAGGAGTTGGAAACTATTGCTCTAACGGAGGAGTGTAGTGTTGTGCTCCAACAGAAGTTGCCTCCGAAGCTTAAAGATCCTGGAAGTTTCACTATTCCTTGCACTATTGGAAACTTGTGGTTCGACAAATGCTTGTGTGATTTGGGAGCTAGCATCAATCTGATGCCCTTGTCTATCTTCAAAAAGCTTAGTCTACCTGATCCGAAATCGACATACATGTCGTTGCAACTAACTGATCATTTCATCGCTTATCCGTGAGGAATAGTGGAGGATGTCTTGGTTAAGGTGGATAAACTCATCTTCCCTGCTAATTTTGTCATTCTAGACTTTGAGGAAGATAAGAAGATTCCCATTATCTTGGGGAGACCATTCTTAGCTACTGACCAAACTCTGATCGATGTGTAGAAGGGAGAGCTTACAATGAGGATTCTAAATCAGGAAATCTCCTTTAATGTGTTCAAAGCAACAAAATTCCCAACTAATGAAGATGAATGCTTTAAAGTAGAGATGGTCGATTCTGTAGTGAATTCGGAACTTGAGCAAGTGCTAAGGTCAGATACTTTAGAGAGATCCTTAATAGGGGAATCAGTTATTGAAGATGAAGAAGGAGTAGAGCAACTGTGGGTTTTGAATGCACCTCCATGAAAGAGGAAGTTGGATATGCCATTCGATTCTCTTGGGTTAGTAGAGCTAAAAATTTCTCAGGAGCGTCTCGAGCCGTCTATTAAAGAAGATCCCACACATGGGCTCAAACCGCTGCCAAATCATTTGAGTTATGCATTTTTAGGTACACCCCCTGACAAGGGGTTGGAATATATCTATGATAATCTAAAAGGTGATTAGCCGGTTCCTCCCGTACTTACAAATGGTCCCTCTCATGCACCACAGATGGTTGATAGGTTTGGTCTTGGTGATGCACATTATAGAGGGTTGATTCGACATATTGAGGCTATGCATGACATCCACCGACGTTTTGCTGAAAATTTGACACACGCTCTCGGTACTGTTTTTCAAGACACTGGTGTTGAGGTTGATTAGCGACCTGATCTTCCACCCGAAGAGGGTGATCCTCCCGCTAACTAGGTATACCTTGTATCCTTATTATTACCTTCAATGAGGAAATTGAAAATTTTAAGTTTGGGGGTGATAATGTAAGGATTAGTAGTGTGTGTTGTGTCCATATAGATTCATATTGCATGTTTAGTTGTAGTTCATTCATATTTTTGCATGATTATTCATATAGGACATATTGTTTGTGTTATTATGTGAGTCCATGTAGTTACATTTGCATGCATATAACATGATCCTGTAGGTTGAGCTGTTTCTAATTGATTTGTTGATGTTAATGTGAGTGTAGTGATGTCAAATAGAGGGATGATTAAGTCCTAATAAATTGATTTGCATGCCCAGAAACAAAGTTTTTTTTCACAAGTCTTATAGGTTGCTTTTAAGCTAGAACATGATCATATTTGTTTATTTGTTGAGATTTAATCACTTGTCTATATCTAGAATTTTTGGTATTCTCTTAATGTCAAAAGAACACTGAATTTTAATTTGGAGAAAAGCTAGGATTTCAATGCTAGTTGTGAATAAGGCTAGGCGTCAAATGGATAGTAGCCGGCTCATATTTCTATGAGTAATCTAGGGTTAAATGAGATGGAGCGAAACACACTCATTCAGAAATCATTGAAAAAAAAAGAAAAAAAAAAAGAAAAAAAGAAAAGAAAAAAAATTATGTGTTATGCATAATTGACCAAGAGTGAGCCCTTAAATACTCGAGCAACTAAGTTCCAGGGGACTTTGTGCCTAGTGACCTAGGGCTTTTATAGTCTGGGATCCGCTAACCTAACGCTCACTACATGGGTATTATTGCATAAGTCTTTTGGGACCACATTTAATGCACGATCAGATACATATCTTTGTTATATGTTCAATAATAGCATGAATCCTTGTATAACTCTAGTAGAAAAGAGGTGTTGTAAGTCATTATGCGTTTAACGTCTATTATGTTTATAAACTTGTGATTGTTTTGATGAAAGATAAGTTATGGTTATTGATTTAGTGTCGAAAGTATATCTGTTATGCATTCCACACACGCACGTTTCTGGTTGTGAGTTGGTTTGTGGGATTTACTCGAACTCTATTTTAAGTCATTGCATTTTTAGAGGCATTGGCTTAATTATTTGGTTATGGTTACTCTGAGGGGATCGATTGCATTATCATTTAGTTGCATTCACGTAGTTGCATTCATGCATTAGTTTGTATGTAGTTTTTGAGTCTGTTTATGCTTGAGGAAAAGCATCGATTCAAGTTTGGGGGTGTGATACGTATATTTTATATCTACTTGGAACGCTTCATTTCAGGCTTAAATTGGTGTTTTGGACTCAAGTATCTGGTATGTTTGATGTGTTTTTGTGTTTTTGCATTGCAGGCATTAGTTGGAGGAAGAAAGAAGCTTTTCAAGGAATTATGCTGAAAAGAGATCATAATTGGAAGTCTAGGCCATTCTCAAGTTAAATAGAATCTCGTTATCTTGGCGTGGGCAGTTGAATGTCAAATTCTGATGAACAGAGCTCAAGTTATGGCCAAAAGAAGAATAACAAAAAAATCCAGAAAACCCTCACGCCCGCGCCCAAACCTGCGCGCCCGCATTTTGTTTCTACCAAAAACCTGCATGCCCGCGCCCAAACCCGTCCCCCGCGTGGCCCTTTTTGCTCCTAAATCCTGATTTTAGTAAAAAGAGAAGATTTGGAGAGTCCAGGTCCATCCGGGGCAAGGGAGAGCAAGACGTTTTTAATAACAAGGAGCCAAGGGAGAGCAATACGAAGACCTTAATATAGTTGATACTTCAGATGCTTGTTTTCGATTTGTCTTTAAACCCTAGTACTCGTATATTGTTTATTATCATGTTTTCATTAGAACCCATGGTGACGATGAGTTCGTTTATGAACTAATCATTGTCATGGGGTTCTAACGGATTTATATAAGGATTTCAATAGTTAATTGTTTTATAATCCCTTGTGTGTGGTGATTTATGATTTCCTAGTTTGGTTGTACTTATTCATCTTTGATGTGTAGCTAACATCTATGATTGTTTGTTAACCTCTATTGAAGTTGTAATATCCGTGACATGACGTGTAATTATTTTTATCAATAAATGATTAGTGATTTTTGGTGAATTATTTGATGATTGGTAATATTATTTGAATGTTCATATGTGATAAAGTCTAGGTATGTTAATTTTATTATGTCAAGAATAAAATATAGATAATTAAGGTATTTTTCTGGTAATTTTTGGAGTATTATATGATTTTATATTGATTTATGAATTTATTAATTATTTTCTGAATAATTACAAAATTATTTTATAAAGCCGAGAATCATCCAACTTCAACTGTTTTTACGTTTTTATAACCCGAAACTCTTCCGAAAACTCCATCCTAACCTAATCTGGTAATTCCGGATATTTTCCTGTTTTGACTTTTTCGATCCGGATTACTGTTTGACCCGTGCGCGTCCCGACACATAATTTTCGATACGATAATTATATCGATATATTAGCAAAACCCGTATTCTCAAAAGACGAGATATAATTACATTATTTTCATATAAAGTGTTTTATAAAAAGCCCGGTTTGGATAATTATCCAATACGGGTATCAAAACGGATCGGTTTTGCAGTTACTTAGCGGCTAAGCAACTAATTTAACGATCCAATAAGATCCAACACGATCCAATATTTTATAAATATAAATACCCCTTTTATTATTTCTTTTTAATCGTTTAATCATAATCAGTCAGTCATAACCAGTAATTTACAAAGAAAAACCCTAAACACGATACGTTCCTGAGAATCAATCGTACAAACGAAGGCGTTATCGAACTCTGATTCGGGCGTGCAACATATCAAAACGAAGGTCTCGAAATCTTCTTTCTAAAAAGTCTAAACAAAAGAAAGAGCAAATTGCTATCTTGGCCAAGCTACATTCTGTAAATTCATCACAACAAATTATGGCTCAGCCATCTGAAATCATTGAATCTCAAGATCCAAAGAAGCAAGTTGAACAACAGAAGAAGTCTCCAAGAATCAAGGAATTGGCTAAAAGAACCAAAAGGAAACTGGACATTGTTGATAAGGAATTGGAGAATCAGTTTCCGAAGGAGTCCACTCCAACTACAACTCAAGCATCAAAACCCTCTGTGGTATTTGAAGATATCAAGGTGGTGGATCCTTACAGGAACAATCATGGAGAACCTATTGTGCCTAAGGATGAGCCAATAGAATGGGAGAACATACCAATTCCTGACTTCAATCTGCCAATCCTTAACAAGCCAAAGAGAACAAAGTCAAGAGCAGTCAAGAAAGTGAAGTTATCACCTCTCAAATCCAAATCTCTAGTCAAAGCTCAATCTAAAGTCAACAAAGGAGATTATATGTACTTGTGTGACATCAAGGAGTTTTCTGATCTCAACCTCTATCTAGATGAACTAGATGAAGTGAGAGGAATTGATGCATACAGAAACCTACCTGAAAGGTTAGTGTTCAAGTACAAGGGATGAAAGGAGATTCAGTGGCCACTTCACAGGATCCTTTAAGAAAGCCAAGTTGTACTTATTAAGGTTTACTCATCTTTCAAGAACTTTGGGTTCAATGTTACTGCAAGAAGATTGGTACTAAAGAAGATTGAAGAACTAAGGAGTGTTAGAGCTAAAGATGCACTCTCAAAGACTCTAATCATCCCTTACACAGGGAGAAGAGTGCATCTAAGGCCCTACTGGCTGATGAAGTTCATGGATGACAAAGGAGTGAGAAGATTTTTCAGATTAGAAGACCAATTGAGCATCTCTAGCAATGAGACTCTCTCGGAAATGCAAGAAAAGCTAAATCTCTCATAATCTGATGAACTGGAATTCCACAGGCAGCTCCAAAATCAGATTGAAGAAAATAACAGAAAGCTTGGAAAGAGATCCAGACCTTCAAGGAACTAGATAAATCTGCTCAGGCTAAAGAGCATCTTGAAAATGACTGTAAGCAAATCTTTATACATTTTGTTATTTGAAGCACTTTTCAGTATTATCTACTTTCTTTTAAAGTTGTATTTTTAGGGTGTTTCGTTATCATCAATATCTCTTAATTTATGGCTAAAATTCCAGTAGACATAAATTGGGGGAGATTGTTATGTATATGTTGTGTACTTGATGATTTCATGAACAAAACACCTTGGTAGATTTTACTTAGTGAAAATGTAGCACTCGACGGATAAGGATTATAGTCCCGACGGATAACTCATGAACCTACAAAATCCTTCAAATTGCCCGACGGATGATGACTTATTATCCATCGAGTGAGTAGCTTATGTAACAATAAGTCTGTAGCACATTTCTGTATACACATTGTTTAGAATCTGTAGTAGTACCTAAGTCATGTTGACTTTAACTAGATATGCAGAATAGGTTGATTAATTGTACATAGATGATGTCTTGTAATTCCGCATGAATGAAATGAAGTCAAGTGCCTGATTGCTACCCGACGGATAAACAACAATGAATTCGACGGATGATCAACAGAGGGATGATCATTAACTCGACGGATGATCATAAACCCGACGGATAAAGAATTCAAATATCTGTTGACAGTGATAACACAGTCACATGCGTCGAGTGTATGCAAATGGAATGGGGTAGCCTATTCAACTGGGTTTTCAAGAACAAAGAAGCATTGCCATTTCCATGCTATTATGAAGATATTAAAAGATGCTGGAATAGAGTAATGAAGTAGCATTGTATTAGACTTGATAGTTTTTGTTTTATTATCTTGTCTTATTGCTTTGTAATCTTGGTGATATATAAACCAAGAAGCAGCAAATAGAATAGCAACTAAGGAACTAAGAAACCCAGATAGAAAAGAGAGAAACAATTATAAGCTGTATTCTTAGCATTTCTCTCATTCTTAGTTGTTATCATCTTGTAAGCAGCTGTGAGCTTTTTGCACACAGAGTTCTCTCGATATATATTATATATCTCTGGTGGAATCATTCAAATCCACCAGAAAGTTTTTAAAGACTCTTATTTTTAATTACTTGTGTTTTGATTCATTCCAGGTAACTATTCCGCATTCTGCTAATCAATTGACACTTATATATATATTTAAGTTAGAACATTTTTATTCAAGAAAAAAGTTTCAAGAATTCCATTCAACCCCCCTTCTGTAATTCTTGTTACATTGTTAAGGGACTAACAATTGGTATCAGAGCAAGCGCTTGAAGAAGAAAGGGTTTAAAGATCAAAACAATACAGCAAGATGAACAAGAAGGATGTTGGAGTCAAGTTTCCTTTTCTGGATAAAGATAATTACCATCATTGGAAGGTAAAGATGCATCTTCATTTGCTTTCTTAAGATGAGGCCTATGTGGACTGCATAGAAAGAGGACCTCATGTTCCAATGAGAGCTGCAACTTTAAATGAGCCATCTGTCCCCAAGCCAAGGCATGAATGGTCTGATCCTGATATTGAACAAGTCAGGAAGGATAAAAAGGCCATGAATATCCTGTTTAATGGAGTTGATGGTGATATGTTTGACAACATTATCAACTGCAAAACTGCCAAAGATGTTTGGGATACAATACAGATCATCTGTGATGGAACTGAGCAAGTTAAAGAAAATAAGATGCAGCTACTGATTCAGTAATATGAGCATTTTTATAATGAAGAAAGTGAGTCTCGCACTGACATTTTTAGTAGGTTTCAAAAACTGCTAAATGCTCTAAAGTTGCATGGAAGGGTCTATCAGACAAAAGACTCCAATAAGAAATTCCTTAGATCTCTTCCAAAGGAATGCAAACCAATGACAGTCTCATTGAGAAACTCACAAGATTATAAGGAGTTTACTTTGGATAGACTGTATGGCATCCTGAAAACTTATGAGCTTGAAATAGAGCAAGATGAGAGGATGGAGAGAGTAAAGAAGAAAGGAGGGTCCATTGTACTAGTTGCTGAGTTAGAGAAAGAGAAGGAGATGAAGATGGAAGTTGTTGAGTCAACTTCAAGGGTCTGTGAAAGCAAGGGCAAGGGGCATGCAGTAGAAAGTGAAGATTCTTTGAGCCAAGATGACATGGAAGACATTGATGAACATTTAGCATTTCTTTCCAGAAGATTTATCAAGCTCAAGTTTAAAAAGAACTTTGGAACAGCCAAGCCAAATAGAAACATGGTGGATAAATCAAAATTCAAATGTTTCAAATGTGGCTTGGCAGGGCACTTTTTCAGTGAGTGTAGAAAGTCAGATTCCAGAAAGAAAAAGTTTGAGCCTGTGGATTATAAGCAAAAATACTTTGAGATGCTCAAACAAAAGGAAAGGGCTTTCATTACACAAGAAAACGACTGGGAAACAGATGGTCTGGATGAAGATGAAGATGTCAGCTATGTCAATCTAGCCCTAATGGCCAAGTCTGATGAAACAGAAACAAGTTCTTCAAGCAATCAGGTAATTACTACAAACCTTGCACATTTATCTAAAGCTGAGTGTAATGATGCTATAAATGACATGTGCACAGAGTTATATCATTTGCGTGTTACACTTAAGTCTCTTACTAAAGAAAATGCTAAAATCAAAGAAAATAATTTATTTTTGAGTGAGAGAAATAATGTGCTAGAGTCTCAGTTCATTGATTTTGAAAAATTAAGAATTGAGTGTAAGATTACCAAGGAGGAATTAACTGAGTCCTTGAAGAAAGAAGTAATTTTAAGGAAACAGCTCGAGCGTGAACAGGAGGTGATTAAGGCATGGAAAACATCTAGAGATGTCCATGCTCAAATTACCAAAGTTCAAGGAATCGAGTTCTTCTGTGATGCAGCCTGGAAAAAGAAAAAGGAGAAACTAGAACTAAATTTGGTGGATGGAGTGCTAACAGATGTAGACTCGATGGATGATCATGATGAGGATCATCCGTCGGATAACAAAAAGGGTTATCCGTCAACTGATGAAAATCCTCATCCGTCGGCTGTAAGCAAGCCTATCAGTAAAGCCAAACTTGTTAAGTTGAATGAAAATTATGGATTTGTTTCCAAGAAGTTTGTTTCAGGAGAATCGAGTCAAGTTAAGAAAGGGAAAAAGGATAATGTTGGTCACATGACTGTCAAACAGTTAAGTGACAGACTTGAAAAGATTGAGGTGAAAACAGAGGCTAAAAAGAAAAATAATAGAAATGGTAAAGTAGGAATTAACAAACACAATAACTACACATCTGATAAATATGCTCCCAGAACAATCTGTGTCAAGTGTGGTAGTGTAAATCATTTGTCTGTTAATTGCAAATCTGCCATGCCTACTTCCATGTCCATGCCACCTCACTTTTCCAACATGAATGACATGCCTCCCATGCCTATGAATGCTATGTCTACACAGAATATGAATGCACAGTTTGCTAATATGCCATTTGTACCTAATCCATATTATGCTGCATTTAATATGCCACAAATGCCATTTATCATGCCTTACTGGAATAACATGTTCACTAATAGCATGCCATTCCCTGTTGATTATAATATGCATGATAATTTTATTGCAATGAATGGTTTCAAAGGCCCAACTCAAATGACTAAGGATAAATCTGATATCCCCAAGTCAAAAGAGGTAAAGCCTAAGAAATAGAAAAAGAAAGCTAACAAGGCAGGACCCAAGGAAACTTGGGTACCAAAATCAACTTGATTTGATTTTGATGTGTGCAGGGAAACAAAAAGAATCTTTGGTACTTAGATAGTGGTTGTTCAAGACACATGACTGGTGATTCTACCCTGCTCACAGAGTTCAAGGAGAGAGCTGGCCTAAGTATTACTTTTGGAGATGACAGCAAGGGTTATACTGTGGGATATGGCTTGATTTCAAAGGACAATATCATCATTGAGGAGGTTGCCTTAGTGGATGGTCTCAAACACAACTTGTTGAGTATCAGCCAACTTTGTGATAAAGGTAACTCAGTAACCTTCAACTCAGAAGCCTTTGTTATGACTAACAAAAGAAGCAACAAAATGGTTCTCACTGGTGTGAGAAAAGGAAATGTGTACCTAGCTGATTTCAACTCATCTAATGCAAAATCTATTACTTGTCTTCTCAGTAAAGCAAGTCAGGATGAAAGTTGGCTATGGCACAAGAAGCTATCCCATTTAAACTTTAAGACCATGAATGAGCTAGTAAAGAAAGAACTGGTTAGAGGCATTCCCCTAGTGGAGTTTTCTAAGGATGGACTGTGTGATGCCTGTCAAAAAGGGAAGCAGATTAAATCATCATTCAGGAAGAAACTTGATTTTACAATTGAAGAACCTTTGCAACTGCTACACATGGATGTGTTTGGACCAGTCAATGTGTTGTCCATCTCAAGGAAAAGATTTTGCCTAGTAATTATAGATGATTTCTCAAAGTTCTCTTGGACATATTTCCTAAAGTCTAAAGATGAGGCTAGTGAAATCATCATCAATCACATAAGGCAAGTCAATAATCATGCTGATTTCAAGGTTAGAAGAATCAGGAGTGACAATGGAACTGAGTTCAAGAATTCAGTCATGAGAGCATTTTGTGAGGAAAATGGGATTCTGCATGAGTTTTCAGCAGCAAGAACTCCACAACAAAATGGAGTAGTGGAAAGGAAGAACATATCACTTATTGAATCTGCAAGGACAATGCTTGAAAAATCTAAACTGCCAACATATTTCTGGGCTGAAGCTGTAAATACTGCATGCTACACTCAGAATATTTCCCTGGTTAATCAAGCAAGATGCATGACTCCCTATATATTGTCCAAGAACAAGAAGCCAACTCTAAATTTTCTTCATGTCTTTGGCTGTAAATGATATATTCGGAGAAATCAAACTGATTAAAATGGGAAGTTTGATGCTAAAGCAGATGAAAGAATTTTTATGGGATATGCTGTTGGTAAAGCATATAGAGTCTACAATCTAAGAAGTGTTGGATTTTAATCGCAGCGGGGCATGGCAAAATACTTTTACACATATAAAATCCAAATAAAAGCATATAAATCGTGGTAAAAACATAGGGATCGAATCTGACCTTTAAAAAATTCGGAGACAACGATCAGAGATCCTTAGCAGTTGCTCCTCAAGTGTGAAGCACTCCACCGGTATCCACTAAGAAAACGATGTTAAGGAGGAGGAAGGAGGTGGAGAGAATTGGGTTTTCCAAACTTTTTGGGTTTTTGGGGTTCAAATAAAAATAGGGTCTATAATAGTATATTTATAGGCAAAATTTTTAGCTGAAATTTTCCCATAAATATTATTATTATTATCCCATTTATTATTCTCATTAATAATTAAAACACCTTTTAATTATTAATCCTTTTTCTAAACACTTTAGAAATAATTCTCTCTCTTGATTTAATTTCCAAAAATTAAATCCTTAATTAATAATATTAAGAACTTTTCTTAATTAATTTATAATCAATTAAATCTCATTTAATCAATTATTAAATTTGCCAATTAATTATTTATTTCATAAATAAATAATTATTAGCCATTATTAATTAATTCCTCCACCATTAAATCATTCTCTTTTTAGGGTGTGACCCTGTAGGTTCAATATTAAGCCGGTAGTAGAAATAAATAATAATAAAACTATTTTATCATTATTTATATAAATTCTCTAATTTATTAAATATGATTAATTAATTAATCACATTTATTCTACATCGTGAGGGATACTTCTCAGCATATCGCGACTATCCGGATAATACGAATTCACTGCTTAGAATACCAAGAACCTATTCAGTGAATAGTTACCGTACAATAAACTCCTTCTACCCTTCAATGTCCTGATTAAATACAAGGCATGGATCTCGTGTCAAGCCTATCTAATTTAATCACTTGCTTACCATTTACTATGCGTAGTTCTATGCAAATTAGAAACTCCTTTCTAATTTCATTCACTCTGGCCAAAGATTCCTGAACTAGCATAAGTGGATCAGCCTTGAACATTCGCTTCCTTCACTGGAAGGGGTAGATCCTTTATTGATCATACACTATCTTCGTGTACAAATTCCTATACCCAGTAGAGCCCTAATAATTGTCCCTGGAGACTAAGAACTAAACCAAAGCATAGTTCAGTGTACACAAGATGACTATGATGACCTCAAGTCTAAGGATACTTGTACAACTATCACTATGTGAACAACTGCTGACACGTGAGTGAACTCCATCAGTTGTTCAGCTGTGCGAGTCATGTTCAGTGAACTTATTCCATAATAAGCACCTACATACTAGCTATAGTGTCACCACACAAATGTCTATGAAAATAGACATTCTTCATAATGAAGCAAGCATAGTATTTACCGATCTTTGCGGATTATTAATTACCAGTTAGTAATCCTACGACCAGGAACTATTTAAGTTTAGAGTTATCATCTTTTAGGTCTCACTATTATGATCTCATCATAATCCATAAAAAGCTTTACTCTAAACTATGGTATATCTTATTTAAACACTTAAATAGATAGAGCCCGTAATAAAAACAAAACAAGTCTTTTATTAATATCAATGAAATCAAAAAAGATTACATAAAAGTTATTCCTAAATCCTCATACATGATTGGACTTAGGACATATTCCTTTCAATCTCCCACTTGTACTAAAGCCAATCACTCTGGTATCTAATACCCATCTTGTCTTTATGACGATCAAAGTGACTTTCATAAAGTAGCTTTGTGAGTGGGTCTGCTATGTTGTTATGTGTGTCAACTCTAATTCAATACAATATAAGAAATGTTACCGCGCTCCCACTAACCCTTTTGTAGATGCATGGTTTATCTACGTTTTTGATAAAATCAAACTCTTTGATTGTCTCATCAAAACGAATGTTCCATCTTTCGAGAAGCTTGCTTTAAACCACATATGGTTCACAGTAGCTTACACACTAGGCTTTCATTTCCCTTGGAAAGAAAACCATCTGGCTATATGCCAGATCTCATAGTCGTAGTAAGCAGCAATCGCAAGTAAAATCCGAACTGATTTTAACAGGGCTATAGGTAAAAGGTTTCATCAAAGTCAATCCATTGCCTTTGTTTGAATCCTTTTGCCAAAAGCCTGGCCTTAAAGGTCTCCACCTGGCCATCTGTTATAATCTATCTTTTGTATACCGTATACATAGATTCCATTCTGGATTTCATGGCACTATGCCATTTCTCTGAGTCAACACTACTCATAGCCTCATTAGATTACAGGGTCGTCATCATCGATGATCGACAACTCATTGTCATTCTCAATGACAAGGCCATATTACCTCTCAGGTTGGCGAGACACTCTCCCTGATCTATGAATGGGCTGTTCCACAAAAGGTTGTTCAGTCAGAACAGGTGTTTCCACTTGATCCGTAGTAGTTTGTGCTTCTTGAACTTCATCAAGTTCAATTTTGCTCCCACTGTTTCCTTCAAGGATAAACTGCTTTTCCAAGAAGGTAGCATGTCTGGAGACAAACACCCGATGATCGGTGTAAAAGTAATACCCTAAAGTCTCTTTAGGATATCCCACAAAACTATATTTTACGGATCGAGATTCCAGCTTATATGCGTCAACTTTCTTGACATAAGCTGGACATCCCCAAATCTTAATGTGTTTAAGACTCGGTTTCCTTTCTTTCCATATCTCATATGGAGTTTGAGGAACAGATTTGGAAGGTACCTTATTTAGTAAATATGCTGAGGTTTCCAATACATAACCCTATAGGAATACTGGAAGATTTGCATAGCTCATCATGGACCGAACTATGTCTAACAAAGTTCGATTTCTCCTTTCAGATACCAATCTGGAGGCATCCACTGGGAGACTATACCATTTATTTTGAGATAATCCAGAAACTCTCCATTCAAGTATTCATCACCTCGATCTAATCGAAGAATTATAATACTATGTTTGGTTTGTTTCTCCACTTCATACTTATATTCTTTGAACTTTTCAAAGGCCTCAGACTTGTGTTTCATCAAACATATATCCGAATATAGATCTATCATCTATGAAAGTAATGAAGTATGAAAATTACCCATGGCTTGCTTAGACATTGGTCCACATACATCTGTGTGTACCATTCCTAGCAAATTTGCAGTCCTCTCTCCATGTCTACTAAATGGAGACTGCAGTGCTAAAATGAAGTGAGATTTTCATCATCCCTTTTCTTTTATTAGTTTGTTCAATCTGAAGTAAATTATTTCACATTTATACAGACCATTATTTAAAGTACCACGTCCATAAAGAATATTATCTCTAAGAATAGAACATTCATTATTCTCAATAATAAATGAAAATCCATCCAAGTCTAACATGGGAATAATATTCCTCACAATCGAGGGAACAAAATAACAATTATTTAAAACAATAGTCTTGCCCGTAGGCATATGTAAATGAAATGATTCTACATCTTCAGCAGCAACTCTTGCTCCATTTCCCATCAGTAGAATCACCTCCTCTTCCTCAAGAGTCCTACTTCTCCTTGGTCCCTGCAACAAATTGCAGATTTGAGAACCACAGGCGGTATCTAATACCCAAGTAGAAATTTGATTTAATGACATATTCACTTCTATCATGAACATACCTGAATCAGAAGCGGTAGTCTCACTACCCTTCTTCTTCAATTCTGCAAGGTAAACCTTGCAGTTCCTCTTCCAGTGCCCCACCTTGTTACAGTGAAAGCAAACAACTTTGCTCTTGGGGTCTTCAGCTATTGGTGGAACCGGCTTTTCTTCACCTACTTTCTTCTTCTTGGAAGGGTTCCTCTTCCTTTTCTTAGGATTGGAACCTTCACCAATTAGAAGAACAGAACTCTTCTTAGGGGAAAATTCGATTCCGCAGTCTTCAACATGTTGTGGAGTTCAGGCAGGCTGACATCCAACTTATTCATGTGAAAGTTCACAACAAACTGCGAGAATGAACTCGGAAGCGATTGCAAGACCAAGTCTTGGCTCAGCTCCCCATCCATAGCAAAACCAAGTTGTCCAAGACGTTCAATCAAATTGATCATCTTAAGTACATGGTCATTCACAGATGATCCCTCAGACATCCTACAACCGAACAGCTCCTTCGATATCTCATATTGAGCTGTCCTCCCCGCCACATCATACAACTCTTGTAGATGCATTAGGATAGTGTGAGCATCCATATGCTCATGTTGCTTCTGTAGCTCAATGTTCATGGAAGCTAGCATGATGCATTGAGCAACATTTGCATCATCTATCCACTTACGATACACAACATGTTCATCATTATGTGCATCACTAGCAGGTTCAGTAGGCTTAGGTGAGTCAATCACGTATTCCAGCTTCTCAATCCTGAGAACAATTCTCAAGTTTCGAAGCTAGTCAGCATAATTAGGACCAGTCAATTTGTGAGCATCTAGTATGCTCCTGAGTGATAGTGCAGAGACATAACGTACAAAGTAAATCTGTAAATGATAAACACATAACAACACTTAGCAAATATTCGATTTCATTTTAAAACACTATATGAATTGGGTCTTTATTCATAAGTGGCTCCCACTAGTTTATCTAATTTATTCAACCCCCTACGTGAAAAATTAAGCATTCATAATGCTAGTGGGAATAGGGATCCTACATTCCATTACACAACCCCGGCTGTGGCGCGAAACGCCATGTAATGTTCAATAGGCAGACAACTCTTATCAATTACATCTAATGTTATTCCCTAATCAAACTTTAGCCTCTTGAATAATTGAGTCACGGCTGTGGCACGACAAACTCAATATTCTAAGTCAAGTCTAACCCAACATTCCGTACAATTGAATCAGTCCCCAAAGGCCCGCGACTGTGGCACGTAACGACCTTTAGATTCTTATTCAATGTACACATCTCTATGTAATAGACAAGTTTTTCTTATTTCGAAATCAAAGCCCTCGGCTGTGGCACGAAACGACAATGATTTAAAAATAAGAACTACTTTCTATCATGTTGGAAGGCTATGACCGACACAAGCCCGTTGTATCATTGGCCAATTACTACTTGATATTATTTAATTTTAGAGGGATTATATTATGTTACAATCATAATCATATTATAAAGAGATTCTTCCTTTTAAATTAAATATTTCAAATCAATAATCGATAATCAGATGATTCCCAGATCGGGTGGAGCATTGTCAAGTGGCGTCACTTAATAACCCTTTCTTACAGATAGAAATCTGTTGTTGACAGAATCATCCTTTCTCTCATATCGAAAATTCATATTCAATTACGTGTTTCACAAACACAAGAATCTCATGATTGTATTCATAATATTGTTATTAAGGTTATGAAACAATTTCACTATACTAGGTTGTCTAACAAACGCCTTATGTTCATTTAAGTTCACCTAAATCTATCATCGCATGATAAACTAAGCATATATCACATATATAAACATGAATAAACATCAAGGTAGGCATGTTATATCATCTAGCACACTAGTCTAAGCATTATACATCTATATGTATCACATGAAGCATTTAAAAGCAATTAAAACAGTTAAAAACAGCTTTAAAACACTTCAGGGAAATATAAATAGTTCAAAACTTTTATATAAACTAAAATTGATCACTCCATTAGATCCGTCTCGGAAAAACGAATCCAACAGTATATTGCACGCCCAAAACGGAGTTACGAAACTCCCAGAAAATCAATTTTAATATGGACAGTCGGGCTGTAACGCATTACAGGAACGCATTACAATCCCTGTAACGCATTCCGGTGATGCGTTACAACCCTTTTAACCAATTAAAAGGTGTAACGCATTCCGTGAATGCGCCACAGGGTGTAACGCATTCCCGGAATGCGCGACACCCTTTTTTTTATTATTTTTTTTCTTTTGCAGCAGCCGCCGATTTCCTCCTCGGTTTTTGTGCCGCCCTACTGACATTCTCTGCTTTTTCTTTTTTCCGTGCAACAGCAGACAAGCAGATGCAATAACAGATGTATAGCAGATATATATATACAACTGAATATACATAGATATATACTTATTTAATTACGAATTTAATTACAAGAACTTCAAAAATTGATAATACCCTAAAATTATGAAAAAAATACCCAGACGATCTACAACACTTGTAGAACCCAGATCAACATTCAAAATTATTCTGAGAAACGATTTCTCATCAGATAAAATTAATCCATGATATAACTTGTAAAAATCATAATTAATTCATACAAGCATATAAAATTCTGAAATTTTTACCACAGATCTATATACATACAACCTATGCTTTGATACCATTGTTGGATTTTAATCGCAGCGGGGCATTGCAAAACACTTTTACACATATAAAATCCAAATAAAAGCATATAAATCGTGGTAAAAACATAGGGATCGAATCTGACCCTTAAAATAATTCGGAGACAACGATCAGAGATCCTTAGCAGTTGCTCCTCAAGTATGAAGCACTCCACCGGTATCCACCAAGAAAACGATGTTAAGGAGGAGGAAGGAGGTGGAGAGAATTGGGTTTTCCAAACTTTTTGGGTTTTTGGGGTTCAAATAAAAATAGGGTCTATAATAGTATATTTATAGGCAAAATTTTCAGCTGAAATTTTCCCATAAATATTATTATTATTATCCCATTTATTATTCTCATTAATAATTAAAACACCTTTTAATTATTAATCCTTTTTCTAAACACTTTAGAAATAATTCTCTCTCTTGATTTAATTTCCAAAAATTAAATCCTTAATTAATAATATTAAGAACTTTTCTTAATTAATTTATAATCAATTAAATCTCATTTAATCAATTATTAAATTTTCCAATTAATTATTTATTTCATTAATAAATAATTATTAGTCATTATTAATTAATTCCTCCACCATTAAATCATTCTGTTTTTATGGTGTGACCCTGTAGGTTCAATATTAAGCCGGTAGTAGAAATAAATAATAATAAAACTATTTTATCATTATTTATATAAATTCTCTAATTTATTAAATATGATTAATTAATTAATCACATTTATTCTACATCGTGAGGGATACTTCTCAGCATATCGCGACTATCAGGATAATACGAATTCATTGCTTAGAATACCAAGAACCTATTCAGTGAATAGTTACCGTACAATAAACTCCTTCTACCCTTCAATGTCCCGATTAAATACAAGGCATGGATCTCGTGTCAAGCCTATCTAATTTAATCACTTGCTTATCATTTACTATACGTAGTTCTATGCAAATTAGAAACTCCTTTCTAATTTCATTCACTCTGGCCAGAGATTCCTGAACTAGCATAAGTGGATCAGCCTTGAACATTCGCTTCCTTCACTAGAAGGGATAGATCCTTTATTGATCATACACTATCTTCGTGTACAAATTCCTATACCCAGTAGAGCCCTAATAATTGTCCCTGGAGACTAAGAACTAAACCAAAGCATAGTTCAGTGTACACAAGATGACTATGATGACCTCAAGTCTAAGGATACTTGTACAACTATCACTATGTGAACAACTGCTGACACGTGAGTGAACTCCATCAGTTGTTCAGCTGTGCGAGTCATGTTCAGTGAACTTATTCTATAATAAGCACCTACATACTAGCTATAGTGTCACCACACAAATGTCTATGAGAACAGACATCCTTCATAATGAAGCAAGCATAGTATGTACCGATCTTTGCAGATTATTAATTACCAGTTAGTAATCCTACGATCAGGAACTATTTAAGTTTAGAGTTATCATCTTTTAGGTCTCACTATTATGATCTCATCATAATCCATAAAAAGCTTTACTCTAAACTATGGTATATCTTATTTAAACACTTAAATAGATAGAGCCCGTAATAAAAACAAAACAAGTCTTTTATTAATATCAATGAAATCAAAACAGATTACATAAAAGTTATTCCTAAATCCTCATACATGATTGGACTTAGGACATATTCCTTTCAAGAAGCAACATTGTTGTGGAATCAATACATGTTGTGTTTGATGATAAAAAGATTGAAGGAGTTCAAGATGGAGATTGTAACAATCCAAATCTGGGGTCAGGATTTGGTGTCACTAAACAATCATTATATAAAATAAAGAAATAAATAAATAACCCCTTGAATCCGGATCGTTTACAGGTTATGGTATGAAACAAGAATGTAGCCCTTCACAACTCACAATAACTAGAATACAATTATAAATACCTTTGAACTAATGCTCTTGTCACATTTATCTAACATCTTCAACATCTCGAAGCCGAAATTTCTCTATCTCCTGCTGTCTATCAAAGCTATTCACTTTTACCCTTATCTGTTTCTGGCAGAAATAAGAATTTACAAAGCAAGAGTGAGCCAAAAATGCCCAGCAAGTATATAATTTGAGTTTCAAGCATTAATATCAAAAGAAAAACTTTCGGACAAAATCTTAAAACAATTTTAAACCATTCTATTTATTTTGAGTGAGTGAGCGAATAAACGTTGGATATCACCAGCCTTTACTAAAATCCAAAAATGACAAGCGATTCCCCGATTCATCTCCTGGATCAGGATTTTGTCCGGTTTTGAAATCATAAGACCATTCGAGAGAGAATGCCGTTAATGGCGATCAACAACAAATTAGACTGGACACTAGTTCGCATCTATATTCTGCTGATCAGTCAGAATATAATGCAGATCTATATCTCAATATATAGATCCAGTCGGATATCCAGGCACTACGGCCCATCTCGAGGCACCAGTCATCCCGGTCCTCAGGATTAAGACACACTTAATCCTCAAAACATCATCATTATCCAGCCCGTGGAGTATTTTGATGTCAAATCATTTTGAATTCAAAACATCCCAATTCAGGGTTTGCAAATAACCCGAAAGAATGGGTATTTGCTCACGAGAGCAATCGAATTACAGGAACAATAATGAAAGGAACGTGCATAATCAGAGTAATTGCAGCGAAATGTAAAACAGTTAACTATTCTAAACTTAGAATTGGAGTGAATATATATTTGCAGTATTTAAAAGAAAATTCAAGAATAATTGCAGTATTTAAAAGAAAATCGGGAATACTTACAGTAATTAAAAGAATGTTCTGGAATACTTGCAGTATTTTAAAAGAAAAATCCAGAATACTTGCGTAAGAAGACTTAAAATAAATATCACTTGAACAATAAATGATGATAGGGATACTTGCCTCAATAAGCTTTAACCGTTATTGACTTTGGTTCGACTTTAATCGTTCGGCTTTATCGTCAAACTACTATCCTATTCTGGATACGATCCCAACATTCAGACCCTTCGGTTGGTACTTCGTTGATCTCGTCGACTAATCCTTCGATCGTTCTTAGTCCAACATCAAATCTTGGGTCTTCCGTCTAAAACCTACAGGGTTGAAATACCCTAATTCAGATAACCGCTTAAGCTTAACATCAAATCGCCATCCTATTCTACCCATACGATTTCATAATCCAACTTATATTTATATGTACTATTTAAATACACATAGCAATTATGGTTTACATTTTCGAAACTCGGTTTAGTATTTATTTTCAGAAAATACGTATACTTGTTATTTCGAAAATAGGGTAATCGATTACTCACGAAATATCTTGTCAGGTCACGTAAATAGGTTTCATAAAGTTCAATTATATCCTCGTTCGACGTTACCGACAATTACAGGTTACGTTCCCGTATTTTCAGAATTTATTTTCCCGAAAATCGGGCAGTATTTCCTCTTTTTATCGGCCTACCCATCGAAATCAAATCGACGTCAAATCACAACAACAGCCACAACATAATTCAATCCACAATCCAATTACCAAGTCCCAAACTCCGATTCGCTTAATTATTATTACTATTCGTATTTTACATTTTTATTCGTATTTTTATTTTATTCGCATTTTCGTTTCGCAACTAATTTACCAATTATTTTTATTTTTATTTAATTAATAACGTAGGACTCAGATTAAAATCATCACGGTCCACCGTCGGCTCGCCGAAGCTCATCGCCGACGGCAATAAAATTCGCGGGTTTCCGTTTATTACGGACATCCGACACGAATTCCATCGATTAATCACTAATTATTCCTGCACGATACATTTTATTTTATGAATTCCGTTAAATCATTTTCCCTGCAGAAAATAATTTAATCAACAGCAAAATCTGCAGAAAAAGTCCAACGCGTGTAAACACGCACAAACAGTCAGGGAAATAGCCCGAACAAACGCAAACCGGAGGAACACACCAACGGAAACACAACAGCAACCTGAATCGGAGAACCCAGTCACCACAATTACACACAACCCACACCCACACACACACACACATACACACAACATCCAAGATATATGCACGCATACGCGCCACCACTTTGCCGTAAAACAGCAAAGGGCGGCGGCCTGAAATAACAAACAGGGGATAATCTTACCAGAGATAAAGATAGGGGAAATAACGGGACAATGAGGTAGAAGGAGGAGGAAGAGTTAATTGAAAGGAACAACAGGGAATCGGGAGAGAGAGAGAGAGAGAGAGGAGATGAGAGAGAGAGAGAGAGAGAGAGAGAGAGAGAGAGAGAGAGAGAGAGAGAGAGAGAGAGAGAGAGAGAGAGAGAGAGAGCAAAACGCGAGAGAGATTAAACGAGAGAGAGAGCAGTCGGTGGTGGAGAGAAAAGAAAAGGGGGTTGGGAATTAGGGTTGTATTTATTTTGTTTTGTTTATTTATTTATTATTTCTTTTTCGTTATAACCCCAATTCGCGTCATATTATTATTTTAGACACATAATCCACGAGTAACAATAATCCGATATTTACGAAAACAATTTATTTAAAAATCCAGAAATAATTAGGAGTTAATAAAATTAAATTTGCAAGATTTTTAAATCATTTTTATAATGCGCATTGGACCTGTATTCTTTTCAATTTAACAAATACACATGTGGTTAAATAAAAGCCAGAATATTTCCGAAATAATTTTTGAAATTCTTTAAATATTCCAAACTTAATAAAATAAAATTTTCATGATTTTTGAAGCATTCTGGAATTAAATACTGATTATACAATTAAATGGACTCATAAAATCATTTAAAGATAAATAATGAATAACATGTTGATTTTTTTAAAATTTTATAAATTCCTAAAAATAATAAATAAAATTATAAAACAACAAAAATAATTTTAGGAGAAATTTTAGCATTTATGAGAATAAATATTCAATAAAATCATTTTAAAAAGAAATTAAATTCATACAGATCAATAATTAATTATAAAATTCACCTTTGCGTCCAACAATTCACAAACAATTGATAACACAGCAACACAAAACTGACAGAACTATCACATATTTTATTTATTTACTATTTTGATAATTATATTTACAGACCGAATCCGAAAATAGGTTACTTAGCCGCTAAGTAATTAAATAACGATACAATTTTGATACCCGATTTCGATAATTATCAAAACAGAGTCTTTTATAAAACACTTTATACAAATATAAGGTAATAATGTCTCGTCTTTTGAGAGTATGGATTCTTATCGATATATAAAATAATTTGCGTATCGAAAATTTCATACCGGGACTCGTACAGGTCAAACCGTACCCCGGATCGAAAAAGTCAAAACACGAAAAGTGTTCAGAATTATCAGATTAGGTTAGGAAGGAGTTTTCGGAAGAGTTTCGGGTTGTAAAAACGTAAAAAATGAATGAAGTGGGACAATTTCTGATTCTAAAAAGTAATTTTATATTTATGTAAAAAAATAATCATTATTAATTCAATAAATCCTTATAAAATCATATGATAATCCAAAAATTACCAGAAAAATACCAAAATTATCTAGATTTAATTCTGGATAACTGGAAATTAAAATATCTCAATTTTTATCAAAAATAAACATCCAAATATTATTATTCATCATCAAATAATTCACCAAAATTCACATAAAAATCACATAATAATTATTTATTGATAAAAATAATTACATAATATTTCTCAGACGTTACATCCTTCCCCCCTTAAAAGGATTATGTCCTCAGAATCATGCTAAGGAACATACCACGATATTTCTCGAGTATCCTACTTAAAATTTCTCAAAACCCGTCAGTTTAACCATTCCTCAACGGTTTTCTATCAATATCAATTCTATCAGTTGTCCATACAACTTGACTCAAACCTCCATTTTGTACATATGGAGCTAAATTACTTTTCTCGGTTATATCCATATAAACGTCTTATGAACTCATCCTACCTGACAACAAAACCAACTTATTCACAATTATTCTATCTATTTCATTGTCTAAAAGGGCTAACTTAATTCACACTAATCTTCTTTTCTATCTAATGTTAATAGTTCGTGTTCATGAACTTTCTATTTTCACTGACTGTTCTACTCTACTTTTCATGTCTCCTTCTGTTCGGTTAGCTTGACCTATGATCGTTTCCAATCGTATTCGAGAATCTTTAGTCGATCTCTTGCATTTTCTATTAGTCTGCACCTGATGTCCTGAGCTCATGATGCCTGATGCTTCGGAATGTTCTACATTTATTTAAAAACTAAAAGAAAAATCTCGGCAATTGCATTTACTCACCACTTGGTAGCATACTTCTATTTCTTTTCAATCACTATCAAGTAGATTCATTGAGTGAGAATCTCTTACTATCTGAAAGGAAATACATTAATTTGGAACGGAATGAATTATAACTTTATTCAAAACCCGGTCTCTTGGTACTAATACTCATTTTGTTGTCATATCAAATTAGATATCAATACGAACTTTGATGCTCACAACGTCCTATACTGAAGTCAACATCAATCATCTACATTAATACCACCTTTGATATTCAACAACAAAGTAAGTATCAGCATAACCCAGAAGACGAATCAAAACCTATTCTTCAATCTCTAACTTTTCCAATTCTTTTAACCATTTCTCAACAATCTTAACGGTATTCACTCTTTTCTTTTTATTTGAAACATCTGTTCCTAAATGGACCTTTCCTGTTTGGCATTTATCCACACACTGGAGCTCATAATCAATTATAACCAGAATTCATATCTTTGAAGCTGAGAATGCAGCTGCTATTTTCCAACTCTTCGCAGGCATATCTTCAGGCGTTCAACTTGGTCTTCCTTAGTCCTTGAGTCGGCGAGGATGTTATCAATAAATACAATCACACCATCCCAATATTCCTGGTACATTGTGTTCACTTAACCTTCAAACTTACAATTTCTGATAATCGACGCGTAACCCCATACCTCTATTTTCTTTTTCCATGACCACTTTTGTGCACAACACAAAATACTCTTTATTTCGTTATTCTTTCATTCCATATTACTGAAGTTTTACTTCATATATTATTTTATCCCTATTGAGTTAGACGATACAGGACTTTTGACACCAGCCTGACTCTGTGCAGTACCCGACGAGAAATTTTCACCTCATTCTTTGAGGTAATCTTGGTCAATCATTCATTCGAACCTCCGAGACTTCACTTTAATTTGAAAAAAATTCTGACATGAGCTTCATTGCAACGTTCTTCTTCATCAGTTTGCCATTAATACCTTCATTTAATCATTCCTGTTTACACGCATTCCTTGAATGAAATTCCCATCTTCAATTATCGACATTTCACTTCATTCTCCAATCAATTCTGGCCTAACTGATATTCATACCTTGCGTATATCCTGGATTATTTTATAAAATTTCTTTATCATCCTTTTGATTCCACTTCTTGTCTTGATTAGTTCTTCATTTTCATTTTTTATTATCTCTCTTAAACATAACGAATTTCTTTTTCCTGAGTTCATATGCGGACTTCATCAATCTCCGTCTTTCATTAGATGCTTAAATTTATGAGCTTTCCATTATCTTACAACAACTTCCATTCAATCATCGTTCAAAAGAAGTGTACACTCAAATCTTTCATTAATTCATCATTCGATATGGTTATACATCCAAGTCCTTCCTGGAACGTTATTATAGATGATATAATCCCTCTTCTTTATCTTGAACCTTCAGTTCTTAAAAATATTCTTCTTACTAACATGTACCAATAACTTTCTGTTCCTTTTATCTATTGAAAAGGTGTATTCTTCTAGATAAAATCTTGTACATGCTTGCAGCAACATCACACTACTTTTACTAAATTTTCACTTCTGCTAATGCCATTACTTCCTCCAAATTGCTAATTGCTTTGATTTCGGATTTGAAAACATGTTAGAGCTTAACTCAATCTAATTGGAATCGATTTCCATTTAACTAACCATTAGTTGGTACAGTTGATAAATTAATTCCTTTAACTGATCCCTTAAACCAAGTACTGACTAGCTAACTGGAATCAAAGACCAATTATATAAAGTCGGTTTGGTCATAACAACTTTCTCAAGAACCGAGATCACAATTATTTGGAGTACTGACGAGAACGACAATATACTTCTTTGTTCTTAACTATAGGGTAATTTCTGAAAATTTTGGCAGCACTTCCCTTATACCATTGACTACCAGTCGGACTCAAGCCGACATCCTCAATCAACCAAATCGTCCGTAATCATATCCGTCCACTCCCATCAACCACATCCATCCATTCAACACAATTCAAATTATATCGTTTTGATCAGCATATGTATTGTTAATTGGCATAACATATATCTTTTTAATTGGGAAATTGGGTCTTACACCAACAATGATTAATATAACCATACGCTTCTCAGTCCATTCAGAATATTAGGAATTGTTATTAATAAACTTAAGCTTTGATTTCATGATTCTTTTAATTTATTTCTGACCTTTATTAATCGGTTTATCTTTTAATAACTGCGCATGGTCTTCATTATTACCGTCACAATCTCGTAGAAACTCAATTGTTGGATTATTATTTCTTGAAAAGTTTCACAATCGAGTCACCATTGCTTCATCTCCACTTATGGCTTCGCATCGAACTTTCGTCACTGACCCGGGTATGAGCATTGAATTCACAATTACTTATTTACGCAAGTTAGAGAACTTCACAATTTCTTGAAGAACACGTTCGAAGTTTAACTACATTTAAGATTTCTCCCCTCTTGAATCTTCACGACAAGTATCTTCCAGCGACGAAGGGATGTTTCACGTCGTAATTGCATGTCTGAGTCATTGTTCAGAATTTCCTTGATCATTGATTGTCATCCTGATACTCGTTTGCAGCGTCTAACGCACACAACTTTGCTTCCTTATTTTGTAACTAATTTATTCGTTACGATTCACTACCGATTTTATTTTTCGTCGAAATTTTCTGATTTGAAGTGCATCGCGTTAACGTACTCTACTGTACTGATGAGATCCCTGTAACACGAACAAATGTCAGATTTGATATCCTTGCCCTGACCATGTTTTCGGTGTATCCATTCTTCCTTGCTCGCAAATGTTCAATATTTATCGACTTGCAATCATATTCTCCTTTGACACGTAATTCTACCCGTCGCACGGGACTATTCTATTTCTTTTGGAATCATCAAAGAACAGAATCGATGCAAGAGGAGAGTTTGTGAACATGATTTTGATTGAAAAACGGAATAAAGAATAATAATGCAACAACTGATTGGAAGAATTTGTAATTCAGAAAATTGAAGGAAGAAAAATGAGTGAAGATTTAAAGGTGAATGAGACAACCATATTCATACTCAAGATGGCCAGTCTTTCATACTATATGGCATACAACACATGATTAGGTGGCGTCCCACCCGACTCTTCGTCATTACGACAAAGCGTCATATCACAACACTGTTGTCTCAATCAAGGATTTGAGAAGAGAAACAATTCAAAAGGAATACAATAAATTTTCTTTCATTTTCGCCTCGTATAATTTATCAACAGCAGAAGCTCATACGTATTCAAAACTCGAGAAGAACATATGCTATCGTATTAGAAGAAAGGATGTCAGTGTCGATCACTTTCCATGCTTCGCCTACATCTGCCTTCAGGATCGTTCGGATACAGGTTTATGATTGAAGTTACCTCATTGCTTCGAAATGATGCCTGGAAATACCTTCACACCAAATGCTTCAATAATTTGATCTTAATCGCGTCGTTCTGAAATTTAAAATAACGGCTTCAGATTTCATCTATGTCGTGTAAAATACCCATTGATCACGCAATGCCTCACTTTCGTCAATAGAAATACGATTCTTCTCCAATCATCTGGAAGATTCTGCCATTTCCTTCAATCATTCTTCATTCATTCGAATCACGAATCTCGTTAAATTTTAATAATTTCATGGATTTGGTAGATAATATTTTAATATGTTGATTTGATTATTGATTTTATTTAAACAACATTTACTTTCATTCTTCACAGCAACCTTAAACCTTCTCTCTGCTGGTGGGTCTACTTGGCCCTTTGAATTAACAACACTGAATCTAATTCCATTCTTCTTTTTAGGTCATTTTCTGTTTATAATAACAAGAACTTAATAGTACCTCGACAACCAAATTGTAAAACTCATTTCATGCAACATCTTTTGAAAGTTGATTAAGGAAATCTTTTCCAAAATCTCATTTTTAAAGTTTTGAAAATCAAATATTTGGTCGTCATTATTATATAAGTTACTTGCTATTTTCCTGATTTACCAATGAAATTTCTAATTAAAAGAATGCCCATATAAGGGTCTTTCCATTTTGGTACCTCTTTCACTATTCCTCGGATTCAGTTCGCACTTATTAGTCAACGAAACTTCATTTACCGTCGTATATCATTTTATTCCTAACTCGAACTCAATGTTGATGTCTACCATTGTCTTTCATATTCTCGTTGTTGTCCTTGATGTTATGCTTACAACCACGCATGTGATTCGATGTTCTGTCTGTAGATAAGGTCGCATCTTCTTGCTACTCTTACCTATATATAGGAAGGTAGACATCATTCCTCGCGCAGTTCCCGGTATGTGATAAAAATCTTCCCGCAATAGTGGTGCCATTGTAGCTTGCAACTTTGGATCTTCCTCGGCTTTCATCAACTCGTGGCCTCCGACGTGGAGCTCGTCCTGCTACCTAATTCTAAATTAAATTATACCAAAATTCACCTAACATTTCTTTCACCAGTTCTCACCAGAATCAATCGCATTTTTCTTAAAACCACATGAAAGATAGGGTAACGTACCCAATCTCCGTCGATTTGTCAATTCCTCATTACTGTAGGATCTAAATATTCAATATACCTATAGCGTTGTGACATTCGCCTAACACTTTCTTAGTAATCCTATCTCACCAACTCTATATCGGATCTTCTAACCCTAATTCGCACTCAACTCAATTTATCCAGAGTATGCCTAGGGTCTTTCCTATCTTGTACGACCTATCCTTCCTATCTTTCTCTCACCTATTCTTATTTCAGTGACCAATAACCTGCAGCTCTGATACCAACTTGTAACAATCCAAATCTGGGGTCAGGATTTGGTGTCACTAAACAATCATTATATAAAATAAAGAAATAAATAAATAACCCCTTGAATCCGAATCGTTTACAGGTTATGGTATGAAACAAGAATCTAGCCCTTCACAACTCACAATAACTAGAATACAATTATAAATACCTTTGAACTAATGCTCTTGACACATTCCTCTAACATCTTCAACATCTCGTAGCGGAAATTTCTCTAACTCCTGCTGTCTATCAAAGCTATTCACTTTTACCCTTATCTGTTTCTGGCAGAAATAAGAATTTACAAAGCAAGAGCGAGCCAAAAATGCCGAGCAAGTATATAATTTGAGTTTCAAGCATTAATATCAAAAGAAAAACTTCCGGAAAAAATCTTAAAACAATTTTAAACCATTCTATTTATTTTGAGTGAGCGAATAAACGTTGGCTATCACCAGCCTTTACTAAAATCCAAAAATGACAAGCGATTCCCCGATTCATCTCCTGAATCAGGGTTTTGTCCGGTTTTGAAATCATAAGACCATTCGAGAGAGAATGCCGTTAATGGCGATCAACAACAAATTAGACTGGACACTAGTTTGCATGTATATTCTACTGATCAGTCAGATTATAATGCAGATCTATATCTCAATATATAGATCCAGTCGGATATCCAGGCACTACGGCCCATCTCGAGGCACCAGTCATCCCGGTCCTCAGGATTAAGACACACTTAATCCTCAAAACATCATCATTATCCAGCCCATGGAGTATTTTGATGTCAAAACATTTTGAATTCAAAACATCCCAATTCAGGGTACGCAAATAACCCGAAACAATGGGTATTTGCTCACGAGAGCAATCGAATTACAGGAACAATAATGAAAGGAACATGCATAATCAGAGTAATTGCAGCGAAATGTAAAACAGTTAACTATTCTGAACTTAGAATATGAGCGAATATATATTTGCAGTATTTAAAAGAAAATTCAAGAATACTTGCAGTATTTAAAAGAAAATCGGGAATACTTGCAGTAATTAAAAGAATGTTCTGGAATACTTGCAGTATTTTAAAAGAAAAATCCAGAATACTTGCGTAAGAAGACTTAAAATAAATATCACTTGAACAATAAATGATGATAGGGATACTTGCCTCAATAAGCTTTAACCGTTATTGACTTTGGTTCGACTTTAATCGTTCGGCTTTATCGTCAAACTACTATCCTATTCTGGATACGATACCAACATTCAGACCCTTCGGTTGGTACTTCGTTGATCTCGTCGATTAATACCTCGATCGTTCTTAGTCCAACATCAAATCTTGGGTCTTCCTTATAAAACTTACAGGGTTGAAATACCCTAAATCAGATAAGCGCTTAAGCTTAACATCAAATCGCCATCCTATTCTACCCATACGATTTCATAATCCAACTTATATTTATATGTACTATTTAAATACACATAGCAATTATGGTTTACATTTTCGAAACTCGGTTCACTATTTATTTTCAGAAAATACGTATACTTGTTATTTCAAAAATAGGGTAATCGATTACTCACGAAATATCTTGTCAGGTCACGTAAATAGGTTTCATAAAGTTCAATTATATCCTCGTTCGACGTTACCGACAATTACAAGTTACGTTCCCGTATTTTTGGAATTTATTTTCCCGAAAATCGGGCAGCGTTTCCTCTATTTATCGGCCTACCCGTCGAAATCAAATCGACGTCAAATCACAACAACAGCCACAACATAATTCAATCCACAATCCAATTACCAAGTCCCAAACTCCGATTCGCTTAATTATTATTACTATTCGTATTTTACATTTTTATTCGTATTTTTATTTTATTCGTATTTTCGTTTCCCAACTAATTTACCAATTATTTTTATTTTTATTTAATTAATAACGTAGGATTCAGATTAAAATCATCACGGTCTACCGTCGGCTCGCCAAAGCTCATCGCCGATGACAATAAAATTCGTGGGTTTCCGTTTATTACGGACATCCGACACGAATTCCATCGATTAATCACTAATTATTCCTGCACGATACATTTTATTGTATGAATTCCGTTAAATCATTTTCGCTGCAGAAAATAATTTAATCAACGGCAAAATCTGCAGAAAAAGTCCAACGCGTGTAAACACGCACAAACAGTCAGGGAAATAGCCCGAACAAACGCAAACCGGAGGAACACACCAACGGAAACACAACAGCAACCTGAATCGGAGAACCCAGTCACCACAATTACACACAACCCACACCCACACACACAGGGCACACACACACACATACATACAGCATCCAAGATATATGCACGCATACGCGCCACCACTTCACCGGGAAACAACTCAATAATTAATTATAAAATTCAACTTTTCATCCAACAATTCACAAACAATTGATAACACAACAACACATAACTGACAAAACCATCACATATTTTATTTATTTAATATTTCGATAATTATATTTACAGACCGAATCCGAAAATAGGTTACTTAGCCGCTAAGTAATTACATAACGATATAATTTTGATACCTGATTTGGATAATTATCAAAACAGAGTCTTTTATAAAACACTTTATACAAAAATAAGGTTATAATGTCTCGCCTTTTGAGAATATGGATTCTTATTGATATATAAAATGATTTGCGTATCGAAAATTTCACACCGGGACTCGTACAGGTCATAGCGTACCCCGGATCGGAAGAGTCAAAACACGAAAAGTGTTCAGAATTATCAGATTAGGTTAGGAAGGAGTTTTCGGAAGAGTTTCGGGTTGTAAAAACGCAAAAACAAATGAAGTGGGATGATTTCTGATTCTAAAAAGTAATTTTATATTTATGTAAAAAAATAATCATTATTAATTCTATAAATCCTTATAAAATCATATGATAATCCAAAAATTACCAGAAAAATACCAAAATTATCTAGATTTAATTCTGGATAACTGGAAATTAAAATATCTCAATTTTTATCAGAAATAAACATCCAAATATTATTATTCATCATCAAATAATTCACCAAATTTCACATAAAAATCACATAATAATTATTTATTGATAAAAATAATTACATAATATTTCTCAGACGTTACAGAGATTACCATGAGAGCCTCAAATTCGACAATGTGGAGATGGTTAGTGATGACATGATGATTAAAGTGATCAAGAAACAGTATCAAAGGATAATGCAGAAAAATCTACTACCAATGAAGCACAAAACTCAATATCTGTCGAGTTGCATAATGTTTCATCCGTCGGGAGGCAATCTGCGTTATCCGTCGGGAGACAACCAGCTTCATCTGTCGGTACTCAAAATTCACCATCCGTCGGGTTATCAAAAGGAGCAGGAAGTCAGGATAGATAACCTATAAAAAGTTCCCCTCTCTCAAATCAAAGATCCACAAACTCAGGGGGAGTTTCTAACAATCAAAACTCAATCACACATCAAGACAACAATGAGGCATCTTCATCTAGAGCTAATCTACCTCAACAAAGGAAATGGACAAAAGATCACCCCTTTGAGCTCATAATTGGTGATGTTTCTTCTAGAGTTCAAACTAGGAGAGCAACAAAGGAAGAATGTCTATACAGCAGCTTTCTTTCCAAAGGAGAACCAAAGAAGGTAGAAGAAGCTTTGCTGGATCCTGATTGGATTTTAGCTATGCAGGAGGAGCTAAACCAATTTGAAAGGAATAATGTATGGAAGTTGGTGCCCAAGCCTAAAGGAAAGAATCCAATAGACACCAAATGGGTATTCAGAAACAAGATGGATGAAAATGGCATAGTAGTCAGGAACAAAGCTAGATTGGTTTCTAAGGGTTGTTTTCAACAAGAAGGAATAGATTTTGATGAAACATTTGCTCCTGTTGCAAGACTTGAAGCCAACAGAATCTTCTTAGCCTATGCAGCCCTTGCCAATTTCAAGGTCTATCAAATGGATGTCAAAAGTGCCTTTTTAAATGGAGATTTGGAAGAGGAAGTCTATATTAGTCAACCTCCTGGTTTTGAAGATCCAAATTTTCCAGAACATGTCTATTATCTTTTGAAAGCACTTTATGGATTGAAGCAAGCACCTAGAGCCTGGTATGACACTTTATCAAAGTTCCTTTTGGAAAATCATTTCACAAGAGGTATTGTAGATAAAACTTTATTCTTTAGAAATGTTAATGGCTCTAGTATACTTGTTCAAATTTATGTAGATGATATTATTTTTGGCTCTACAGATGAAAAACTTTGCAAAAAGTTTGCCAAATTGATGCAAAGTAAGTATGAAATGAGCATGATGGGAGAACTAACTTACTTTCTTGGTTTGCAAGTTAAGCAAGTTAGTGATGGAATATTCATTAGTCAAACTAAATATATTTTTGATCTTTTAAAGAAGTTTGATCTAATGGATTTCACATCTGCAAAAACTCCCAAGGCTACTGCAACTAAGCTTGAATTAAACACTATTGAAAAGTCTGTGGATATTTCAAGTTATAGGGGCATGGTTGGCTCACTTCTGTACTTAACAGCTAGTAGGCCAGATATAATGTTTGCTACATGTTTCTGTGCTAGATTTCAGGCTGATCCTAGAGAATCTCACTTAATAGCTATTAAGAGAATTTTCAGATATCTCAAGGGAACACCAAAACTTGGCATTTGGTACCCTAGAGATTCTGGTTTTGATTTAACTGGTTATTCAGATGCAGATTATGCAGATTGTAGAATTGATAGAAAAAGTACAACAGGAACCTTTTAATTTCTAGGAAACAAGCTTGTGTCCTGGTTCAGTAAAAAGCAAAATTCAGTTTCTACTTCTACAGCTGAAGCTGAATATATTGCTGTTGGCAGTTGCTGTGCACAGATTTTATGGATGAAAAATCAATTGCTAGACTATGGTTTGCAAGTTGAGAGGATTCCTATTTTTTGTGATAACACAAGTGCAATTTCCATCACTGAAAATTCAGTACAACATTCAAGGACAAAGCACATAGATATCAAGTACCACTTCATAAGGGAACATGTAATGAATGGTACTGTGGAACTACATTTTGTTCCAAGTGAGAAGCAGCTTGCAGATATCTTTACCAAACCACTGGATGAATCCACCTTTTCAAGGTTGGTAAGTGAGTTAGGTATGCTTAATTATTCTTAAATCTATATGAGATAATTTGCAAGTTGTAATGTAGCCAGAAATTTAATTGATTTTTCAGTCTTGGATGAAATTTTGGCTAAGTCAAAATTTACATCTCGACGGCTGATCCTTATCTATCGAGTTTGATCATCCGTCGGTATAATATTTGCTAATAAAAATCAATTATTTTTATGGAATATTTTATGACTCGATGGATAACAGTCTATCCTCATCCGTCAAATTGTCTTAATCTCAGCCGTTAATTCCTTGAACATTATCCATCGAGTATACTTACAGTTTGTAAGCATAACACGACGGATAATGGGTGGAATTTTTACAGTTTATTTTTAAAAGGCTATTTTAGGCAATTTTAATTGGTTACTTTATTTTACTTTATTATTTTTTTTAGCAGTTATTTTTGAGATAGTATAAAAGCTTATTTCATTTCAATTGTTTTTCTTTTATCATTCTCAAATCAACTGCTCAAATTTCTTTCTCTTTCAAAGCACTTACTCTTTCTTTTCAAGCTCTCATTCTCTAACAATGGCGCCCGTTGTCAAGATTATGTCTCAAACTAGGTTTATTTATGAGAAGAATAATTTCACTGCACTAGTAAACAAGGGTATTCAGCAATCTGGTGACTATCACAAGATGATGGACTTTGTGAAGAATTGCAAGCTTAGCTATGTCATGCTGGAATCTCCCACAATCTTTTGTGAAGTTGTTGAAGAGATGTGTACCACTGCTACATACAACTCAACAGATAAGACCATCACTTTAACCATTAAAGGTAAGGAATTCTGTATCAATAATGATGTTATAAAAGCATGTTTCAAGATTCCTGATAACACTTTGACCTCACCACACACTGACACTGACATAATCAATATGCTTAATTCCATGAACTATGCCCTTTCTACTTCTAAGTTAAGTGATATTAGGAGACTGGGCCTTAGGAAAGAATGGAGTTTTATGTGTGATGTAGTGACAAAGGTCTTTTCAGGTAAAGTCAGTAATTTTGATTCAGTCAATATCTCCATGCTTAATATGCTCTACATGCTAGTTACAGATAAGTTCTATAATTTCAGTGACCTTGTTTTCTTTGAGTTGGGTTTCAAACTAGGAGAGTTAAATAAGAGAGGTAAGAATGTGTATTATGCTAGATTTCTTATGATGTTAGCTAACCATCTCTCTGAGGGTATTGTGCTTGAGAACCCTAACAACAAATTAGATTGTTGGGTTCAAGAGAGAAGCCTCATTGCAGATTTGAACAGGGCCAATCATCACAAGGAGGTGCCACTATTCTATTTCCCTGTAATGAAAGCACCTCAGGTAAGTGAGGTAAGTTCATCTATCCCTACTACTACTCCAACCTTACTAATTTCTTTGAGTTCCAGTGTAGCTTTGGCAACTGTGTCAATGACCCAACAGTTGCCTACCCAAGCTACCAAACCTGCAAAAATTTCAAAACCCAAATCAAAGAAAGCCCCCTCTGGTATCTCTCAAAAGATGCCAGTTGCAAAATCCACCAAAACCAAAGAGGGGAGTGTGCAGGTGAGTAAGACAGGTGAGGGAAGGGGTGAACATAAAAGAAACCCTAAGGATAAGGATGGAGAGTTGAGTGGTTCCCAGCCTAGCCACACTGCAGTTTCCCAACAAACTCCAGTGCTTAAAAATGATAAAAGCTCATTTCTAGTTGCATCCTCCCAAAAGGATGTAGTTATTGAACAAAGCTCTCAACTAAGAGCACATGCCAAGAGGGTTAGGGACACAAGCTCACCCCAAAATTATGCCAGAAAGAAGAAATCTAAAACCCTTAGGGATGCACAGGGTACACACACTGTGCAAACTGGTGCTAAAGACACACTACTGCACCTTCACAAATTCAGCTTGATGTGACTCCAATAAATTTGGAGTCACAGCCAAAATCTCTAGTAATAGAAGCACCTCAAACACCAAACTCACCCACAAACTCACTGGATGTGGATATGATAAACACATCAATTCCTGATTCCCTTTCTTTAACTTTGTTGGGGAAGCCAAAATCTAGTGCAAGTGAGCATCATCTTCTAGATGATTTGTTGGCTCACTTGCCCATTCTTTCAGGAACCGTTGAATCATCTGTGCCCAAAATATCTTCAATCAGAACAGAGTCCACAATAGTTTCCATTCCTAGTTCATTCATTTCTACTCTCTCGATGGATATTGCTCATCCGTCGAGTATTGATTGTATCCCGACGGATAAGCTTAACAACATTTATTCGTCGGATAGCAAAACCACTCACCCGATGGATATCACTCATCCGTCGAGTATCTCTGAACAGCTTCAAACTTCATTTATTTCAAGTGCAGAAGAATTAGTGATTGTACAGTCACTATTAGGATTGAGAGAGAAGAGTGTTTCGAGTGAGAGTCTGGGTTGCTCCCAGGAAAAAGGAGAGGAAATGAGTGAAATTATGTAATCCATTTCTTCAGGATTGGCAAAAAAAAGTGAGAGGAGTCCCATCTTAGATGGTGAAGGTGAGGGTGTGAGGGTGGGGAGCCAGGGTGAGACCCTGATGCAACAAAAGAGAGAAAATGAGAAAAATGCAGGTACTGAAGCTATAAGGATGGATGTCATTGCTAGTGAGTCAATGAATGTCCAGGATGCAGATAGGGAGGGACTATCTCAGCAACCTAAAGCTGTTATAGATTCCACCTCCCTTGATGCTGAGGTATTTACTCACCCTGTTCCAGCTTATCAACTTCTAGCTGAACAGGGCAATGACAATGCAGAAAGGATGCTCAATCTGGTGCATACCACATAGTCTATGATAAGAGCTAAGGATACCATCACAGCCTTGCCCTCTATAGCTGGTGATGTGGATTATGAGACTGGTGGCTTAGCTGATTTCTTTGGTGATGAAAGTGGGGATAGTGAAGATGAAGCAATGGACATAGGGGGAGAAGTAGGTTCCAGTTCAAGATCAGGTATGCCATCATGGGCATTTTCAAAGCACTGTGATGAGCACTACTTCAAGACAACCCTTATCCAACTAATCAATCAGATAAATACTGCTCTTCAAACCACTTCAAATGCCAACACCAAGAAGCTCCTTCAGGCACATCTAGCCTCTCTGCAACTTCAACAAATTCAAGGCTTCCAATATGCTAGGGATGTAAACACCATCAAGGGTGATATTGAGGAGATGAAGAAGGCTATTTCAGACAAGATGGATTCCAAGCTTCCAGAAGCTACAATGCTTGACATCAAGAGGCAATTAAGGAAGAATTTTGATCTTGCAACCAAGATAGATGCCTTGGATACAAGAATGTCAGCCATGGAAGCATCCTTAACAACCATTCATCTTCATCAAGCTCAACAGACATATTTACTTCAAAAACTGGTGGCTGCTCAAACCCCCTCCTCTACTCAACTTGATGATAACAAAAAGGGGGAGAAAGGACCAAGTGAGGGGGAGAAGCTTCAAATTCAAATCAGTAAAGTAATTGTGCCTTCACTTACTATCTCAAAGCCACCAGTTACAGAGAGTATAGATCTAATAAATGCAGCAGCAGCCAACATTAGAGCAGCTGAAATGAAGCAGTTCAAGCCAATCAACTGGGAGAAGATTGATGAGGATATACAAAAGAAGTTTGGACTAGTCAAGGAGCCAGTAAAGTCAGCCATCCATCATTCTCAAGTCAAGCAAATTTCTGTGAATGAGATGAGCATGAACTATTTGGAAAGGGGACAGTCATCCTGCATCAAATCTCCAAAGGCTAAAATAATTCTGAAACCAAGGGTGAATTATCCAAAATTATCATTGAAGAACCCTTTGGATACTGTGTATGAGACACCTAAGCCTGATGAAAAGAAGCTTCTGTCAAGGTCAATTACTTTCTACAAAGATCCAGCTGATTCAGCTTTAAAAAAGAGAGTTGCTAAAGTTTTCAGAAATGGGAAAGAAATTTGTGTAGTGGCTAGACACCCTCAATTTGCTGAAGCAAAGACAGAAGAAAATGCCAGATTGAAGCAGGAAAAGAAGCAAGCTGCTCTAGATGCTAAAAAGGCTAAACAAAAGAAAGAGCATATTGCTATCTTGGCCAAGCTACATGCTGTAAATTCATCACAACAAATTCCTGCTCAACCAACTGAAATCATTGAATCTCAAGATCCAAAGAAGCAAGTTGAACAACAGAAGAATTCTCCAAGAATCAAGGAACTGGCTAAAAGAATCAAAAGGAAACTGGACATTGTTGATAAGGAATTGGAGAATCAGTTTCCGAAGGAGTCCACTCCAACTACAACTCAAGCATCAAAACCCTCTGTGGTATTTGAAGATATCAAGGTGGTGGATCCTACAGGAACATTCATGGTGAACCTATTGTGCCTAAGGATGAGCCAATAGAATGGGAGAACATATCAATTCCTGACTTTAATCTGCCAATCCTTAACAAACCAAAGAGAACAAAGTCAAAAGCGGTCAAGAAAATGAAGTTGTCACATCTCAAATCCAAATCTCTAGTCAAAGCTCAATCTAAAGTCAACAAAGGAGATTATATGTACTTGTGTGACATCAATGAGTTTTCTGATCTAAACCTCTATATAGATGAACTAGATGAAGTGAGAGGAATTGATTCATACAGAAACCTACCTGAAAGGTTAGTGTTCAAGTACAAGGGATGAAAGGAGATTCAGTGGCCACTTCACAGGATCCTTCAAGAAAGCCAAGTTGTACTGATTAAGGTTTACTCATCTTTCAAGAAGAACTTTGGGTTTAATGTTACTGCAAGAAGATTGGTACTGAAGAAGATTGAAGAACTAAGGAGTGTTAGAGCTAAAGATGCACTCCCAAAGACTCTAATCATCCCTTCCACAGGGAGAAGAGTGCATCTAAGGCCCTACTAGCTGATGGAGTTCATGGATGACAAATGAGTGAGAAGATTTTTCAGATTAGAAGACCAATTGAGCATCTCTAGCAATGAGACTCTCTTGGAAATGCAAGAAAAGCTAAATCTCTCAGAATTTGATGAACTGGAATTCCACAGGCAGCTCCAAAATCAGATTGAAGAAAATAACAGAAAGCTTGGAAAGAGATCCAGACCTTCAAGGAACTAGATAAATCTGCTCAGGCTAGAGGAGCATCTTGAAAATGACTGTGAGCAAATCTTTGTACATTTTGTTATTTGAAGCACTTTTCAGTATTATCTACTTTCTTTTAAAGTTGTATTTTTAGGGTGTTCCGTTATCATCAAGTGTAATAACCCCAATTTTTGGAATTTTTGAAACCCTTATGAATAGTGATTTTGCTGATTATGCTGAATAAGATAACTTTTCATATCACACTATGTAGGGGTTCTTTTATTGATCTTCTGAGATCTTATTAGTACTCTATATGGTATATAAGTGTATGTAAAGATCGTCAGAATCCAAATTCGAACACTTTGATTTTTCCCGGAAATCTACCATATACAGAAAGAATTGAGTATAAGGTAACAAAATAAAAAGGATTTAAATTGAAGGATTATACGAGAGGATCATAAAAGGAATATAATGTATTGAGAAAGGTTAAGGAAACCTAAGTAATAAGATCCCGAGTATGATCCCTCAAACGATAAACGAAAACGAAAGTTAAGCGAACCGCATAACAGATCAGCGATCATTAGCCAAGTAATTAGGAGCTAATCAAAGAGGTTAGTGAGAATGTTGTCATCAAACCAATAAGAAATGGACAAGCATGGGAAGATGACATAGGATTGATGACCTAAGCATGACAAAAAGGGAAGGAAGGGTGGTTGATTTCAAGCCACACAATTTTACATGGTTAAAAGATAATTAAACAAAACAAAAGCAAAACAACCAAGCAAAACAAATCACAAACACAAAAACTCATCTTGACTTCATTTCAAGCAACAAAGCTCTCGGCTTTTCTTCTTCTTCAAAGAGGAAAATTCCAAAATCCAAGATCCAAGCCTTGTTAATTAGTGAGTTAATTATCTAAGGTTCCTTGTGTATAGATATAGATATCCTATAAGTTTAAGCTTCAAATTCCTTCACAATCTCTTCCAATAATTCAAGGAAGAAGATGGTGAATAGTAACTTTCAAAAAAATAACTTTAGTTTTCTTGAATTTTTATGAAAGTTTAAGGTTATACAAGCAAGGATCAAGGTTCTTTAGGCATTTAAAGCTCTTGTGTTGTGTTAAGAAGCTTCAAGAAGGTATAAAATCCAAACCCTAGCTTTAGTTTTGGGTATTTAGGAATGGTTATGATTGATATAGTATATGTGAAGCATGATGCTTGTTTGTTTAAAGTTTGGTTGAGTTTGTAGAGATTTTGATGGTTGAATCTTGGTTATTAGTTAATGAACCTTAATATGGTTAGTAGCTTTTGTTGTGATTCAATGAGTTGGTTAAAACATGAAGTAATGGACTGATGTGGTGAGGTTTGGAGGGATTTTGGGTTGTAATGTTGATTGTGGGTTGATTGTGGATTGATTTGGAGTTGTACAAATTTGGTAATCGCGTAAACATAGCCGTCGTAATGTCCGATTATCCTAGACTGTTTTTGTTCATAACATCAGGACCCGAGAACTCACTGTTAGGTTTTGACCATTGCCATGATTAGATAGTTCATGTTACGAGCTTCGTTTTGATATGTGGTACGCTTGAATCCGATGTACGGTTTAGGAGAAACGACCGTTTTAAGTAACGGCATTTCGCGAACGAACCATTTCCCCTCACCTTACTTTGAAACCTTGGCTAAGGACCTTAAATGACTAATTGGGATATGAAACAATTATGTTAAGTGGATTAGGCAGTTGGTAAGGTACTCGCGAAAGAATCGCCTTAAAACTCTTAATGGTTAATTTATTAAAAATGGTGGAGTCGAGGGTACTCGAGCGACTTAAGTGAATCGTTAAGCGCGAAAGCGAACGTTAGGGCTCTAAATGGTTAAAGTCTAGTTTCTTAAGCGACCGTGGTTTAATTCCGGCTTATGTTATTGTTCATAGGTTACCGGATCCACTCTAAGCTTAAGTCTACCCCGGAACACTCAGGCAAGTTTTCTACCCGTTATACTGTTGTTGTGATGTATACATATGTATATGCATTATCTTGTGATAGATGCATGATTGTTATTAGCAAATCTTGCGATATATTGGAGCATGTGTTATGGTATATATGCATGCCTGTTTTCGTAATCTTGATTTCTAATTGTTGATTCAATTGCTTATAAGTTTCATAATACCTATGCTAGAGATAAGCAGTAGTTGCGTATACCCTTAGTATAGGGGACCCAAAGGTGAACATTTTCTAAAACCGGGAGTCGGTGTTCCCGAGTATATTATATATATTTATATATATATATTGATATAGTTTTCAAAACTATTAATCGAATAAGGTTTATTCGATAACTTTATTTTATTTAATGAATATTATTTTGAATATTCATTCGAGGACTTAAGACTCCGTTTATTTTATTTAATGAATATTATTTTAAATATTCATTTGAGGACTTATGACTCCGCTTATTTATTAGATAATATTCTTTATTTTATTAAAGAATAACGTTCTGATAATCAAACTTATTTTCGATTATTCAAATAAAGATCATACTTTCGTATAAGTAAATCTTTGGTTATTAATATTCATTTCAAGTATGAGTTTTAAAACTTTTACTTCAATTATTTTTATAAGGATTATCCTTATGGGAATATTATTTAAATAATAATATTCAGATATTTTCTAATATATTGGGACCGACTTATTTCATTAAATCAGCATTACTCCAAACATTCTTAAAAATGTTTTCGAGTCTTCAAAATGATTTTAAAAGTTAGAGCGGATCCCAAAAACTCGTTTCCAGATTTAAGATCTTCCTTTCGAAGGAGACTTGAATATTCGCTCAAAAATCTTAGGGATCCGGCTCTTTGGTGTATTTTATATTCGCAACGAGGTTGCTGTTTTGAGAAAAAAATTTGATTACTTGCCCAATGTTCGGGAAGTAAGTCCATCTAATTGAGTCGGCATAAGCGACAGGCCGGGGTACGGTCTATGAAGGTGTAAGAGGCTAGGTGACAGTCCATCCACGCGTGAGTGGCCGGGTAACGGTCTAGCGCGAGGTCCTAATGCGGCCTGGGTGATGACCGGCGAGGAATTCATCCATCTACAGTAGAAAATGTTACTTATTGGTATCTTTGCCTGATCAGCAAGATATCGGGTTTATGTCAAAATTCTTTTCTTTCCAAATTCATTGGATATTGCAACTCTGTTCATACTTTACATGACAGAGGTTTTCAGGAAATGTGTGAGAGTTATATATGGATATATATCGGGACTTAATGAAGTATCTCGTAACTTCATTTCATTCGATAATATTTCAAAGATTGAATCTATTCAAGTCTTATCTTGTAGTCTCATCTGTGTGATGAACTTTTGAAACTAATTATAACTTGAACGGTGGTAGTTCAAGTAGTATTCAGAAAAGATATAAGTATATGGGAGTATCTTGTAACTTCATCTTTTCAACTTATATCTAGTAAATGATTATCTTATGCATGACAAAGATTTTCACAAAAATATTGAGACAAGGTTAGATATATGAGATCACCTTGCAACGATATTTTTATACAGTCATAAACTGGAACTCTGTGTATATTATACATGTTAGAGGATTTCAAAGATTTGAGAAGTATATATGTATATATATACTGAATATTTTGTGACTTCGTCGCATTAAAATAACAAACTTAGTTCATTTCTTCTTGACCAAGACTTTCATGAGTACTATGAGAATGCTCATATATTGTTAATTATAATACATATTATTTCGGTGAGCTTGTTGCTCACCCTTGCTTTCTTCTTTCATCACAGAACAAAAGATAGAAAAGATGAACAGGACCAAGCTTCCAATTCGCAAGCGGTTAGGAAACGTTCCGCAGTTTTCTGGAAGCGTTGATGCCGCCGTAACTGAGGTAGGAGCTACCAATAGGCTAGGTTTTCAACTATTGATGAACCAGACTTATGTATAATATGAATTATAATAATGGCAAGGAATATGTAAATTATTCAGAAACCCTGTTGAGGTAAAATGACTTGTGTTATTTTTGGTATTCATCTCTGAGACTATAACTTGTGGTGTGTGTGTATATTGTGGGGTCACAGTACGCAGTAGTTGGTTGACTGTTAAGATTAAGTATTGATAAGGGAAATGGAACTCGTGACAACCCGAATCCCCGACCCCGGATTTGGGGGTGTTACATCAGGTATCTCTTAATTTATGGCTACAATTCCAGTAGACATAAATTGGGGGAGATTGTTGTATATATGTTGTGTACTTGATGATTTCATGAACAAAACACCTTGGTAGATTTTACTTAGTGAAAATGTAACACTCGACGGATAAGGATTATAGTCCCGACGGATAACTCATGAACCTACAAAATCCTTCAAATTGCCCGACGGATGATGACTTATTATCCATCGAGTGAGTAGCTTATGTAACAATAAGTTTGTAGCACATTTCTGCATACACATTGTTTAGAATCTGTAGTAGTACCTAAGTCATGTTGACTTTAACTAGATATGCAGAATAGGTTGATTAATTGTACATAGATGATGTCTTGTAATTCCGCATGAATGAAATGAAGTCAAGTGCTTGATTGCTACCCGATGGATAAACAACAATAAATTTGACGGATGATAATTAACTCGACAGATGATCATAAACGCGACAGATAAAGAATTCAAATATCTGTTGACAGTGACAACACAGTCACATGCGTCGAGTGTATGCAAATGGAATGAGGTAGCCTATTCAACTGGGTTTTCAAGAACAAAGAAGCATTGCCATTTCCATGCTATTATGAAGATATTAAAAGATGTTGGAATAGAGTAATGAAGTAGCATTATATTAGACTTGATAGTTTTTGTTTTATTATCTTGTCTTATTGCTTTGTAATCTTGGTGATATATAAACCAAGAAACAGCAAATAGAATAGCAACTAAGGAACTAAGAAACTCAGATAGAAAGAGAGAAACATTTGTAAGCTGTATTCTTAGCATTTCTCTCATTCTTAGTTGTTATCATCTTATAAGCTGCTGTGAGCTTTTTGCACACAGAGTTCTCTCGATATATATTATATATCTCTGGTGGAATCATTCAAATCCACCAGAAAGTTTTTAAAGACTCTTGTTTTTAATTACTTGTGTTTTGATTCATTTCAAGTAATTATTCCGCATTCTGCTAATCAATTCACACTTATATATATATTTGAGTTAGAACATTTTTATTCAATAAAAAAGTTTCAAGAATTTCATTAGGCCCCCCTTCTGTAATTCTTGTTATATTGTTAAGGGACTAACAAGTTACTTAGCGGCTAAACAACTTATTTAACGGTCCAATACGATCCAACACGATCCAATATTCTATAAATATAAATACCCCTTTTATTATTTCATTTTAATCGTTTAATCACAATCAGTCAGTCAGAACCAATAATTTACAGAGAAAAACCCTAAACACGATACGTTCCTGAGAATCAATCGTACAAACGAAGGCGTTATTGAACTCTGATTCGGACGTGCAGCATATCAAAACGAAGGTCTCGAAATCTTCTTTCTAAATCAACCATTTGTTTTTGCCCAGAAATCAAGGTATTTTTCTGATTTAATTATTTTATTTCGAATTAATTATGGATTAAATTATGGATTTTTGTTCTTGATGTTTTTGATATGATTTGATGGCATAATTATGTAGATAATAATTTTCTGGTCAATTTGGTATATTATATGTCAAAAACTGAGTTCAATAACATGGTTAAATTTGAGTTTGATTTTCGGATTATGAAATTAGGGTTTTAATACTTTGAATGTTCTTGATTCGATTTGGGTATTTCGTTTTGATTGATTCTGGGTTTGATTAAGTTACATCAGCTGATAGATCGTTTTATGGGCAATCAAAATAAGTAAAAACATCAAGGATTTGAGGCATGGAACAACTCGTCGGAAAACCTCGAGTTCGTCGACTTTAATGGCGACGTTCGCCGGACTTGGTGTTAGAACCAGTTTCTGTTGTGTTTAACGATGTTAATGGCTTCCTGGAAGAGTTTAGAGTACGAACCACACCAGAATCAAGCCGAACGATCAAGTTTTGATCATTGTCGGAGCCTCGCCGGAGTCCGTTCCCGGCCACCGGAATCTGCACCAGCCGGTTTGTTCTTGAACGACCCGGCCGGGTCAGTTTCGACCCGGGATACAACCAGGTTTCAATCCATATTTTCCCTAAATCAAATATCAAAAATTGTTTCTGATTTATTTTATTTTAAAAATTATTTTAAATTATATTTTAAATTCGAAAATTCATTTTAAAATTCTGAAAATTTAATTTAATTTTGGAATATTATTTTTAAATTCAGAAAAAATTGTTTTCAATTATTTAAAAATAAATCTGATTTATTTAAATTAATTTAATTAGTTTTTAATTATTTTAATTACTCGATTAATTGATTATTTAATTTAATTAATTATTAATTGAATTTAATTGATTTAATAATTAGATTTAATTATTTAAAGTTGATTTAAAAATCCTGAAAAATAATTTTAAGCTTTAAAATATTATTTTAAATTATTTTCAAGACTCGATAATTATTATAAAATTATTTTAAAAGCCAGATTCGGGTGTTCGAACCCTATTATTTAATTATAAAATGATTCGGAGTCCCGTTTAAATTCCGAAAAATGTTTAAAAATTCGTAATAAATACCTGGAACATCATTTTAACCCTGAATCTTCTTTGAATAATTATTTTAATTGAATATCTTACGTGCTAAGTGTTATATGTGATCTAATTGATGCATAATATGATTGTACGTGTGTTGTTTAACTGTTTTATTCATAACTTTCAATCCGTACATCGGATTTGGGTGAAACGAAGGGTAGTTAGAAGCTTGTAACGAATCGAACGAAATGAGAATGAGTATTGATAAGTAAATGTGATGTTTAACAGAGGAAGCGAGACGTAGAAAGGGAAAGCAGGTAGTTAGTGAGTGGGAATCAATTGATAAGTGCTAGTAAAGTGAAAGCGAATCGATAAGGCAAGTGTTTCTTTTCCTCTTGATTACTGCAAGTATTTTGGAACGTTCTTCATTGTGTTGCAATTACTTTAAACGGTTATTATTCTATATTGCAAGTACTTTGAAGTACTTAGCCTAAACCCTGATTCTTATTGATCTTGAGCCATAAGCCTGTTTTTCATAAACCGTTGATTGTTGAATTCAGATATACAAACCACACATATATGATACTACTCCACAAATACATACCTACCACATACTGATCCCGGATACAAAATTGCTTATCATACCAACCCTTATACCTTGTGTAATAGAAGACCAATTCTTGTAACTCTTGAACCCTTGAGTATTCTACTTTCTGTTTCTCTCCTAGATTGAAACCCAACCTTTATGATTCCCTGGTCATTTCATGGAATTACAGACCATCCTATATTTCAAAATAAATATTGTTTATGATTCAACTATTGAGTTACATTGCTTATCATATTGTGATTCTAGAATTGGATTATTTTTGAATGTGGACCAGATTCGTAATCGGACCAGATTCGTGGTCGGACCAGATTCGTGGTCACAGTAGGCCAATGTGTGCCTTGGATCCAGTATATAGAGCAAAGCTGGGAGCCTTGCTCGGGGTTAGTGCATGACAGATCAGCAGCCTAACCTTGTTTTTTTTAAAAATGAAAATGAACATCCAATTCTAATCATTGCTTATCAGTAAACTAGATTCCTTATATCATTTCAATTCATCATTGTTAATCTCAGTTACTGTCTTTGTGACTTGTTGAGCTAGTTAGCTCACTCTTGCAAAACTGTTTATATTCTTTTCCAGTGAAAAAGGAAACTGGTGGTAGCGAGGATCCCTAGACAAGTGTGCGAGCTAGGTCTCCAGGTTGAATTGGAATAGAATAGCAAAGGATGTTTGGCTTGGTTGTGTTTATAGTTTGTAATAAAGTTGAAACTTCAAATGTAAGATAAATAAACTGGGTTTTGGTACGTTTGTGTAATAAATAAGATTGTAGCTTGTGGACATACTTTAAACTGCATCGATCAGTGGATTATGGTAAGTAGGGTCATTTTATATACATACTATTATATTCATAATAGGTTTAAATTGGTGTGTGTGTGTGTTATGGGCCCCAAACTTCTGACCCGGGTTTGGAGGGCGTTACAGTCTGGCATCAGAGCTACGGTTTAAAGTCACTGCCACAAGTCTTGATTGTCGGGAAGGGGTAGAGGGTTAAGATTAGTATTAGGAAATAAAGAAATAGAATGTCAAGATATTGAATACGACTAAATAATAGGTTTTAGTATGATTCGTGCCGAGATTCAGAATTCGTATTGAGCAACGTGATTTTCGAATAGCAGCAATGGTAGATTTCTTTATTTAGATATCATCGAATTATTCGGAGCCTTTTATCGGAGGACCGTCATCTGATCCACGTCCTGCACTTCCGCCGGTGTCATCCATAATACCTATTGTGACAGATGCACCAATGCGAACTATCCTACCACTAAATATGAGACCACCTATTCAACTCTACCTGCTGATTCTGACTCTATTGGACATTCGGCTGCGGGTGCATCTTAGGATTTTATTGATCCCATTATAAATCAGATTCTCTCCTTCCCTACTTGTGAATCTTTCTATCTAAACATTGTTTCTTTTCTCGGTGATTCTATTGGACGATTGGGGGCAAACAATGCATATGCGTTGACTATTTTTCTGTGTGACAAAAGTTTCTCGCGGGACGCCACCGAATTATATGTTATGAACTATGCGGTACTAAGACTGGCCATCTTATGTACTTGTATGGTTGCTCTCAGTCATACCTACATCTTCTTCACTATTCCTTCTCATTCGATTTCCTTGATTTTGAGATCACATTTGGTATTCTATGACAATGAATTTCTTCTTTTGGAGCGAGAAGCCCTGTAGGGCACAGATCTGGGAACTACAACATGTTATCATGACTTTAGATATCGACAAGAATGTGAGGGAATTTCGGAATAAGATTCAGATGACCCGAAGAGTACTTGAAACTAGACGACGGAGATGATGTAACAGCTGATATGTGTATAACAATGTGAGATATGTAAAAATCAGACTTTTGGTGGGAGTATAAATAAACAAGACTTGCTGACTAATGGATAGGCTTGTTGTACCTTTGCTTTCAATAAAACGTTTCGTGTTTGTACCACCAAATTTTGATATATACCAGTGTCTTTCCTTTTTCCAGCATTGTCATTACTTTACTATACTTGTTTTATCTTACTATACCAGTTATGAACTCTTGTGATAACATGTACCCTTTTTCCCTTAACTGTTTACGTTCTGTAAAGAAGCATGCAATTTACTTAGTTCAATTATTGAAAATATTTTCAAAAAGGAGATGTTTCTGTTTTACAAAAATATTTTAAGAAAAAGGGATTTGATTTAAAGGCTAAATAAGTTGTTTGATTTTTTACAGAAAATGCCTCCTAGAAGAAACACCCGTGCTACCAACCAAAATGAAGAAATGAACAACAACAACAACAATAATACACAAGACAGTAATAACCAGAATGTGAATCCAGGTCCCATAGACCCAGCTGTAGCCCAAATTCTTCAGATCTTGGCCCTACAGACAGTCCACCTGACTCAACAACAGCAGAGACAGATCAACCCTCAGGTAACCTTTAAGACCTTTCAGGCGGTGAATCCGCCAGAATTTAAGAGTTTTAGTAGATCCGATTGAGGCAAGGGTTTGGTTGAAGGAGATTGAGAAGGCATTTGCTTTAGTTAAGGTGAAAGAGGAGCAGAAGACTGAGTTTACAAGTTACTATCTGAAGAATAAAGCCACCTACTGGTGGGAAACTGGTAAAGTGTTGGAAGGTACTGATGATGTTACGTGGGCGAGATTCAAGGAGTTGTTTCTCGAGAAGTATTTTCCTCAGTTTGTCCAGGACCAAATGGAATTGAAATTTTTGGAGTTAAAGTAGAGAAGTATGTCGGTGACAGATTATGAAAGCAAGTTTGAGGAGTTGTCCAGGTTTGTGCCATCCTATGTGGACACTGATAGGAAGAAGGCTAAGAGGTTTCAGCAAGGATTCAAGCCATGGATCCGTGGGAAGGTGGCCATATTTGAGTTGGATAGGTATGTGGGAGTTGTACAGAAGGCTATGATTGCGGAGACGGAGAGTGAAATGTCTCAGATTGAGAAGGAATGTAAGAAGAGGAAGTTCGAGGGAAATGAAGGAGAGTCCCAAGCAGGGAAGTTTCCAAATTTTAATCAGAGGAAGGGCAAGTTCCAGCCCAGAAGAAATTTTAATATACAGAATACAGGCAACTGAGGCCAAGGTAACCGCCTAGCCATGGGGAACCAACCAACCCAGCAGAGGCCAGCTCTACCAGATTGTCAAGTATGTGGAAAGAAGCATGGATGAGTTTGTAACAAGTTGAATGTGGCCTGCTACAGATGCAACCAGAGGGGGCACTATTTAAGGGAGTACCATAACCAGCCAGCCAGAGAGCCAGCTAACAGGGATCAGCCTACCAGGAATCAGGCAGGAAAAGTTCTAGCAATTGGGTATACCTGTTTCAAGTGCGGAAAGCCAGGACACATGGCAAGGGATTGCAAGGCACCAGTTCCAGTCAATAATACACTGCAAATCATGGGAGCCCCTCCAGCGATGAATAAACCTCCCAGGGCTAGAGTTTATGACATGTCTGTGAAAGATGCTATCATGGACACAGATGTTGTGGCAGGTACGCTTACTGTGAACTCCTTATGTGCTAAAGTGCTAGTAGATTCGGGAGCAACTCGATCATTTGTTTCTCAAGATTTTGTTGATAAGTTGAATTGCCCAATTGAATTGTTAAGTGAGCTTATGATGTTAGAATTAGCAAATCAGGAGCGTGTATCTGTGAACCAAGTGTGGAAGAACTGTGAGATTAAGATTACTGGCCATAAGTTTGATGCTGACTTGATACCATTTAAGTTATGAGAGTTTGACATTATTTTAGGAATGGATTGGCTATCTAAGTACGATACTCAGATAGATTGTCGTAATAAGAAAGTAATACTGAAGACACCAGACGAGAAAGCGGTGACGTTTAGAGGCCATAGATAAGCGAAGAAGTTCTTGATGATAATTCAAGCTAAGAAACTATTACGACAAGGATGTGAGAATTTCATCGCCTACGTGGTAGAAAAAAGTCAGGAGCCAGCAAAACTGGAAGATATTCCTGTGGTAAATGAATTTCTAGACGTATTTCCAGATGAACTACCAGGACTTCCTCCAGATAGAGAAATTGAATTTGCAATCGACTTAGCACCTGGAACGGAACCAGTATCTAAGGCCCCGTATCGAATGACGCCTGTTGAAATGAAGGAATTGGCAAAGCAATTGCAAGAACTATTGGAGAAAGGAGTGATTCGACCCAGTGTATCCCCATGGGGTACATCGGTAATATTTGTTAAGAAGAAAGATGGATGCATGAGGCTATGCATCGACTATTGAGAACTTAATAAGCTTACGATCAAGAATAAGTATCCATTACCTCGAATTGACGATTTGTTTGACCAACTGAAAGGAGCCAAGTATTTTTCTAAGATTGATTTGAGATCTGGATATCATCAATTAAAGATCAAACCCGAAGATATACCAAAAACAGCTTTCATAACAAGGTACGGTCATTATGAATTTTTAGTGATGTCTTTTGGGTTGACCAATGCCCCAGCAGCATTTATGAATTTGATGAACAAAATTTTCAAGGAATATCTGGACAAGTTTGTCATTGTGTTTATTGATGATATTTTGATTTACTCAAAGTCAACGGAAGATCACACGGAGCATCTAAGGATAGCTTTGGAAATTTTGAGAAGGAAGAAGTTATATGCAAAGTTTTCGAAGTGTGAATTTTGGTTACAAGAAGTTCAATTCTTAGGACAAGTGGTAAGTCATGAAGGGATCAAAGTGGATCCAGCGAAGATTGAACCTTTTATGAATTGGGAAAGACCAAAAACACCAACAGAGGTAAGAAGTTTCTTAGGACTGGCAGGATATTATCGATGATTTGTTCAAGATTTCTCGAAGATTGCGACGCCTTTAACGAAGCTTACCAGGAAGAATGAGAAATTTATATGGAATGAGAAGTGCGAAGAAAGTTTTCAAGAATTGAAGATGAGGTTAATGACGACACCTATTTTATCACTTCCAGATGATCAAGGGAGTTTCGTAACCTATAGTGATTCTTCTCAAAAGGGATTAGGTTGTGTTTTGATGCAGCATGATAAAGTCATTTCGTATGCGTCGAGACAACTAAAAACTCATGAGCAGAAGTATCCTACTCATGACTTGGAACTAGCAGCGATAGTCATCGCTTTGAAGATTTGGAGACACTACTTATATGGAGAAAGATGCGAGATTTATACGGATCGTAAGAGCTTGAAATACATATTCTCGCAAAATGAGCTTAACATGAGACAGAGGAGATGTGTTAGTCCCTTAACAATATAGTAAGAATTACAGAAGGGGGGTTGAATGGAATTCTTGAACCTTTTTCTTAAAATAAAAATGTTCGAACTCGAATATAAATATAAGTGTGTTGATTAGCACAATGCGGAATAAAAACTTAAGTGAATCAAAATACAAGTAATTAAAAACAAGAGTCTTTAAAAACTTTCTGTTGGATTTAAACAATTCCACCAGAGATATATATTATATCGAGAGAACTCTGTGTGCAAGAATGCTCACAACTGCTTACAAATATGAACTACTGAGAATACAGAGAAATGCTAATAAATCTGCTTGCAAATGTTTCTCTCTTTTTGTATTTTCAGATCTTAGTTTCTATTTGCTACTTCTTGGTTTATATATTACCAAGATTACAAAGTCAAAAGACAGGATCATTACAAAAACTATCGGGTCTAATGCTTTGTTACTTTGTTCTCTATTACCCAGTTAATAGGCTTCCTCATTCCATTTACATACACTTCGCCGTATGTGACCAGTAGTCACTGTCAACTGATATTTGAATTCTTTATCCGTTGAGTACATGATCATCCATCGACTTTATGATCGTCCGTTGATGGCTTCATTGATCATCCGTCAACTGCTATATTAAACATCCGTTGATAACTATTTGATCATCCGTCGATGGCTTTGTTAATCATCCGTCGGTAGTTATTTTGGCCCTTGACTTCAATTCATTTATGCAGAATTACAAGACATCATCTATGTACAATTAATCAACCTATTCTGCATATCTAGTTAAAGTCAACATGACTTATATGCTACTACAAAATCTATACAAAGGTGTATGCAGAAATGTGCTACAGACTGATTATTACATAAGCTACTCACTCGACGGATAATAAGTCATCATCCGTCGGGACTATAATGATTTATCCGTCGGGACTATAATCCTTATCCATCAAGTGCTACATTATTTCACTAAGTAAAATCTACTTAGGTGTTTTGTTTATGAAATCATCAAGTATATAACATATGCACAACAATCTCCCCCAATTTATGTCTACTGGAATTGTAGCCATAAATTAAGAGATACTTGATGATAACAAAACACCCTAAACATACAGCTTTAAAGAAAAGTAGATAATACTGAAAAGTGCTTTAATTAATCAAAATGTACAAAGTTTTAGCTCACAATCATTTTCAATATGCTCCTCTAGCCTGAGCATATTTTTCTAGTTTCTTGAAGGTCTGGATCTTCTTCCAATTTTTCTGTTATTTTCATCAATCTGATTTTGGAGCTGCCTGTGGAATTCCAGTTCATCAGACTCTGAGAGATTTAGCTTTTCTTGCATTTCCAAGAGAGTCTCATTGCTGGAGATGCTCAATTGGTCTTCTAATCTGAAGAATCTTCTCACCCCTTTGTCATCTATGAACTCCATCAACCAGTAGGGCCTTAGATGCACTCTTCTCCCTGTGTATGGGATGATAAGAGTCTTTGGGAGTGCATCTTTAGCTCTAACACTCCTTAGTTCTTCAATCTTCTTCAATACTAGTCTTCTTACAGTTATATTGAACCCAAAGTTCTTCTTGAAGGATGAATAAACTTTAATCAGTACAGCTTGGCTCTCTTGAAGAATCCTGTGAAATGGCCACTAAATCTCCTTTCCTCCTTTGTACTTGAACACTAACCTTTCAGGTAGGTTCCTGTATGCATCAATACTTCTTACTTCATCTAGTTCATCCAGATAGAGGTTTAGATCAGAAAATTCTTTGATATCACACAATTACAAGTAGTCTCCCTTATTGACTTTGGGCTGAGCTTTAACAACAGACTTGGATTTTAGAGGTGACGGCTTCACTTTCTTGACTGCTCTTGACTTTGTCCTTTTTGGCTTGCTAAGGATTGGTAGATTGAAGTCTGGAATTGGTATGTTCTCCCATTCTATTGGCTCATCCTTGGGCATAATAGGTTCACCATGAATATTCCTGTAGGGATCCACAACCCTTATGTCTTTAAATGCCACAAAGGGTTTTGATGCTTGAGTTGTGGCTGGTGTGGATTCCTTTGGAAATTCATCTTCCAATTCCTTGTCAATAATTTCCAGTTTCCTTTTAGTTCTTTTAGCCAATTGCTTCTTTCTTGGAGATTTCTCCTGTTCTTCAACTTGCTTCCTTGATTCAGTTGCTTCAGATGGTTGAGAGGGAATTTGTTGTGATGAATTTATAGCATGTAGCTTGGCCAAGATAGCAATCTGCTCTCTCTTTTATTTAGCCTTTTTAGCATCTAGAGCAGCCGGCTTCTTCTCCTGCTTCAATCTAGATTTTTCTTCTCTCTTTGCTTGAGCAAATTGAGGGTGTCCAGCCACCACACAAATTTCTTTCCCATTTCTGAAAATCTTAGCAATCCTCCTTTTAGAAACTGAATCAGCCGGATCTTTATAGAAGACAATTGATCTTGACAGAAGCTTCTTCTCATCAGGCTTGGGTGTCTCATATACAGTGTCCAAGGGGTTCTTCAAGGATGATTTTGAGTAGTTTGCCCTTAGTTTAAGAATCATTTCAGCCTTTGGAGACTTGATGCAGGAAGATTGTCCTCTTTCCAGATAGTTCATGCTCATCTCATTCACACTAATTTGCTTGACTTGAGAGTGATGGATGGCTGACTTAACTGGCTCCTTGACATGTTCAAACTTTTTCTGTATCTCCTCATCAATCTTCTTCCAGTTGACCAAACTCAACTGTTCTTTCTCAGCAACTTTCAAGTTAGCTGATGCTGCTTGAATCAGATCTATACCATCTGCAACTGGTGGCTTTGAGACAGTAATTGAAGGCACAATTACTTTACTGATTTGTATCTGAAGTTTCTCCCCCTCACTTGGTCCTTTCTCCCCCTTTTTGTTATCATCAAGTTGAGGAGTCAAGCCTTGTGCTTTAGCCAATTGCATTAGAAGACTGGTCTGAGACTGTTGATTTTGAAGAATAGTGGCCACAGAGTTTTCAATTACTTGAACTCTGTTTTCCAATTTGGCCAGCTTCTTTTCAGCATCTGATTCTCTTCTCAGTCTCAGGAGGAGATCCTGCATGGTACCATATGGCATGACTGAATCCAGCTTCTCAGAATTTTAGGTCTTCAAGTCAGCTATATCCTTTTTGAGTTCATCTACACTTAGATTCTATCTTAATTGTTGTACCTTCATGAGATGTAGAGAATCTAGGTGGGCTTGAAGAATAGCCTTGGTACCAGCATTTGAGGTATTCTGAATGGCCTTTTGGATAGACATGATTTGTTTGACAAAGGATACATTGAATTGTCCTGGTGTAGACTCCTTTGTCAATGCCCATTCAGGTAGATCTGGAATGGAACTTGGGCCTTCATCTCCCCCTAAGTTCATGCTTCCATCAAATGAAACAGAGTCATCATCATTAGAATTTACTCCAAATTCTTCAGATGGCTCACCAGCTATAGAAGGCATTAAATTGACAGCAGCTTTATCCCTTTGTAGAGATTATGAAGTATGTACTATATTTAAAGTCTTCTCTGCCTCCTCATTGCCCTGAGCAGCCAACGGTTGATAGGATGACACAGGATGAGTAAAAGTGTCAGCATCCAAGGAAATGTTATCAATTACAGCTTTGTAATGTTGCTGAAATTGTCTGTCCTTTTCTACATCATCCACAATCATTGACTCATGAGCAATGGCTAAATCCACCCTTATATCCTTTGTACCTATTTTTCTCTCATGTTCACTCTTTTGTTGCATTAGGGTCTCACCCTGGCTCCCCACCCTCACACCCTCACCTTCACCTACTAAGGTGGGACTCCTCTCACTCCCTTTTGCCAATCCTGAAGAAATAGATTGCAGATTTTCACTCATTTTCTCTCCTTTTACCTGGAAGCAACCCAGCCTCTCACTCAAGACACTCTGCTCTCTCAATCCTAAGAGTGACTGTACAACCACTAAATCTTCTGCACTTGAAATAATTGAAGTTTGAGGTTGTGCAGAGATACTCCACGGATGAGTGATATCCATCGAGTGAGTGGTTTTGCTATCTGACAGATAACTGCTGTTAGGCTTATCCGTTGGGATACAATCACTACTCGACGGATGAGCAATATCCGTCGAGAGAGTAGAAATGAATGAGGTGGGAAGAGAAACTATTGTTGACTCTGTACTGATTGAAGAAATTTGAGGCACAGATGACACAACAGTTTCTGAAAAAATTGGCAAGTGAGCCAACATATCATCTAAAAGATGATGCTCACTTGCACTGGATTTTGGCTTCCCCAACAGAGTTAAAGAAGGGGAATCAGGAATTGATGTGTTTATCATATCCACATCCAGAGAATTTGTTGGTGAGTATGGTGTTTGAGGTGCTTCTATAACTATAGATTTTTGCTGTGACTCCACATTTATTGGACCCACATCAAACTGAACTTGAGAAGGTGCAGTGATTGTGTCTTTAGCACCAGTTTGCACTGTGTGTGTATCCTGTGCATCCCCAGAGGTTTTAGATTTCTTCTTTCTTTTATTAGTTTGGGGTGAGCTTGTGTCTCTAACCCTCTTGGCATGTGCTCTTGGTTGAGAGCTTTGTTCAATAACTACATCCTTTTGGGAGGATGTAGCTAGAAGTGAGCTTTTTATCCTTTTTAAGCACTGCAATTTGTTGGGAAACTACAGTATGGCTAAGCTGGGATTCACTCAACTCTCCAACCTTATTCTTGGGGTTTCTTTGATGTTCACCCCTTCCCTCACCTAACTTACCCTCCTTCACACTCCCCTCTTTGGCTTTGGTGGATTTTTCAACTGGCATCTTTTGAGAGATACCAGAAGGGGTTTTCTTTGATTTAGATTTAGAAATAGTAGTAGGTTTGGTAGCTTTGGTAGGCAACTATTTGGTCATTGGCACAGTTGCCATAACTACTCCTGAACTCAAAGAAATTGTCGAGGTTGGTATAGTTGTAGGGATGGATGAACTTACCTCACTTACCTGAGGTGCCTGCATTACAAGAAAGTAAAACATTGGCACATCCTTGTGATGATTGCCCTGTTCAAATCTGCAATGAGCCTTCTCTCTTGAACCCAACAATCCAGTTAATTGTTAGGGTTCTCAAGCACAATCTCTTCACAGAGGTGGTTAGCCAATAACATAAGAAATCTAGCATAATACACATTCTTACCTCTTTTAGCTAACTCACCTAATTTAAAGCCTAACTCAAACAAGATAAGGTCACTGAAATTATAAAATTTATCTGTAACTAGCATATATAGCATGTTGAGCATGGAAATATTCACTGAATCAAAATTACTGATCTTTCCTGAGAAAACCTTTGTAACTACATCACACAAGAAACTCCACTCCTTCCTAAGACCCATTCTCCTAATATCACTCAGTTTAGAAGTAGGAAGTGCATAGTGCATGGAATTAAGCATATTTATGATATCAATGTCATTGTGTGGTGAAGTTACATTGTTATCAGGAATTTTGAAACATGCTTTTATCATATCACTATTAATACAGAATTCTTTACCTTTGATGGTTAGAGTGATGGTCTTGTCAGTAGAGTTGTAGGTAGCAGTGGTCCATATTTCTTCAACAACTTCACAGAAGATTGTGGGTGATTCCAGCATGGCATAATTGAGCTTGCAATTCTTCACAAAGTCCATCATCTTGTGATAGTCATCCGATTGCTGAATACCCTTGTTAACTAATGCGGTGAAATTGTTCTGCTAAAAAATGTACCCAATTTGAGACATAATCTTTACAACAGGTGCCATTGTTTAGAGAATAAAAGCTTGAAGAGAAGGAGAGTAAGTGCTTGAGAGAGAATGAAATTAGAGCACTTGAATTTGAGAATGATAAAAGAAAACAATTGTAATGAAATAAGCTTTTATACTATCTCAAAAATAACTGATAAAAATAATAAAGTAAAATAAATTAACCAATAGAAATTGCCTAAAACAGCCGTTTAAAAATAAACTGTAAAAATTCCACCCATTATCCGTCGTGTAATGCTTACAAACTGTAAGTATACTCGATGGATAATGTACAGGGAATTAACGGCTGAGATTAAGACAATTCGACGGATGAGGATAAACTGTTATCCGTCGAGACATAAAATATTCCAGAAAAGTAATTGATTTTTATTAGCAAATTGTGTGTCGGCGGATGACCAAACTCGATGGATAAGGGTCATCCGTCGAGATGTAAATTTTGACTTAGCCAAAGTTTCATCCAGGACTGAAAAATCAATTAAATTTCTGGCTGCATATCAACTTGCAAAATAACTCAGATAAATTTAAGAGTAATTGAGCATACCTAACTCACTTATCAACCTTAAAAAGGTGGATTCATCCAGTGGCTTGTTAAAGATATCTGCAAGTTGCTTTTCACTTGGAACAAAATGAAGCTCCACAGTACCATTCATTACAAGTTCCCTTATGAAATGGTACTTGATATCTATGTGCTTTGTCCTTGAATGTTGTACTGGATTTTCAGGGATGGCAATTGCATTTGTATTATTACAGAAAATTGGAATCCTCTCAACTTGCAAATCATAGTCCAGCAGTTGATTTCTCATCCATAAAATTTGTGCACAGCAACTTCCAGCAGCAATATATTCAGCTTCAGCTGTAGAAGTAGAAACTAAATTTTGCTTTTTACTGAACCAGAGCACAAGCTTGTTTCCTAGAAATCGACAGGTTCTTGTTGTACTCTTTCTATCAATTCTACAACCTGCATAATCTGTATCTGAATAACCAGTTAGATCAAAACCAGAATCTCTAGGGTACCAAATGCCAAGTTATGGTGTTCCCTTGAGATATCTGAAATTTCTCTAAATAGCTATTAAGTGAGATTCTCTAGGGTCAGCCTGAAATCTAGCACATAAACAAGTAGCAAACATTATATCTGGCCTACTAGCTGTTAAGTACAGAAGTGAGCCAACCATGCCTCTATAACTTGAAATATCCACAGATTTTTCAGTACTGTTTAATTCAAGCTTAGTTGCTGTGGCCATGAGAGTTTTTGCAGATGTACAATCCATTAGATCAAACTTCTTTGAAAGATCAAAAATATATTTAGTTTAACTAATTAATATTCTATCACTAACTTGCTTAACTTGTAAACCAAGAAAGTAAGTTAGTTCTCCCATCATACTCATTTCATACTTACTTTGCATCAATTTGGCAAACTTTTTGCAAAGTTTCTCATCTGTAGAGCCAAAAATAATATCATCTACATAAATTTGAACAAGTATACTAGAGCCATTAACATTCCTGAAAAATAAAGTTTTATCTACAGTACCTCTTGTGAAGTGATTTTCCAAAAGGAATTTTGATAAAGTGTCATACCAGGCTCTAGGTGCTTGCTTCAGTCCATAAAGTGCTTTCAAAAGATAATAGACATGTTCTGGAAAATTTGAATCTTCAAAACCAGGAGGTTGACTGACATATACTTTTTCCTCCAAATCTCCATTCAGAAAGGCACTTTTGACATCCATTTGATAGACCTTGAAATTGGCATGGGATGCATAGGCTAAGCAGATTCTGATGGCTTCAAGTCTTGCAACAGGAGCAAATGTTTCATCAAAATCTATTTCTTCTTGTTGACAATAGCCTTTAGCAACCAATCTAGCTTTGTTCCTGACAACTATGCCATTTTCATCCATCTTATTTCTGAATACCCACTGGGTGTCTATTGGATTCTTTCCTTTAGGCTTGGTTACCAGCTTCCACACATTATTCCTTTCAAATTGGTTTAGCTCCTCCTGCATAGCTAATATCCAATTAGGATCCAACAAAGCTTCTTTTATCTTCTTTGGTTCTTCCTTGGAAAGAAAGCTGCTGTATAGACATTCTTCCTGAGTTGCTCTTCTTGTCCGAACTCTAGAAGAAACATCACCAATGATGAGCTCAAAGGGATGATCTTTTATCCATTTCCTTTGTTGAGGTAGATTAGCTCTAGATGAAGAGACCTCATTGTTGTCTTGATGTGTGATTGAGTTTTGACTATTTGAAACTCCCCCTGAGTTTGTGGATCTTTGATTTGAGAAAGGAGAACTTTCTATAGGTGATTTGTCTTGACTTCCTACTCCTTTTGATAACCCGATAGATGGTGAATTTTGAGTACCGACGGATGAAGTAGGTTGTCTCCCGACGGATAACGCAGATTGCCTTCCGACGGATGAAGCATTGTGCAACTCGACAGATGTTGAGTTTTGTGCTTCATTGGTGGTAGATTTATCTGCATTATCCTTAGATACATTCTCTTGATCACTTTCATCATCACTATCATCACTAACCATCTCAACATTGTCAAATTTGAGTCTCTCATGGTAATCTCCATCTTTCAGTCCTTCAATCTTTTTATCATCAAACACAACATGTATTGATTCCACAACAATGTTGGTTCTTAGATTGTAGACTCTATATGCTTTACCAACAACATATCCAACAAAAATTCCTTCATCTGCTTTAGCATAAAACTTCCCATTTTGATCAGTTTGATTTCTCAGAATATAGCATTTGTAGCCAAAGACGTGAAGAAATTTTAGAGTTGGCTTCTTGTTCTTGAACAATTGATAGGGAGTCATGTATCTTGCTTTATTAACCAGAGAAATATTCTGAGTGTAGCATGCAGTAATTACAGCTTCAGCCCAGAAATATGTAGGCAGTTTAGATTCTTCAAGCATTGTCCTTGCAGCTTCAATAAGTGATATGTTCTTCCTTTCCACTACTCCATTCTGTTGTTGAGTCATTCCTACTGAAACCTCATGCAGAATCCCATTTTCCTCACAAAATGCTCTCATGATTGAATTCTTGAACTCAGTTCCATTGTCACTCCTGATTCTTCTAACCTTGAAATCAGGATGATTATTGACTTGCCTTATGTGATTGATGATGATTTCACCAGCCTCATCTTTAGACTTTAGGAAATATGTCCAAGAGAACTTTGAGAAATCATCTACAATTACTAGGCAAAATCTTTTCCTTGAGATGGACAATACATTGACTGGTCCAAACAAATCCATGTGAAGCAGTTGCAAAGGCTCTTCAATTGATGAATCAAGTTTCTTCCTGAATGATGCTTTAATCTGCTTCCCTTTTTGGCAGGCATCACACAGTCCATCCTTTGAAAACTCCACTTGAGGAATGCCTCTTACTAGTTCTTTCTTTACCAGCTCATTCATGGTCTCGAAGTTTAAATGGGATAGCTTTTTGTGCCATAGCCAACTAAGGAATTTCAGATTAGAGTCTCTAGTCTGATAGACCCTTCCATGCAATTTGAGAGCATTTAGTATTTTTTGAAACCTACTAAAAATGTCAGTGAGTGACTCACTTTCCTCATTATGAAAATGCTCATATTGCTGAATCAAGAGCTGCATCTTATTTTCTCTAACTTGCTCTGTGCCATCACAGTTTATCTGTATAGTATCCCAAACTTCATTGGCAGTTTTGCAGATGATAATGTTGTCAAACATGTTTGCATCAACTCCATTAAATAGAATATTCATGGCCTTTTTATCCTTCCTGACTTGTTCAATGTCAGGATCAGACCATTCATGCCTTGGCTTGGGGACTGATGGCTCGTTTCCTGTTGCATCTCTCATTGGAACATGAGGGCCTCTTTCTATGCAGTCCACATAGGCCTCATCTTGAGAAAGCATATGAAGATGCATCTTTACCTTCCAATGATGGTAATTATCTTTATCTAGAAAAGGAATCTTGACTCTAACATCCTTCTTGTTCATCTTGCTGAATTGTTTTGAACTTTAAACTCCTTATAAGTTAAGAGCTTGCTCTAATACCAATTTTTAGTCCCTTAACAATATAGCAAGAATTACAGAAGGGGGGTTGAATGGAAATCTTGAACCTTTTTCTTAAAATAAAAAAGTTTGAACTCGAATATAAATATAAGTGTGTTGATTAGCACAATGCTGAATAAAAACTTAAGTGAATCAAAACACAAGTAATTAAAAACAAGAGTCTTTAAAAACTTTCTGGCGGATTTAAACAATACCACCAGAGATATATATTATATCGAGAGAACTCTGTGTGCAAGAATGCTCACAGCTGCTTACAAATATGAACTACTGAGAATACAGAGAAATGCTAATAAATCTGCTTACAAATGTTTCTCTCTTTTTGTATTTTCATATCTTAGTTTCTATTTGCTACTTCTTGGTTTATATATTACCAAGATTACAAAGTCAAAAGACAGGATCTTTATAAAAACTATCGAGTCTAATGCTTTGTTACTTTGTTCTCTATTACCAAGTTAATAGGCTTCCTCATTCCATTTGCATACACTTCGACGCATGTGACCAGTTGTCACTGTCAACTGATATTTGAATTCTTTATCCGTTGAGTACATGATCATCCGTCGACTTTATGATCATCCGTTGATGGCTTCATTGATCATCCGTCGACTGCTATATTAAACATCCGTTGATAGCTATTTGATCATCCTTCAATGGCTTTGTTAATTATCCGTCGGTAGTTATTTTGGCACTTGACTTCAATTAATTTATGCAGAATTACAAGACATCATCTATGTACAATTAATCAACCTATTCTGCATATCTAGTTAAAGTCAACATGACTTATATGCTACTACAGAATCTATACAAAGGTGTATGCAGAAATGTGCTACAGACTCATTATTGCATAAGCTACTCACTCGACGGATAATAAGTCATCATCCATCGGGACTATAATGATTTATCCGTCGGGACTATAATCCTTATCTGTCAAGTGCTACATTATTTCACTAAGTAAAATCTATTTAGGTGTTTTGTTTTTGAAATCATCAAGTACACAACATATGCACAACAAGATGGTTGGAGTTGATCAAAGACTATGATTGCACGATTAACTATCATCCAGGAAAAGTGAATGTGGTGGCAGATGCATTGAGCAGAAAAGAAAGACTGAACATGTTGACGATACCTGAAGAATTATATAAGGAATTTCAAAAATTGGACTTGGAAGTCAGAATTTGCAAACCTGATGAAGCGAAGATGTATAGTATGACTTTTCAACCAGAATTGTTAGAAAAAATAAGAAAGTGCCAAAAGGAAATAATGGATCAGGATATCAATCGGATGGTTGGAGAAGAGTTATGCACTAAGAAGGACGATCAAGGTATTCTCAGATTTTCCTCCAGGATTTGGATTCCACCAATGACAGAATTGAAGAATGACATTCTACAAGAGGCTTACAACTCAAGGTATTCAATCCCTCCCAGAAGTACCAAGATGTACAGAGATTTAAAGGTGTTAGACCCTAATAATGCAACAAGAATTACAAAAGGGGGGTAGAATAGAATTCTTGAAACTTTTTCACAAAGATATAAAAAGTTCTATCTTAATAATATATAACTGTGTGAATTGATTTGCAAACTGCGAAATAATAACTTGGAATAAATCAATACACAAGTAATTTAAAAACACAAGTCTTTAAAAACTTTCTGGTGGATTTGAATGTATCCACCAGAGATATATATTATATCAAGAGAACTCTGTGTAGAAATTAGCTCACAACTGCTTACAAATTTTAACAACTAAGAATGCAGATAAATGCTAAGAATATAGATTACAAATGTTTCTCTCTTGGTTGCTTAGTTAGTTGTTCTATTTGCTACTTCTTAGTTTATATATCACCAAGATTACAAAGTAATAAGACAAGATAATAAAACAAAAACTATCAAGTCTAGTGCTATGCTACTCTATTACTCTTTTCCAGCATCTTTGAATATCTTCATAATAGCATGGAAATGGCAATGCTTATTTGTTCTCTAAACCCCAGTTGAATAGGCTTCTACATTCCATTTGCATACACTCGACGCATGTGACTGTGTTATCACTATCAATAGATGTTTGAATTCTTTATCCGTCGGGTTCATGATCATCCATCGAGTTCATGATCATCTTTCGGGTTGTCTTGTTGATCATCCGTCGAATGGCATTGTTGTTTATCCGTCGGGTAGCAATCTGGCACTTGACTTCATTTCATTTATGCAGAATTACAAGACATCATCTATGTACAATTAATCAACCTATTCTGCATATCTAGTTAAAGTCAACATGAATTGAGTACTACTTACAGAATCTAAACAATGTGTATGCAAAAATGTGCTACAGACTTATTGTTACATAAGCTACTCACTCGATGGATAATAAATCATCATCCGTCGGGACTATATTGAGTCATCCGTCGGGACTATAACCCTTATCCGTCGAGTGCTACATTTTTCACTAAGTAAAATCTACCAAGGTGTTTTGTTAATGAAATCATCAAGTACACAACATATACACAACAATCTCCCCCAATTTATATCTACTGGAATTGTAGCCATAAATTAAGAGAAACTTGATGATAACAAAACACCCTAAAAATACAACTTTGAAAGTAAGTAGATAAAACTGTAAAGTGCTTCTATTAACAAAATGTACAAAGTTTAGCTCACAGTCATTTTCAAGGTGCTCCTCTATCCTGAGCAGATTTATCTAGTTCCTTGAAGGTCTGGATCTCTTTCCAAGCTTTTTATTGTTTTCTTCTATCTGATTTTGGAGTTATCTGTGGAATTACAGTTCATCAGATTCTGAGAGATTTAGCTTTTCTTGCATCTCCAAAAGAGTCTCATTGCTAGAGATGCTTAATTGGTCTTCTAATCTAAAAAATCTTCTAACTCCTTTATCATCCATGAACTCCATCAGCCAGTAGGGCCTTAGATGCACTCTTCTTCCTGTGTAAGGAATAATTAGAGTCTTTGGGAGTGCATTTTTAGCTCTAATGCTCCTCAGTTCTTCAATCTTCTTTAGAACCAGTCTTCTTGCAGTTACATTGAACCCAAAGTTCTTCTTGAAAGATGAATAAACCTTTATCAGTACAGCTTGGCTTTCTTGAAGGATCCTGTGAAGTGACCATTGAATCTCCTTTCCTCACTTGTACTTGAAAACTAACCTTTCAGGTAGATTTTTGTATGCATCAATCCTTCTCACTTCTTCTAGTTCATCTAGATAGAGATTTAGATCAGAGAATTCCTTGATGTCACATAAGTACATGTAATCTCCCTTGTTGACTTTAGATTGAGCTTTGACTAGAGATTTGGATTTGAGAGGTGACAGCTTCACTTTCTTGACTGCTCTTGATTTTGTTCTCTTTGGCTTGCTAAGGATTGGGAAATTGAAGTCAGGAATCGGTAGACTCTCCCAGTCTATTGGTTCATCCTTAGGCACAATAGGTTCACCATGGATGTTCTTGTAAGGATCCACCACTTTAATGTCTTCAAATACCACAGAGGGTTTTGATGCTTGAGTTTTAGTTGGAGTGGATTCCTTGGGAAACTGATCCTCCAATTCCTTACCAATAAAGTTCAATTTCCTTTTGGTTCTTTTGGCCAATTCCTTGTATCTTTGAGATTTCTTCTGTTGTGGTTCGGCTTGCTTCTTTGGATCTTGAGATTCAGTGATTTCAGATGGCTGAGCAGGAAATTGTTGTGTTGGTCTCACACCTTGTAGCTTGGCCAAGATAGTAGCTTGCTCTTTCTTTTGTTTAGCCTTTTTAGCATCTAGAATAGCTTGCTTCTTTTCCTGCTTTAATCTTGCCTTTTCTTCTCTCTTTGCTTGAGCAAATTGAGGATGTCCAGCCACCACACAAATTTCTTTCCCATTCCTGAGAACTTTAGCAATCCTCCTTTTTAAAGCTGAATCAGATGGATCCTTATAGAAGGCAATTGACCTTGATAACAGTTTCTTCTCATCAGGATTAGGTGTCTCATACACTGTATTCAAAGGGTTCTTTAATGATGATTTTGGATAGTTCACCCTTGGCTTCAGAATTATTTCAGCCTTTGGAGATTTGATGCAGGATGGTTGTCCCTTTCCAGATAGTTCATGCTCATTTCATTCACAGAGATTTGTCTGAATTGAGAGTGATGAATGGCTAACTTTTCTGGCTTCTTTACTAGCCCAAACTTCTTCTGAATGTCCTCATCAATTTTCTCCCAGTTGATTGGCTTCAACTCCTCCTTTTCAGCTGCTCTTAAATTGGTTGATGCTTCATTGATCAGATCAATACTGTCTGTTACTAGTGGCTTGGTGAAAGCAATTGTAGGCACAATTACTTTACTTATTTGAATGTGAAGGTTCTCCCCCTCACTTGGTCCTTTCTCCCCCTTTTTGTTATCATCAAGTTGAGTAGAGGAAGAGGTGTGTGCAGCCACCAGTTTATGAAGTAAGTCTGTCTGTTGAGCTTGATGCATATGAATGGCTGTTAGAGATGCTTCCATAGTTTTCATCCTTGTATCCAAGGCATCTATCTTTGTGGCAATATTAGAATTTTTCCTGAATTGTCTCTTGATGTCAAGCATTGTAGCTTCTAGAAGCTTAGATTCCATCATGTCAGAAATAGCCTTCTTCATCTCATCAATATCTCCTTTGATGTTGTTGTCATCTCTAGCATGTTCGAAGCCTTGAATTTATTGTAGTTGCAGAGAAACAAGATGTGCTTGAAGGATCTTCTCGGTGTTGGCATATGTAGTGGTTTGGAGAGCAGAATTTGTCTAATTTATGAGTTAGATCAGGGTTGTCTTGAAGTAGTGTTCATCACAATGTTTTGAAAATGCCCATGATGGCATGCCTGATCTTGAATTGGAACCTACTTCTCCCCCTATGTCCAATGGCTCTTCTTCACTATCTTCACCTTCATCCTCAAAGAAATCTGCTAAACCATAAGTCTTATAATCAACATCACCAGCTGTAGAGGGCAAAGCTGTGATGGCATCCTTTGCTCATAGCATTGACTGAGTGGTATGCACCAAATTGAGCATCCTTTCTGCATTGTCATTGCCCTGTTCAGCTAGAAGTTGATAAGTTGGAATAGGGTGAGTAAATGCCTCAGCATCAAGGGAGGTGGAATCTATAACAGCTTGAGGTTGCTGAGATAGTCCCTCCCTGTCTGCATCCTGGACATTCATTAACTCACTAGCAATGACATTCATCCTTATAGCTCCAGTACCTGCATTTCTCTCTTGTTCTCTCTTTTGTTGCATCAGGGTCTCACCCTGGCTCCCCACCCTCACACCCTAACCTTCACCATCTAAGGTGGGACTCCTCTCACTCTCTTTTGCCAATCCTAAAGAAATGGATTGCATATTTTCACTCTTTTCCTCTCCTTTTTCCAGGGAGCAACCCAGACTCTCACTCATAACACTCTCTTCCCTCAATCCTAAGAGTGACTGTACAACCACTAAGTCTTCTGCACTAGAGATAATAGATGAAATTTGAAGTTGTGCAGAGATACCCAACGGATGAGGAACATCCATCGGGTTAGCGGTTTGACTATCCGACGGATAAATATTGTTAAGCTTATCCATTGGGATACAATCACTACTCGACGGATGAGCAATATCCATCGAGAGAGTAGACATGAATGAATTTGGAATTGAAACTATTGTGGACTCTGTGCTGATTGATATGATTTTGGGCACATATGTTTCAATAGTTCCTAAAAGAATTGGCAAGTGAGCCAACAAATCATCCAAAAGATGATGCTCACTTGCACTAGATTTTGGCTTCCCCAATAAAGTTAAAGAAGGGGAATCATGGATAGTTGTGTTGATCATATCCACATCCAGAGAGTTTGTAGGAGAATTTGGTGTTTAAGGTGCTTCTATAACTAATGATTTTGGCTGTGACTCCACATTTATTGGAGCCACATCAAGCTGAATTTGTGAAGGTGCAGTGACTGTGTCTTTAGCACCAGTTTGTACAGTGTGTGAACCCTGTGCATCCTCAAAGGTTTTGGATTTCTTCTTTTTGGCATAAGTTTGGGGTGAGCTAGTGTCCCTTACCCTTTTGGCCTGTGCTCTTGGTTGGGAGCTTTGTTCAATAGTCACATCCTTTTGGGAGGATGCAACTAGAAATGAGCTTTTATCCTTATTAATCACTGCAGTTTGTTGGGAAACTACAGTGTGGCTAGGCTGGGAACCACTTAACTCTCCATCCTTATCCTTAGGGTTTCTTTTATGTTCACCCTGTCCCTCACCTACCTTTCCCACCTTCACACTCCTCTCTTTGGTTTTGGTGGTTTTTGCAACTGACATCTTTTGAGAGATACCAGAGGGGGCTTTCTTTGACTTGGATTTAGAAATATTGGATTTGGCAGCTTGGGTAGGCAACTATTGGGTCATTGACACAGTTGCCATAGCTACACTTGATTACAAAGAAATTTGTGAGGTTGGAATAGTAGAGACGGATGAACTTACCTCACTTACCTGAGGTGCTTCCATTACAGGGAAATAGAAGAGTGGCACCTCTCTATGATGATTTTCCCTGTTCAAATCTGCAATAATTCTTCTCTCTTGAACCCAACAATCTAATTTGTTGTTTGGGTTCTCAGGCACAATTTCCTCAGAGAGGTGGTTAGCTAGCATCATGAAAAATCTAGGATAATAAATATTTTTACCCCTCTTATTTAACTCCCCTAATTTAAACCCCAACTCAAACGAAACAAGATCACTGAGATTAAAGAACTTATCCGTAACTAGCATGTAGAGCATGTTAAGCATAGAAATATTGACAGAATCAAAATTACTGATTTTATCAGAAAAGACCTTGGTAACTACATCACACATGAAACTCCTTTCTTTCCTAAGACCCAACCTCCTAATGTCACTTAACTTAGAAATAGAGAGTGCATAGTTCATGGAATTAAGCATATTAACTATATCAGTGTCATTGTGTGGTGAAGTCACAGTATTATCAGGAATCTTGAAACATGCTTTAATAACATCACTATTGATACAGAATTCCTTACTTTTAATCATGAGTGTGATGGTCTTATCAGTATAGTTGTATGTAGCAGTCGTCCACATCTCTTCAACGACCTTACAGAAGATGGTGGGTGATTATAGCATTGCATAGCTGAGTTTGCAGTTCTTCACAAAATCCATCATTTTGTGGTAGTCACTTGAATGTTGAATCCCCTTGTTTACTAGAGCTGTGAAGTTGTTCTTCTCATAGATGTATCCAGTTTGTGACATGATCTTGACTACTGGTGCCATTGTTAGAGAGTGGAAATTGCAGAGATAGGGATTTTAATTGCTTTTGAGAAAGAGAGAATTTAGAGTAGATAATTTGAGAATGATAAAAGAAAAGCAATGGAAATTAAATAGGCTTTTATACTATCTCAAAAATAACTGTCAAAAATAATAAAGTAAAATAAAGTAACCAATGAAAATTGCCTAAAATAGCCGTTTAAAAATAAACTGTAAAAATTCCATCAATTATCCGTCGTGTTATGCTTACAAACTGTAAGTATACTCGATGGATAATGTTCAAAAAATTGACGGCTAAGATTAAGACATTTCGACAGATGAGGATAAACTGTTATCCGTCGAGTTATAAAATATTCCAGAAAAATTATTGATTTTTATTTACAAACAATATTCCGACGGATGATCAAACTCGATGGATAAAGATCATCCGTCGAGATGTAAATTTTGACTTAGCTAAAATTCGATCTTAGAATGAAAAATCAATTAAATTTCTGGCTGCATAACAACTTGCAAATTATCTGAAAAGGTTTAAGAATAATTTAGCATACCTAACTCACTTACCAACCTTAAGATGGTGGATTCATCCAGTGGCTTGGTAAAAATATCTGCAAACTGCTTTTCACTTGGAATAAAATGAAGTTCCACAGTACCATTCATTACATGTTCCCTTATGAAATAGTACTTGATGTCTATGTGCTTTATTCTTGAATATTGTACTGGATTTTCAGTGATGGCAATTGCACTTGTGTTATCACAGAAAATACGAATCCTTTCAACTTGCAACCCATAGTCTAGCAATTGATTTTTCATCCTCAAAATCTGTGCACAGCAACTGCCAGCAGCAATATATTCAGCCTCAGCTGTAGAAGTAGAAACTGAATTTTGCTTTTTACTGAACCAGGACACAAGCTTATTTCCTAGAAATTGACAATTTCCTGTGGTACTTTTTCTATCAATTCTACAACCTGCATAATCTGCATCTGAATAACCAGTTAGATAAAAACCAGAATCTCTAGGGTACCAAATGCCAAGTTTTGGTGTTCCCTTGATATATCTGAAAATTCTCTTAATAGCTACTAAGTGAGAGTCTCTAGGATCATCCTGAAATCTAGCACACAAACATGTAGCAAACATTATATCTGGTCTACTAGCTGTTAAGTACAGAAGTGAGCCAACCATGCCCCTATAACTTGAAATATCCACAGATTTTTCAGTAGTGTTTAGCTCAAGCTTAGTTGCAGTGGCCATGGGAGTTTTTGCAGATGTGCAATCTATTAGATCAAACTTCTTTAAAAGATCATAAATGTATTTAGTTTGACTAATAAATATTCCATCACTAACTTGCTTAACTTGCAAACCAAAAAAGTAAGTTAGTTCTCCCATCATACTCATTTCATACTTACTTTGCATCAATTTGGCAAACTTTTTGCAAAGTTTATCATCTGTAGAGCCAAAAATAATGTCATCTACATAAATTTGAACAAATATACTAGAGCCATTAACATTTCTAAAGAATAAGGTTTTATCTACAGTACCTCTTGTGAAGTTATTTTCCAAAAGGAACTTTGATAAAGTGGCATACCAGGCTCTAGGTGCTTGCTTCAGTCCATAGAGTGCTTTCAAAATATAGTAGACATATTCTGGGAAATTTGGATCTTCAAAACCAGGAGGCTGACTGACATAGACTTCCTCCTCCATGTCTCCATTCAGAAAGGCACTTTTGACATCCATTTGATAGACCTTGAAATTGGCATGGGCTGCATAGGCTAAGAAGATTCTGATGGCTTCAAGTCTTGCAACAGGAGCAAATGTTTCATCAAAATCTATTCCTTCTTGTTGACAATAGCCCTTAGCAACCAATCTAGCTTTGTTTCTGAATACCCATTTTGTGTCAATTAGATTCTTTCCTCTAGGCTTGGGCACCAGCTTCCATACCTTATTCCTTTCAAATTGGTTTAGCTCCTTCTGCATAGCTAAAATCCAATCAGGATCCAACAAAGCTTCTTCTACCTTCTTTGGTTCTTCCTTAGAAAGAAAGCTTTTGTACAGACATTCTTCTTTAGTTGCTCTCCTTGTTTGAACTCTAGAAGATACATCACCAATGATGAGCTCAAAGGGGTGATCCTTTGTCCATTTTCTTTGTTGAGGTAGATTAGCTCTAGATGAAGAGGCCTCATTGTTGTCTTGATGTGTGATTGAGTTTTGATTGTTAGAAACTCCCCCTAAGTTAATGGATCTTTGATTTGAGAAAGGGGAGCTTTCTGTAAGTGATCTATTCTGACTTCCAGCTTCTTTTGATGACCCAACGGATGGTGAATTTTGAGTACCGACGGATGAAGCTGGTTGTCTCCCGACGGATAAGGCAGATTATCTCCCGGCGGATGAAGCATTATTCAACTCGATAGATCTTGAATTTTTTGCTTCATTGGTAGTAGATTTTCTGCATTATCCTTTGATACTGTTTCTTGATCACTTTCATCATCAATGTCATCACTAACCATCTCCACATTGTCAAATTTAAGGCTCTCATGGTAATCTCCATCTTGCAGTCCTTCAATCTTTTTATCATCAAACATAACATGTATTGATTCCACAACAATGTTGGTTCTTATATTGTAGATTCTATATGCTTTACCAACATCATATCCAACAAAAATTCCTTCATCTGCTTTAGCATCAAACTTCCCAGTCTGATCAGTTTGATTCCTCAAGATATAACATTTGCATCCAAAGACATGAAGAAAATTTAGAGTTGGCTTCTTGTTCTTGAACAATGGATAGGGAGTCATGCATTTTGCTTGATTAATCAGAGAAATATTCTGAGTATAGCATGCAGTATTTACAGCTTCAGCCGAGAAATATGTTGGTAATTTAGATTCTTCAAGCATTATCCTGGCAGCTTTAATAAGTGACATGTTCTTCCTTTCTACCACTCCATTTTGTTGTGGGGTTCTTGCTGCTGAAAACTCATGCAAAATCCCATATTCTTCACAAAATGCTCTCATGACATAATTCTTGAACTCAGTTCCATTGTAACTCCTGATTCTTCTAACTTTGAAAGCAGGATGATTATTGACTTGCCTTATGTGATTGATGATGATTTCACTGGCCTCATCTTTAGACTTTAGGAAATATGTCCATGAGAACTTTGAGAAATCATCTACAATTACTAGGCAAAATCTTTTCCTTGAGATGGACAACACATTGACTGGTCTAAACAAATCCATGTGTAGCAGTTGCAAAGGTTCTTCAATTGTTGAATCAAGTTTCTTCCTGAATGATGCGTTGATCTGCTTCCCTTTTTGGCAGGCATCACACAATCCATCCTTAGAAAACTCCACTTGAGGAATGCCTCTTACCAGTTCTTTCTTTACTAGTTCATTCATGGTCTTGAAGTTTAGATGGGATAGCTTTTTGTGCCATAGCCAACTTTCATCTTGACTAGACAAGTAACAGATTCTGCATTTGATGAGTTGAAGTCAGCTAGGTACACATTTCCTTTTTTCACACCAGTGAGAACCACTTTATTGCTCCTCTTGTTAGTCACAACACAGACTTCTGAGTTGAAGGTTACTGAATTGCCTTTATCAAAAAGCTGGCTGATACTCAACAAATTGTGCTTGAGACCATCCACTAAGGCAACCTCCTCAATTATGACATTGTCTTTTGAAATTAAGCCATATCCGACAGTATAACAATTGCGGTCATCTCCAAAAGTAATACTTGGGCCAGCTCTCTCCTTGAACTCTGTGAGAAGGGTAGAATCACCAGTCATGTGTCTTGAACAACCACTATCCAAGTACCATAGATTCTTTTTATTTGCTTGCAGACATCAAAATCAAATCAAGTTGATTTTGGTACCCAAGTTTCCTTGGGTCCTGCCTTGTTAGCTTTCTTTTTCTGTTTCTTAGGCTTTATATCATTTGACTTGGGGACATCAGATTCATCCTTAGTCATTTGAGTTGGGCCTTTGAAACCATTCATTGCAACAGAATTATCATGCATATTTTGATTAACAGGGAATGACATGCTATTAGTAAACATGTTTTTCCAGTAAAGCATGCTAAATGGCATTTGTGTCATACTAAATGCAGCATAATAAGGATTAGGTGCAAATGGCATATTAGCAAACTGTGCATTCATATTCTGTGTAGACATAGCATTCATAGGCATAGAAGGCATGACATTCATGTTGGGAAAATGAGGTGGCACAGATATGGAAGTAGCATGGCAGATTTGCAATTAACAGACAAATGATTTACACTACCACACTTGACACAGATTTTTCTAGGAGCATATTTATCAGGTGTGTAGTTGTTGTGCTTGTTAATTCCTACTTTACCACTTCTATTATTTTTCTTTTTAGCCTCTGTTTTAACCTCAATCTTTTCAAATCTGTCACTCAATTGCTTGACAGTCATATGACCAACATTAGATTTCTTCTCCTTCTTCACTTGACTGGATTCTCCTGAAACAAAATTCTTGGAAACTGATCCATATTTTTCATTTAACTTGACAAGCTTGGCTTTATTCACAGGCTTGCTTACAGTCGACGGATGAGGATTTATATCACTTGACGAATAACTCTTTTTGTTATCTGACGGATGACCCTCATCATCCGTCGAGTCTACATCTGTTAGCAATCCTTCCACCAAATTGGATTCCAGCTTCTCCTTGTTCTTCTTCCAGACTGCATCACAGAATGACTCAATCCCTTGAACTTTGGTGATTTGAGCATGAACATCTCTAGATGTTTTCCATGCCTTAATCACCTCTTGTTCTCGTTGAAACTGCTTCTTTAAGATCTCTTCTTTCTTCAAGGACTCAGTTAATTCATCCTTAGCAATTTTACACTCAATTCTTAATTTTTCAAATTCAATGAACTGAGACTCTAGCACATTATTTCTCTCACTTAAAAACAAATTGTTTTAATTAATTTTAGCATTTTCCTTAGTAAGAGACTTAAGTGTAACACGCAAATGATATAGTTCTATAGACATGTCATTTATGGCATCATTACACTCAGCTTTAGATAAATGTGCAAGGTTAGTGGTGATTACCTGAGTACTTGAAAAACTTGTCTTTATTTCATCAGACTTGGCCATTAGGGCTAGATTGTCATAGCTGGCATCTTCATCCTCATCCAGACCATCTGCTGCCCAGTCATTTTCTTGTGTAATGAAAGCCCTTTCCTTTTGTTTGAGCAACTCAAAGTATTTTTGTTTATAATCCACAGGCTCAAACTTCTTTTTGCTGGAATCTGACTTTCTACACTCTCACTGGCAAAGTGCCCTACCAAGCCACATTTGAAACACTTAAATTTTGATTTATCCACCATGTTTTTATTTGGCTTAGCTGCTCCAAAGTTCTTCTTGAACTTGATCTTGGCAAATCTTCTGGAAAGAAATGCTAGATGTTCATCAATATCTTCCATGTCATCTTGGCTCAAAGAATCTTCATTTTCTGCTATCAGCCCCTTGCCCTTATTTTAACAGACCTTTGTAGTTGATTCAACAACTTCCATCTTCATCTCCTTCTCTTTCTCTAACTCAACAATTAGTGGAATGGACCTTCCTTTCTTCTTTCCTCTCTCCATCCTCTCATCTTGCTCTATTTCAAGCTCATAAGTCTTCAGGATGCCATACAGTCTTTCCAGAGTAAACTCCTTATAATCTTGAGAGTTTCTCAATGAGACAATCATTGGTTTCCATTCCTTTGGAAGAGATCTAAGGAACTTCATATTGGAGTCTTTTGTCTGATAGACCCTTCCATGCAACTTTAAAGCATTTAGTAGTTTTTGAAACCTACTAAAAATGTCAGTGAGAGACTCACTTTCTTCACTATGAAAATGCTTATATTGCTGAATCAGTAGATGCATCTTGTTTTCTCTAACTTGCTCAGTGCCATCACAGATAATCTGTATTATATCCCAAACATCCTTGGAAGTTTTGCAATTGATGATGTTGTCAAACATGTCACCATCAAATCCATTGAACAAGATATTCATGGCCTTCTTATCTTTCCTGACTTGTTCAATATTAGGATCAGACCATTCATGCCTTGGTTTGGGGACAGATGGCTCATTTCCAGTTGCAACTCTCATTGGTACATGAGGGCCTCTTTCTATGCAATTTAAATAGGCCTCATCTTGAGAAAGTAGATGAAGATGCATCTTTACCTTCCAATGATGGTAATTATCTTTATCCAGAAAAGGAATCTTGACTCCAACATCCTTCTTGTTCATCTTGTTGTTTTGTTATGATCTTTAAACTCTTTATTTATCAAGAGCTTGCTCTGATACCAATTGTTAGTCCCTAACAATACAACAAGAATTACAGAAGGGGAGTTGAATGGAATTCTTGAAACTTTTTCACAAAGATATAAAATGTTCTATCTTAATAATATATAACTGTGTGAATTGATTTGCAAACTGCAGAATAATAACTTGGAATGAATCAATACACAAGTAATTTAAAAACACAAGTCTTTAAAAACTTTCTGGTGGATTTGAATGTATCCACCAGAGATATATATTATATCAAGAGAACTCTGTGTAGCAATTAGCTCACAGCTGCTTACAAATTTTAACAACTAAGAATACAGAGAAATGCTAAGAATACAGCTTACAAATGTTTCTCTCTTGGTTGCTTAGTTAGTTGTTCTATTTGCTACTTCTTGGTTTATATATCACCAAGATTACAAAGTAATAAGACAAGATAATAAAACAAAACCTATCAAGTCTAGTACTATGCTACTCCATTACTCTTTTCCAGCATCTTTAAATATCTTCATAATAGCATGGAAATGGCAATGTTTCTTTGTTCTCTAAAACCCAGTTGATTAGGCTTCCACATTCCATTTGCATACACTCGACGCATGTGACTATGTTGTCACTGTCAACAGATGTTTGAATTCTTAATCCGTCAGGTTCATGATCATCTGTCGAGTTCATGATCATCCGTCGGGTTGTCTTATTGATCATCCGTCGAATGGCATTGTTGTTTATCCTCAGTAGCAATCTGGCACTTGACTTCATTTCATTTATGTAGAATTACAAGACATCATCTATGTACAATTAATCAACCTATTCTACATATCTAGTTAAAGTCAACATGACTTGAGTACTACTTACAGAATCTAAACAATGTGTATGCAGAAATGTGCTACAGACTTATTTTTATATAAGCTACTCACTCGATGGATAATAAATCATCATCCGTCGGGACTATATTGAGTAATCCATCGGGACTATAACCCATATCCGTCGAATGCTACATTTTTCACTAAGTAAAATCTTCCAAGGTGTTTTGTTAATGAAACCATCAAGTACACAACATATACACAACAAAAGGAGAATTATTGGTGGCCAGACATGAAAAGAGAAATTGCGGAATGGATTAGCAAATGTTATACGTGCCAAAGAGTTAAAGCAGATCACTAGAGACCAAGTGAATTATTACAACCTTTAGATATTCCAGAGTGGAAGTGGGAGCAGATTGTTATGGACTTCATAGTTGGCTTACCAAGAACGAAAGCGAACCACGACGCCATTTGGGTTATTATAGACAGACTAACCAGATCATCTCATTTCTTGCCTATTAATGAAATATTCTCATTGGACAAATTGGTTCACATATATTTGAAAGAAATAGTAGTGCGTCATGGAGTCCCTGTGTCTATTGTGTCAGATCGGGATCCACGATTCAATTCAAGATTTTGGAGAAGCTTTCAAGAATGCTTGGGAACTAAGTTAAATATGAGTACGGCTTATCATCCACAGACGGACGGCCAAAATGAGAGAACAATCCAGTCTATTGAAGATATATTACGTGTTTGTGCTATTGACTTCAAAGGAAATTGGGACAAGCATTTACCTTTAGTGGAATTTGCTTATAATAACAGTTATCATGCCAGTATCGGAATGCCTCCCTATGAAGCTCTTTATGGATGCAAGTGTCGATCACCAGCATATTGGGATGAGGTCGGAGAGCGTAAAATACTTGGACCTGAATTGGTACAACAGACAAAAGAGGTTGTGGAAGTCATCCAGAAAAGGCTAATTGCAGCACAAGATCGTCAAAGGAAATATGGAGACCAATCCAGAAAGGATATAAAACGTCGACGAAGGAATTTAGTGAACTCGAAAGTGTCACCATGGAAAGGATTATCGAGATTCGGAAAGAAAGGAAAGTTGAGCCCTAGATATGTCAAACCTTTTGAAGTTTTAAAATGTGTCGGCAAGGTAGCATACGAATTGGCGTTACCCCCGCACATGGAGCATATTCATAATATTTTTTATGTATCGACGCTTAAGAAGTATAATCCAAACTCTATGCATGTAATTGAGTATGAGCCAATAGAACTTCAGGAAGATTTATCGTATGTAGAGAATCCGATAGAGATTCTAGAGAAGAGAGAATAGATACTGAGAAATAAAGTTGTAAAGTTAGTAAGAGTATTGTGGAGAAACCCAAAGGTTGAAGAGTCAACCTGGGAACTAGAAAGTGATATGCGAGAAAAGTACCCTCAGTTGTTTACTTAACAGGTTCTGAGGACAGAATCCTTTTAAGGGGGGAGGATATAATATTCGGGACATGAAGTGTAATTATTTTTATCAATAAATGATTATAATTACATTATAATCAAATAAAACCCGTATTCTCAAATAAAAAAAGAGATATAATTACATTATTTTCATATAAAGTGTTTTATAAAAACCCCGGTTTGGATAATTATCCAATACGGGTATCAAAACGGATCATTTTTGTAGTTACTTAGCAGCTAAACAACTAATTTAACGATCCAATATGATCCAACACGATCCAATATTCTATAAATATAAATACCCCTTTTATTATTTATTTTTAATCGTTTAATCACAATCAGTCAGTCAGAACCAGTAATTTACAGAGAAAAACCCTAAACACGATACGTTCCTGAGAATCAATCGTACATACGAAGGCGTTATCGAACTCTGATTCGGGCGTGCAGCATATCAAAACAAAGGTCTCGAAATCTTCTTTCTAAATCAACCATTTCTTTTTGCCCAGAAATCAAGGTATTTTTCTGATTTAATTATTTTATTTCAAATTAATTATGGATTATGTAACACCCCTAGATCCGGGGTCGGGGATTCGGGTTGTCACGAGTTCCATTTCCCTTATCAATACTTAATCTTAACAGTCAACCAACTACTGCGTACTGTGACCCCACAATATACACACACACACCACAAGTTATAGTCTCAGAGATGAATACCAAAAATAACACATGTCATTTTCTTCCACAATTATAAGTCATTACACCTCAAAAGGGTTTCTGAATAAATTTACATTTCCTTGCCATTATTACAAATCATAAATATACATATGTCTGGTACAACAAAAGTTGAAAGCCTAGCCTATTGGTAGTTCCTACCTCAGCTACAACGGCATCAACGCCTACAGGAAACTACGGAATGTTTCCTATCCGCTCACGAATTGGGAGCTTGGTCATGTTCATCTTGTCTATCTGTTGTTGTGTGATGAAAGAAGAAAGCAAGGGTGAGCAACAAGCCCACCGAAATAATATGTATAATAATTAACAATATATAAGCATTCTCATAGTACTTATGAAAGTCTTGGTCAAGAAGAATTGAACCAAGTTGATATCTTAACGCGACCAAGTCGCAAAATATTCAGTATATATATACATATATACTTTTCACAATCTTTGAAATCCTCTGACATGTATAATATACACAGAGTTCCAGTTTATAACTGTATAAAAATATCGTTGCAAGGTGATCTCATATATCTAACCTTGTCTCAACATTTTTCTGAAAACCTTTGTCATGCATAAGATAATCATTAACCAGATATAAGTTGAAAAAAATGAAGTTAAAAGATACCCCAATATACTTATATATTTTCCAAATACTACTTGAACTACCACCATTCAAGTTATAACCAGTTTCAAAAGTTCATCACATAGATGAGACTACAAGATAAGACTTGAATAGATTCAATCTTTGAAATGTTGTTTAAAAGAAATGAAGTTACGAGATACTTCATTTGAGGGAAACATCATCATAACTAGTTGACCCTGTCAATGCTTCAGCAGTCACCCATCCGTAGCCTTTCGATCGAATGCTCCGGGTAGTGTTGCAGAAATATCCAAACTGGATGATGAACTCATTACGGGAGTTTGCCGTGCCAGGAAGACCACTTACGATGATCAGTCGCAGTAGTGCAACCCCACCATTTTCTACATGTAGAGGAGAACAGTCGGATTTACTTGTCAACCGAACCCTGGACTCGTAAGGAATGGACCGTCTTAGCGGAACTTCCAGGCCATTTGGGCCAATATAATAAGGCTGGGTTGGCGCCACTCGACCACTTACGCCACTCCTAGTTCAGATGAAATCCATGACTCTGAAACGTAAAGCTCGTCCCCCTTTCCCCAAGTAGATACTTGGTAATACGGCTCCACTAAGAAGTCGTATCTATTTGGAAAGGAAAGTTCACCGATATTTCCCAGGCGACGCCTGTTAATGGATTAAACTCATTCCAAGAATTTTACTTCCCGAGTGTTGGGTAAGTAATCAAAAACCCTTTTTATCAAAACAGCAACCTTGTTGCGAATATAAAAATACATCACGGAGCCGGATCCCTCAGATTTTCAAGCGAGTATTTAAATCCCCTTCGAAAGGAAGATCTTAAATTTGAAAACGAGTTTTGGGATCCGCTCTGACTTTTAAAATCATTTTGAAGACTCGAAAATATTTTTAAGAATGTTTGGAGTAATGCTGATTTAATAAAATAAATCAGTCCCGATATATATGAAAAAATCTGAATATTATTATTTAAATAATATTCCCATAAGGATAATCCTTAAAAAAATAATCGAAGTAGAAGTTTTAAAACTCATACTTGAAATGAATAATAAATAACCAAAGATATACTTATACGAAAGTATGATCTTTATTTGAATAATCGAAAATAAGTTTGATTATTGAAACATTATTCTTTAATAAAATAAAGAATATTATTTAATAAATAAGCGGAGTCATAAGTCCTCAAATGAATATTCAAAATAATATTCATTAAATAAAATAAACGGAGTCTTAAGTCCTCGAATGAATATTCAAAATAATATTCATTAAATAAACTAAACGGAGTCATAAGTCCTCGAATGAATATTCAAAATAACATTCATTAAATAAAATAAAGTTATCGAATAAACCTTATTTGATTAATAGTTTTGAAAACTATATCTATATATAGATATATAAATATATATATATTATACTCGGGAACATCGACTCCCGGTTTAGAAATATGTTCACCTTTGGGTCCCTTATACTAAGGGTATACGTAACTACTGCTTATCTCTAGCATAGGTATTATGCAACTTATAAGCAATTGAATCAACAATTAGATATCAAGATTACGAAACAGACATGCATATATACCATATCAGCATGCTCCAATATATCGCAAGATTTGCTAATAACATTCATGCACTTATCACAAGATAATGCATATACATATATACATCACAACAACAGTATAACGGGTAGAAAACTTGCCTGAGTGACTGAGGGTGGTAAAAGGCCTGGGACGAGTCTGGTAACCTATAAACAACATATAAGTTGGAATTAAACCAAAGTCGCTTAAGAATCTATACTTTAACCAATTAGACCCTAACGTTCGCTTTTGCGCTTAACGATTCACTTAAGTCGCCCGAGTACCCTCGGCTCCACCATTTTTAATAAATTAATCATTAAGAATTTTAAGGCGATTTTTTCGCGAGTACTCTTCCAACTTCCTAATATTCTTTAAATAATTTTTTCATACTCCAATTTGTCATTTAAGGACCTTAACCAAGGTTTCAAAGTAAGGCAAGGGGTAATGGTTCGTTCGCGAAACGCCGTTACTTAAAACGGTCGTTTCTCCTGAACCGTACATCGGATTCAAGTGAACCACATATCAAAACGAAGCTCGTAACATGAACTATCTAAACATGGTAATGGTCAGAATCTAACAGTGAGTGCACGGGTCCTTAAGTTAAGAACAAAAACAGTCTAAGGAAAATTGGGCATTACGATTGTTAGATATATTTGATAATGTCATGGCTAATATGATTTATGTTTAGATTTCAGATCTTACTTAACAGGATAAGTCAGTACTTAACCATCATTAATCAGTACTTATACTGGAAGTCAGGACTTAAGGATATCAGTATTTATATTATCAGGAGATAATCATCAGAAGTTAGATATCAGAACTTAAGTGCTGAAGGATGTTCAGATAAGGACAGTAGCTGATTAAAGGAAAGAAGATTGAGATAAACATAAGAAGAGATATGCATGAAGAAGGAGTTCCATGAAGAATGGAATACTTGGAAGAAAAGATATCTGATTGATATATTTTAGGAAGCAGAATTATATTTCATATCAATTAGCGATTATCTTGTAACTGTGTAGTATATAAACACAGACATAGGGTTTACACTATAAGTGTTATCATATTCGAGAAGATTATTTATTGTAACCCTAGCAGCTCTCGTAATATTTGTTCATCACTGAAAGGTAACAGTTCCATACTATAACAGAGTTTATTGTTTCAATAAAGTTTGTTTTCTGTTACTTAATATATTAAAGTTCGATTTGATTGTATTATACACTGTATTCACCCCCCTCTATAGTGTGTGTGACCTAACAAGTGGTATCAGAGCCAATCTGTTAACACACATACAGTTAAAGATCCAAACACAATCATGTCTGACACAGAAACTCCAACTAAGCCTACCAAAACTGAAGAACCTCCAAAGACACAAATTCAAAGTCGGTATGAGACTTCAGAGTCCCCATACTGAGACCATCTGAATATCCCATATGGAAGGTAAGGATGACCATGTTCCTGGAAGCAACAGATCCAGAATACCTTGATAGAATCAAGGAAGGGCCTCACGAACCAACCAAGCTCGCTGTTGCAGTTGCAGGTGAAGCAGCAAAGACCGTACCAAAGGAGAAGATTGATTATACTGCTGAAGATATAACATCAATTGCTAAGGATGCTAAGGTACGACACTTACTGCATAGTGCCATTGATAATGTAATGTCAAACAGGGTAATCAACTGCAAGACTGCTAAGGAGATATGGGATGCTCTGGAAACAAGGTGTCAGGGAACTGACACAATTAAGAAGAACAGGAAGACAATACTCACTCAAGAGTATGAACATTTTGACTCAAAGACTAATGAGTCATTGAATGATTTATATGATAGATTTGTCAAACTTTTGAATGATTTGTCATTGGTTGATAAAGAGTATGATCTTGAAGATTCAAACCTTAAATTCCTGTTAGCTCTTCCTGAATGCTGGGATTTGAAGGCAACGACAATAAGAGACAACTACAATCTTGATGAAACAACTCTTAATGAAATCTATGGAATGCTCAAGACTCATGAACTTGAGATGGAACAAAGAAGCAAGAGGAAAGGAGGAAAGTTAAGGACAGTTGCTCTTAAGGCTGAAGAAGAATCCCCCAAAGCAGCTTCCTTAAGGAAAGACAAGGGTAAAGCTCTTTTCATAAAGTCTGAAACTGAGTCATCAAGTTCTGAAAGTGATGATGACTCAGATTCTGAAAGCTTGCCTGAGACTGATGCTGATGAGGAGATGATGGAGCTGTGTGCTCTTATGGTGAAAGGAATCACAAAGATTGCATACAGGAAGTTCAGGAAGGGAAAGAAGTTTTCCAGGAAAGGCATAAGTTCTGATAAGAAGAATTTCAGAAGATCTGAAGGCAGAGGAGGAAATTCTGACAGAGGAGATTATACCAATGTTAAATGCTATAACTGTGGTGAGAAAGGCCACATATCTCCTGATTGCAAGAAGGCAAAGGGTGACAAAGGCAAGGCTCTTGTCACAAAGCAGAAAAGCTGGACAGACACCTCAGACTCTGAAATTGAGGAGAACTATGCATTGATGGCAAATGCCGATAAAGAAAGTGCTGAGAGCAGTTCTGAAGCTGCTGAAACAAAGGTACCTCAGACTACTTATGCTTTTCATACTGATGATATTAATGAGTTGAGAAGATATCTTAAAACCATGTTTGTTAGTTATAGAGATCAAACTTTAACATGTGAAAGATTAACTTCTGAAAATCTTGCTTTTAAGAAAAGAAATGATTTCTTAGAAAAAGAGTTAGTCATGTTCCATCAAACTCAGAAGGATAGAGATGATGCTTTTTATGTAAGGGATGAAGTGCTAAAAATGAATGAATCTCTAAAAACTGAGTTAGAAAAGGAAAGAGAGATTATCAGGACTTGGACTAACTCTGGCAAAACAACTCAAAATTTGCTAAGTAGTGGAAACTGGAAAGAGGGCTTAGGTTATGGAGAAGATAAGAATGATAAAGGAACTGAAGAAATTAAGCCTGTTGTTCTGCAAAAACCATGGAATAAAGCAGGAATTTTCTGCTCCTGGAACTCCACAGCAAAATGGAGTTGTAGAAAGGAAGAATAGAACTCTCATTGAAGTTGCACGTACAATGCTTGAAGAAGCAAAGCTTCCAACCTATTTCTGGGCTGAAGCTGTGCAGACTGCTTGTTTTACTCAAAATGCAACACTCATTAACAAGCATGGAAAAACACCATATGAGATGGTGAAGAAAAAGAAGCCAAATCTGAAATACTTTCATGTATTTGGATGCAAGTGTTTTGTTCTCAAGACTCATCCTGAACAGCTATCCAAGTTTGATCTAAAAGCTGATGAAGGAATCTTTGTTGGATATCCACTTTCCACAAAAGCCTTCAGAGTCTATAATTTGAGAACAAAAGTGGTTATGGAATCTATCAATGTCTCTTTTGATGACAAGAAGATTACTGGTCTTGAAGATTTCATTGACCATGATCAGCTGAGATTTGAAAATGAAGACTCAAATTCTGATACTGAAAATCCTGACAGTCTAAGTCTTGATACTGTAAACTCTGATGGATTAAACTCTAATGTTATTGAAACTGTGGTAACTACGTCAAAGGAAGATGCATCTATGCAGGGGGAGCATACCCAAGATCTTATCACATCTCAAGAAACATTAGAACATACATCTGGCTCTTCAAGTTCTGATTCGTCAAGTTCTGATAAGCCAAGTTCTTCCAGTGCTGAAAATCTATATTCTGAAGAATCGAACTCAGAGAGCATAGTTTCAGGAGGAGCATCAGAAAATGAAAATGAAGACAGCATGGATCATGGGGGAGCATCCAGTTCTAGAGAAAACCTTCCATCTGCAAGGAAGTGGACAAAATCACATACACCTGATTTGATAATTGGAAATCCTGATGCAGGTGTCAGAACTAGAACAAGTACTTCAAATGAATGTCTTTACAATTCTTTTCTCTCTCAGACCGAGCCAAAGAAAGTGGAAGAAGCTCTTCAAGATGCTGATTGGGTGCAAACAATGCAGGAAGAGTTGAATGAATTTGAAAGAAACAAAGTCTGGACCCTAGTGCCAAGACCAAATAATAGATCTGTTGTTGGTACAAAGTGGGTATTCAGAAACAAAACTGACAGTGATGGCATAATTACAAGGAATAAGGCAAGGCTGGTTGCAAAAGGATATTCTCAACATGAGGGAATTGATTATGATGAAACATTTGCACCAGTTGCTAGGTTAGAAGCCATAAGGATATTTTTAGCTTATGTTGCTCACAAAAAGTTTACTGTCTTTCAAATGGATGTGAAAAGTGCTTTTCTCAATGGAGAATTGGAGGAGGAAGTATATGTTGAACAACCTCTAGGCTTTGTAGATTCCAAACATCCAGATTATGTCTACAGGCTTTGTTAGGTCCCAATTTGTTTGTAGAAGGGGGGGTTGAATGCAAACAATATCGTTTAATCGAATAAAATGCGGAATAAAATTGTGAAACAAAATTCAAGTTAAATAAAACTTTTATTAAACTTGAAAGGTGTTACAACTACGGTATCGGTTACAAGGGATTAATCTCAAATCAATTATTACAAATCTAGAATAAATTCGACATGAACTTTTTCTATTTTTGTAATTAAAAGATCAAATGCTAAATGCGATTTGAGATTAAGTTCTAGGGATTTTAATCCGCTAGATTGATACACAAGAACAAGATAAGTATTTCTAGTTGATTGGATTTAACTTTACAATCTAGAAATTGATCTTGAAGTTGCAGATGAGATGAAATATTTTTCTGCTCCTTTTTCTTTTGTTCTTGAGTTTGTGTTCTGTTTTATTGATTGTGAAATGATAGACTTCTGCTCCTTTTTATCAAACAGCCGAATGTAAACATGTACTGGCATGACAATCTTCTTTGGCCAGCAAGACTTTCGGTATGACAAAATTTACAACTAGCAAGACAATTAAAATGAGCTAGCAAGACTTTCGGTATGACTATTGATTGTCATACCGATTGTCATATTAGTTCAAATAAATTGTCTTGCTGAATTAATAACAGATTTTAATCTAAACAGAAATTCCAATAAGACAATTAAATGTATTGGCATGACTTTCGGTATGACTATCAATTGTCATACCGATTGTCATATTAGTTCAAATGAATTGTCTTGCTGAATTTAAGCAGATTTTAAACCAATTAAAATCTTGTAAATCCTTAATATTAATTCTAAATTAATTAATCAATTTAATTCAATTAATCAATAAATTAATCTTTGCAGATATAATTTATTTTCTTAATTAAATTATATGACTTAATTAATTAATAGAGAATTAATACTAACCCTGAGCAGCATCCATTCTTCTGACAATCTTCTGAAAGTCACTGAGACTTATGAATCAATTCCGCCACTTCAATGCTGACACTCGATGTACTGTCTGGTTCATGAGTGACTAACTTCCGTGACGTTTCTTCATGTCTTGACTTTGATATTCTGATTGAATCCTTGTAATAAATGATACCCTGACGAGATCTCTGTCACTTGATTAAATCCACGATCTTGATTTATATCACTGAGGCATGATCAAATTCTTGAACTTCTTCCAGTGAATCTTCAAGTCTGCAGATGAACAATGTTTCTTTATTCTTTGACAGATGTTACATTGTGAGATCTCTCTGACAATTGATCCACTATTTACTTATTACATTCTTATTTGAGTTGAGTTAAATACTCGAATAAACGAGTAGGCTATGACATATGCCTTTCAATCTCCCCCTATTTGCTTGTTAGACAATAACAACAAATACCTAGAGGATAACTCAACTAACAAATAAGAAAAAGATATAAACAGTAATGTAAAGTAAATAGCAGAAAAGTTCTGGATTATATTTAACATTTTCCAGATTCTAAATGAAATTTACAAGTGAATACAAGATAGATGTTCCTCTAGCCTGAACATATAACTACATTAGACTATCTTGATTCATAAAGCTCTAATCATATTACATTGAGTTTTGAGCTAATTGACTTCAGTTGTCTTCTCTTCTGACTTCACCTTCTTCTAAATCTTGAAGCAATTCCTTGTCAAAGACATGATCCTTTTCTGAAGTGAAGCTTGCTGGTCTGACTGGTTGAACTCCAACTAACTTCAGCTTATTCTTGAGTTGATTGTATCTTTTAACATTCTTTTCACAATAAGCTTGAATCAAGTCAGCAGCTTGAGTCTTCAACATGGATGAATATCCAGCAGTTCTCAAATGATGTTCCATCCAGACCAGATGCTTAGCTGAGTAGTCTTTAAGAGATTGTACATCTAGCTGACAGATTTGAAGACAATCAGACTTAAAGAATCTCACCTGATGAGGATTGTTGACCACTTGAGGACTAGCCCTACTGGCAAACTCTTTAAGCCTTTCTCGAAGAACTTCATTCAATTCTGAGCTTCTTTTGACTTTGTTTAAAAGAACCCAAATCTCTGACAAAGAACGATTCTCAAATAGATGAAGTGACACCTTGAATGATCCTTCACTCTAACAATATACAAAAATGCTCATCTCATTTAGGGATCTATCAAAAGCAGCTGTGATCCTTGAGACTTCAGTCTTGATAGCATTCATGTACATGTCATTGTTAGGATTTGAGATTTCCAGCTTGTCAAGAAGATGTAAGAACTGCCTATCATTGTTAGTGCTCAGCTGAGGCATATCAAGTACTCTCCTAGCTTCATCCCATTTTTCACCAATCTTTAGTCTGACATCTCTTCTCCTTTCTTGAGCCTTAATGAAGACGTTGCTTTTGAAGAGTTTCTGTTCTTTGAATGTCTTTTCTCATGTCAATGATCTGAGAGACCTTCTTGAGTTCAGCTTCTTTTCTTTTCATCTCTGACTGCTCCTTCTGAAATTCTTTCTCAAACATAGGATCCACTTGAGCTTCTTCTTCCCATTCTCCAAAATCACTTTCCTCTTCAGCTTCAAATAACCCATCTTTATCTTCCTGAACTGGTTCAGTGGGAATGTCAAAAATATCAAAGTCATCCTGTTCTCCACTGTAGTAGACATCATCAGCCTTTCCTTTGTTTCCAACAGAGGTATCTTTTTCTTTCCCTTTGGCACTACTCCCTTTCTTCTCCCCCTTAGTTGAGGGATCCTCTACTGACTTTCCTTTGGAACCTCCATCACCTCCAGAGCCTGATCCTCCACCAGACGGTCCTTCAAAATAAGTTCTTTGTTCTTCATTAGGGCAATGAGAATTCTTGATCATGAAATATAGGTGCTTCATCCCTTCATTGAGATGTTCCATGCCCGTCTCTATCTTTAGAAATCTTGAGGAGTCCAGTGAATGATTCATCTCAACGAGGTCTTCAAGAGAAGTCATTCTTGTGTGTAGAGAGCAGAAGTTGGATATGTCATCAGCTGATAAAGTTGGAGTGTCCTGAATAGAATTGAGCTTTGGTATTACAGTGGTCTTTAGATCTGAGATGTCATTCCTTATGATTGCAAGCTGATTGTTGACAGAGGTGGAAGAAGAAGACCGTTCAACCACTTGTGCTTTGAATGCTTGAGCTTCAGCTTGGCTTTTAGCAAGTTCTTCTTTTAGGGCAGCAATCTGAGCTAACAGGTTTACAGTATCAGTGTCTGTGTGTGCTCTCACCTGAATTTCACTCGTGTTTGGCTCACTCACCTCACGTGCTTGTGTTTCTCTCAATATAATTGCTCGTGAGGAGTCTTCCTGTTGCTGTTCTTCTGTACCTGCAGTAAAAATCACCCTAGCCTCTTCAAGAGAGGTCAGTGGTGGTGCAATGGGAATTCGCGAGTCCCGATCCTCAGTCAATACTATCAAATCTTTTGGAATAGATGTCTGAATTGCTTCAGGGATAGATTGACCGAGTTGCCCTCCACTTTCTCCAGATAAATCTGCGAGTGGAGAATCCCATAAGGGAGCCAGAGGTGTTGGATCTGGGAGGGGAGAAAATGACTCTATTAAAGATGGCGGAGAGTCAGATTTTCCCTCTGAAGCATGTGACTGCTCTTCTGCCGTAACTATGGCAGGCACTGTAACCGACTCTACGTGCATTCCTCGCTGTGTGTCCTAAGTATGATCTGGGGAAGTGTATGGTTCCATTGTGAGTAATGGAATTGTGCTTGACTCAGTACAAGATGCCATGGCCCTATGGCGAATTTCAATAGATGCATCCTGTTGAGAGAATGCCTCTAGTAACTGTTCATTGGCCATTTCAAAGTCCATGTCCTGTTGGGAGGACAAGGATGGGCTTTCAGATGCCTCAGAATATGTTCTTCTTTTTTTAGGAGGAGGCAGAGCTGAGGGTTCACTCATATTTAACAATGTACTACTTCCTAGTAATCTTCTGGGTAACATTTTAGACAGTGAGGGAAAGGTTGAGATAGAATGTGACTCTGTGTTTGGCTCTATGACCTGGGATTGAAGCTGTGGTTCTACAACTTCATGGTCAGCCCTATCAACCACTGGGGGTCTTTCAACAGAAGTAGGAAGGGAGTGAGAGTGAGGAATTACTACCTGTAATGGAAGAGCATCTGATGTTGGAGGAGCCTGGGTGGCTTGAACCACTGGAGGTTGAGGTTGCTGTTCATGACCGGGAAGATTGAAAATAGGTAAAGGAATATAAGTGGCCATGAAAGCAGATACAAGTACTGGAACTTGCATGAATTTGAAGGTTGTGTCTTGGCGAGTGTAAATCTTTTTGCTAACTGGAGGGGGTTCGGTTACTGCAGAGTTAGCAAAAAGGGCTTTGTGTTCAGGTGTGAGAAGATGATCTGCTATAAGCATGAGAAAACGAGCATAGTAACATGATACCCTATGATTTGTAGAATGATCATGTAAAGCAGAAGTTAGATGTCTCAAGAGAATGGGAAAAAGTAGTTTGCCAAAATTGATCCTTTGATTGAAAACAACCGCCAGACCAATATACTGCAGAGTGGAAGTGATGTTATAAAAATTGGATTTTGTGCAGTTGGCAAACACTTTGGAAAGTGTATCGAAGAAAATATCCCATTCAGACACCAAATTTGATTTAGAAAGTTTGGTTAAATTGATCACCCCCTGATAGTGAATAGCATTGAAAAAATTTGTGATATCATTTTCAGAGGGTAAATTACAGAAATTGTCTAGTGGAAAATTTAACGCACGATTGATGACTGTTTCATCAACTACATACTGTGTGTTTGCGACGGTGAATGAAAAAGATTTTGAATCATCGGCCACAGTAGAGGTTGTGCAAATCAGTCTAAGTAGATCGACGTTTAAAATCACATTTGATTTAATAGCAGAGCTAACAATCGAATGGTCATTTAAAAATCTAATCCATGGCTTAAATTTTTCAACATCACATTTTTCCGGATTAAAATAACCAACCTGATTATGCGCGACAATTTGGAAATTGAGAGCCATTTAAAATAATAATAAGACACACGCTTTCAGAATTTTAAGAATAATATTAAGAAAATTTGAATTAATTAAATTAATTTAATAATTCGAATTAAATTAATTATAATCAAAAAATTTAGACAGAAATGTATCTCGTTAAAATTCTTAACTCACAAACGCAGTTTTGAAAAGCCAAAAGACACAAATCAGAAATTAGAATAAAAATAAAAAGTTCAAAATCAACAAACATAAATTGAATTTGAAGGGGCAAACTGATATATAAAAAAAATTTTGAAAATTTTGACAGCACTCCTGTATGTATATATATGTAAGTATAAACACAGGAGTGAAGATTCAGTTTGCTGAGTAAAAACTCGAGCAAGGAAGGAAGCAGTTCGAAGAGAGAGAAGAGAGAAAATGAAGAGAAAAACTGTTCGAATATTTTGAAAAGAAATGAACTGATCAAAATGGTTTAAAACAAAACAAACAAACTGCTTTATATGACAGCTGGTATGACAATCCTGGATTGTCATACCGATTGTCATACCAGGCAAAAGAAGGAAAAGAAAAAAAAACGGAAATAAAGGAAATAACAAAATAAACACTGAGTATATATAACTGGTATGACAATCTGATAGTCATACCGATTGTCATACCAGTATAAAATAAAAGAAAATATATATATATATTGTTTATAACTGGCAAGACAATTGATAGTCATACCGATTGTCTTGCCAGTATAAACTATACTGAAAAACACTAATATGACAATTATATAGCTAAATGACTTTCAGCAAGACAATTTCAATTGTCTTGCCGATTGTCATTTTAGTAGAAATACAATCAAATATGTACAGACTCTATAAATGTACTGAAATTATATTACAAAATGGTAAAACTGAAATACAGACCTATAATATTTACAGAAACAAAGACAATATATCAGAATTTATTATTTTTATTCCAAAAATAGATTTCTATTGAATTTTAGCAAATAAAATTCATAGTAAAATATTTTTAGAGGAAATAAAATATTCTGAGATATTTTAAATTAACAAGTAGAGAAAATAAAAAATAGATAAGATAATATATATTACATAGAAATAAGCAAGAAATATGATAAAATGATAAAATAAATTTGCAAATGAATTTTTCATTTATGAAAAATTCATTTGTAAATTCATTCAAGAACAGATCCCAGATATTAACTAAATTAATCACTAAAACTATTCAACATGCCCAATTTACCAACTAATCTGGTAAATGTGGATTCGTCAAGTGGTTTAGTGAAAATATCTGCTATTTGTTCTTCTGTTGGAACAAAAAATAGTTCAACAATACCATTCATGACGTGCTCTCTAATAAAATGATACCTGATGTCAATGTGCTTTGTCCTCGAGTGCTGCACAGGGTTGTTGGTGATGGCTATTGCACTTGTATTGTCACATAAAATAGGAATCTTGTTCAATACAGAGCCATAGTCTCGTAGTTGGTTCCTAATCCACAAGATCTGAGCACAGCAGCTTCCAGCAGCAATATATTCAGCCTCGGCCGTTGAGTTGGAAACTGTTTGCTGTTTCTTGCTGTACCATGAGACTAGCCTGCTTCCTAGGAATTGACAACTTCCTGAGGTGCTTTTCCTATCAACAACACTTCCTGCGTAATCTGAATCTGTATATCCAACAAGGTTAAAACCAGATTCTTTAGGGTACCAAATACCTAGATTTGGTGTTCCGTTAAGATATCTTAAGATTCGTTTAACAGCAACGAGATGAATATCTCTAGGATCCGCTTGGAACCTTGCACATAAACATGTAGCATACATAATATCTGGTCTACTTGTAGTAAGATAGAGTAACGAGCCAATCATACCTCTGTAGCTTGTGACATCTACCTTAATGGAGTTTTCACATGGTCCAAGCTTGACAGCTGTAGTTGATAAAGTCCTTGCTGATGCGGAGTCCTCTAGATTGTATTTTTTGAGGAGTTCCTTGAGATACTTGGATTGACAAATAAATGTTCCATCTAACCTTTGATTTACTTGTAATCCAAGGAAGAACTTCAGCTCTCCCATCATGCTCATTTCAAACTTGCTGTGCATTAACTTAGCAAATCTCTTACAGAGATTATCATTAGTAGACCCAAATATTATATCATCCACATAGACTTGGACTAATATAGTATCCTTCTTATGTGTTTTAGAAAAGAGAGTTTTGTCTATGACCCCTCTAATAAAGCTATTTTCAATAAGAAATTCAGAGAGAGTGTCATACCATTTTCTTGGAGACTGTTTTAGCCCATAGATAGCCTTGAAAAGAAAGAAGACAAAATCCAAATGATCTGGATCTTCAAAACCAGGAGGTTGCTCTACATATACCTCTTCATCCAGCTTTCCATTCAGAAAGGCGCTCTTGACATCCATTTGATAAACTTTAAAGTTTGAAAATGCTGCGAATGCCAGAAATATCCTGATGGCCTCAAGTCTAGCCACTAGAGCATAGGTTTCATCATAATCAATGCCTTCAGCTTGAGAATACCCTTTAGCTACCAGTCTTGCCTTGTTTCTAGTAACCACACCATCTTCATCTAGTTTATTCCTGAATACCCACCTAGTACCAACAGCTTTCTTGTGTACAGGCCTAGGTACCAGTTTCCAGACTTGTTGACTTTCAAACTGATTGAGTTCATCTTGCATAGCAATCACCCAATCTGGATCAGTCAGTGCTTCTTCAATTTTCTTAGGTTCCATCTCAAAAAGAAATCCTGAGAACAGACACTCATTTTGAGTAGCACGTCTAGTTCTGACTCCAACATCTGGATCACCAATAATCAACTCAAAAGGGTGAGCTTTATTCCAGACAGTCTGTCTTGGAAGATTTGATCTTGATGATTCGCCTTGAAATTCATTGTGATGTTGTGTCCTACTAGATGATCCTTCCGCATCTCCCCCTGAGTTGTTGCCATGTTGACTTGAAGATTCTCCGTCAGTAACAGTGGTATCTCCATTGTTGCCAAAGTTTCCATCACTATTACCTTGAGTATCATCAGGATTAATAGGTTCTTCACCAGCAATAACCTCAGGTACTTGACCATGTTCTGATTCTGAATCTGACGTATCATCAAACTTCAGTTTCTCAGAAGGATCTTCAGTTTGGATACTAGGGAGTTTAGTGTCATCAAATGTAACATTGACACTTTCAGTTACTTTGTGTTGATCAATGATATACACTCTATATGATCTTCTTTCATATCCAACAAAAATACCCTCATATGCCTTTACCTCGAACTTACCACGACGATCATCTCCATCCTTGAGCACGAAGCATCTGGCACCAAATACATGAAAGTATTTGATAGAAGGTTTCTGTTCATTCAAAATCTCATAAGGAGTTTTCATGAAGTCTTTGTTGATTAGAGTTCGATTCTGAGTATAACATGCAATATTGACAGCTTCAGCCCAAAAGTACATTGGAAGACCTGATTCACTTAACATCGTTCTTGCAGCTTCAATCAATGTACGATTCTTCCTTTCTACCACTCCATTTTGCTGAGGGGTTATAGGAGCTGAAAATTGTCTGGTAATCCCTTTGTCTGTACAGAATCCATTGAGAAGTGCATTCTTGAATTCTGTCCCATTATCTGACCTTATTGCTCTAACAGGGACGTTAGAATCTAACTCAATCATCTTGATATGATCAATCACAACTTGTGGTGTTTCATCCTTAGAGTGAAGAAATAAAACCCACGTATACTTGCAATAGTCATCAACTATCACAAGACAGTAACACTTCTTTGACATAGAAAGGATATTAACTGGACCAAATAAATCCATGTGCAATAATTGCAGAACACCAGTTATGGAAGATGTGTCAGTGCCTTTGTGACTTGCTTTCTTTGACTTTCCTTTCTGGCAAGCCTCACATAGTCCTTCTGGAGAGAATTCCAGCTGAGGCAGACCTCTTAGCAATTCTCTTTTGACAAGAGAATTCATTGTTTTGAAATTGAGATGAGAAAGTCTCTTGTGCCATAGCCAACTCTCATCTGACGATGCCTTTGCATAGAAACAATTGACTTCAAGATTGCTTCCAGAGTTCATGTCAGCTACGAACAGATTTCCTTTCCGGATTCCCATTAAGGAGGGTTTTTCACTTTTCTTGTGCATAATTTGACACTTCAGCTTGTCGAATAAAACATTGTAGCCGTTGTCACAGAACTGACTAATGCTAAGCAGATTATGTTCAAGTCCTTGCACAACATATACATTTTCAATGATAATATTTCCAGCTAACAAACAGCCATATCCCTCCGTTAAACCTTTGTTGTTATCTCCAAAGGTAACCACTGGGCCAGCTTTCTCAACCACATTTGATAGCAGGGCTCTATCTCCGGTCATATGTCTTGACGATCCGCTGTCAAGAATCCACACTACCGGTTGTACCTGTTTAATGCCCTGCAATACAAATGGATTAGACCTTCTTCGGAACCCAAGCTTGGCTGGGTCCGGCATACTTGTAAAATTGGCCTTTATCAGGCAAAACAACATTCTTAATTTCAATATTCTCAACGTTCTCAATGACTGAACATTTGACCTTGTGAACAGCCTTGACAAATTTCTGTTTAGGCTTAGGCACAAATGTCTCCTTTCTAGCTTTAGGAGGACTAGCAGTCTTAGACCTATCATGCTTTCTATTATTCACACGCTGACGAGGAGTAGTCTTATCATTAGAAACATGCTTACCATTAAAATAAGCAAACAACAGATTAAAAGCACAAGACATACAATCAGGAACACCACATGCTTTATGAGAAGGATTAACAATAGGCAACTTATGCATGGTAGACATGGCATTTGTGTTATCCAACTCATGTGTGTCTGAGTTAGTCTCAGTTGCTTTCACAACCTTGACTGGAACTTTTGACACACTTGACTTGGAGACAGCTTTCCCATTAGCATTATCTTCAGCACGGATTTCTTCTTGAATAATAAAAGAGGTCTCATCAAATGGTTCAGCAATTGATTCTTTATAGAGGGGTTCATCAACACCCTTAAGCACATGTGGTACTTCCCTGCCTTTAGCACATACATGAGGAGGGGAGTTTATGCCTAATTTTCCAATAGCAGCATTGTAATCATAACCTATTCCATGTGTTTGATTAACAGCTTGCTTATTGTAAACCTCTTTGGACTTCGAACAAGAATTAAAGTAAGCTTTAACCTTAGCCTCAAGACCGGTGATCTTGTCTTTGAGAATAGTTTCGAGTTGTCTATAACAGTCAACTCTATTCTCTAGAAAAGATACTTGTTCTTTTAGTTTATCTTGATTAATGTGCACAAGTCTTAATTCATTGACCTCTTTCTCAAGGTCTTTGATTTGTTGATTTAACAATTCATTATCACGACGAGCACAATCTAAGGAACCTCCTAGATGATAAACTAATTCAGCATCAGTAAATATTACCTCTTTTCTTGACGATGAGGTGCTTGCATTACTAGCCATTAGAGAAAGATTCCCAACTTCTTCATCTTCACTGTCAGTATCATCCCAGCTTCTTCCCTTTGCCAGGTACGCCCTTTCAGATTTACTCTTCTGATTAGAATCGTAAGAGTTCTTCCTAGCTTGTTTTGGCTTCCTGCATTCTGTGGCAAAGTGTCCCAACTCATTACAGTTGAAGCATCGAATGGTGCTTCGATCAACCATCCCTGTTTTATACCCACCACTGCTGGTGTTAGAGGATGAAGATCCACCTTTCTGGAATCTGTTGTAGTTGGACTTGTACTTGAACTTGGGATTCCTTTTGAATCTGACATTTGAGAATCTCTTGACAATCAGGGCCATTGACTCATCCTCCAATTGCTCCAGTTCTTCCAAGGAATAATAATCATCTCCTGATTGATTTGTAGTAGGAGAATCAAATTCTGCTACTATCACATTATCTTCAACCTTGGAAGACTGTACCATTCATTCTGACTGTTGAGATTGTTGTTGATATTGTGGTTATTGTTGTTGTTCATCAGCTACTAGAGCAGTAGACGTGCTGACCACTCTTCCTTTCCCGTAAACTTCCTTCTGCTGAATCTGCTCCAACTCATAAGTCTTTAACACACCATAGAGCCTTTCCAAAGAAATCTCACTCAGATCTCTTGCTTCTCTTATGGCAGTGATTCTATGTTCGAGATGAGTTGGCAGTGTTAAAAGGAACTTTTTGTTGACCTCCCTGATGGAATAGTATTTACCATTAATGTTCAGGTTGTTGATCAATGAATTGTACCTCTCAAACACTTCAGTGATTCCTTCTCCTGGATTGGATTTAAAGTATTCATACTCAGAGGTTAGGATTTCTAGTTTGTTCTCCCTAACTTCCTCTATGCCTTCATTAATAATCTCAATAGTTTCCCAGATATGTTTGGAATCTTTACAATTCATCACATGTCTATTCATCAGGGGATTAAGGGAATCTACTAAGATTAATTGAAGGCTAGCATCCAGGGAAGCTTCTTCTATTTCAGCAGGAGAGAAGTCCTCAGGATCCTTCACATAAGTTCTCGCTTTGGTGATCACCACATCATTTTCTATTACCTCTGGTTCCATAACCATTGGAATTTTTGGACCCTTCTTCAACACTTGCAAATATTTGGGATTAGCAACCTGTAAAAACAGTAGCATCTTCTTCTTCCACATAACATAATTTTCTTTATCGAAAAGTGGAATTTTAACGGTTCCAACTTTTTGTGTAGTCATTATGAATTTTTTGAGTGAATAAAAAATTTAAGAAGTGAAAGAAACACAAAAGTCTAGGATCTAGATTTGTACGTTAATCAGAAGGCTCTGATACCAATTGTTAGGTCCCAATTTGTTTGTAGAAGGGGGGGTTGAATGCAAACAATACCGTTTAATCGAATAAAATGCGGAATAAAATTGTGAAACAAAATTCAAGTTAAATAAAACTTTTATTAAACTTGAAAGGTGTTACAACTATGGTATCGGTTACAAGGGATTAATCTCAAATCAATTATTACAAATCTAGAATAAATTCGACATGAACGTTTTCTATTTTTGTAATTAAAAGATCAAATGCTAAATGCGATTTGAGATTAAGTTCTAGGGATTTTAATCCGCTAGATTGATACACAAGAACAAGATAAGTATTTCTAGTTGATTGGATTTAACTTTACAATCTAGAAATTGATCTTGAAGTTGCAGATGAGATGAAATATTTTTCTACTCCTTTTTCTTTTGTTCTTGAGTTTGTGTTCTGTTTTATTGATTGTGAAATGATAGACTTCTGCTCCTTTTTATCAAACAGCCGAATGTAAACATGTACTGGCATGACAATCTTCTTTGGCCAGCAAGACTTTCGGTATGACAAAATTTACAACTAGCAAGACAATTAAAATGAGCTAGCAAGACTTTCGGTATGACTATTGATTGTCATACCGATTGTCATATTAGTTCAAATAAATTGTCTTGCTGAATTAATAACAGATTTTAATCTAAACAGAAATTCCAATAAGACAATTAAATGTATTGGCATGACTTTCGGTATGACTATCAATTGTCATACCGATTGTCATACTAGTTCAAATGAATTGTCTTGCTGAATTTAAGCAGATTTTAAACCAATTAAAATCTTGTAAATCCTTAATATTAATTCTAAATTAATTAATCAATTTAATTCAATTAATCAATAAATTAATCTTTGCAGATATAATTTATTTTCTTAATTAAATTATATGACTTAATTAATTAATAGAGAATTAATACTAACCCTGAGCAGCATCCATTCTTCTGACAATCTTCTGAAAGTCACTGAGACTTATGAATCAATTCCGCCACTTCAATGCTGACACTCGATGTACTGTCTGGTTCATGAGTGACTAACTTCCGTGACGTTTCTTCATGTCTTGACTTTGATATTCTGATTGAATCCTTGTAATAAATGATACCCTGACGAGATCTCTGTCACTTGATTAAATTCACGATCTTGATTTATATCACTGAGGCATGATCAAATTCTTGAACTTCTTCCAGTGAATCTTCAAGTCTGCAGATGAACAATGTTTCTTTATTCTTTGACAGATGTTACATTGTGAGATCTCTCTGACAATTGATCCACTATTTACTTATTACATTCTTATTTGAGTTGAGTTAAATACTCGAATAAATGAGTAGGCTATGACATATGCCTTTCAGGCTTGATAAAACACTTTATGGACTTAAGCAAGCTCCTAGGGCATGGTATGAGACTTTAGCTCAGTTTCTTCTAGAAAGTGGATTCAACAGAGGAACAATAGACAACACACTGTTCTACCTCAACCATGGAAAGGACTTACTTTTGGTCCAGATTTATGTTGATGATATCATTTTTGGGTCTACAAATGACAGACTTTGCAAGAAGTTTGCCAAACTGATGCAGTCAAAATATCAGATGAGTATGATGGGGGAACTTAGCTATTTTCTGGGCCTTCAAGTCAAGCAGAATGAAGAAGGCACTTTTATTTGTCAAACTAAGTACACCAGAAACTTGCTGAAGAAATTTGGAATGCAAGATTATTCAAGTGCATCCACTCCCATGGCCACTGCAACAAAACTGGATAAGGATACTGGTAAATCAGTAGATATTGCTGATTACAGTGGTATGATTGGCTCTCTACTCTATCTAACTGCTAGTAGACCTGATATCATGTATGCTACCTGTCTTTGTGCAAGATTTCAAGCAGATCCAAGAGAACCTCACTTAACAGCTGTGAAAAGAATTTTTAAGTATCTTAAAGGAACAACTGATCTGGGATTGTGGTATCCTAGAGAATCAGATTTTAAACTAATAGGTTACTCAGATGCAGATTTTGCAGGTTGCAAAATTGACAGGAAAAGCACAAGTGGAAGCTGCCAATTCCTTGGAGGCAGATTGGTTTCTTGATTCAGCAAGAAACAAAAGTCAATTTCCACATCAACTGCAGAAGTAGAGTATATTGCTGTAGGAAGCTGTTGTGCACAGATTCTTTGGATGAAGAATCAGTTACTGGATTATGGGTTAACATATTTCAAAATCCCTATTTACTGTGATAATCAAAGTGCTATTGCTATGACAGGTAATCCAGTTCAACACTCTATGACAAAGCACATCAGCATCAGGTACGACTTCATAAGGGAACATGTGGATGAAGGTACAGTGGAATTGCACTTTGTTCCAACAGATCAACAACTAGCAGATATCTTCACAAAACCACTGTGTGAAGCCACTTTTACAAGATTGGTAAATGAACTTGGAATGATTTCAGGTTCTTTCTCTAAACTGCTTAGTCTTGTTATATATTATCAGACTTTATGATCAGTATTTACAGAATTTAATCTCTTTGTGTATTCTGTGATTAATTGATAAATGTTTTTAAGTACTGACTGTTGTCTGATATATGTTTCTAAACTCTGATAAGTGATATGTCTGTCTAAGTAACCATTCAAATTATGAGGATAATTGTGTAAGATACTGACCTAGTAGTCTTCAATAAACAAATGATCCCATGTAAGAAGTAATTATTTCTGTGGAAATTTTATGACACAAGCAAATTCTGATAATTGAGCTTAGTTGAGTTTACTTTGTTTATCTTATTACTAAGTCACAAATTAGAATAATGCTACTCATCTGTTAAGTTCTGATATTAGTAAAACTGCTGAATGTACTAAGTGTTGATAAACCTCACTTATAAAAAGAAAAATCAAAAGGATCAAAGAATATAATCAGGTACTCCTTTGAGATCTAGAGTAAAAATGTGGAAGGGAAGACCCAAGTGCATTGCTGGTATTAAGTAGATATGCATTAGAAAAGCAAAATATTTTCTTGGTGACTTTTCACACTCTATGATTACTGGAGAAATACTCTGATAATAGCATAAATTCTGATAAGCAGTTGTGACTCACTTACACTGAGCAGCCACTGTAAAATAGAATTTAAAAAGATGCATAAAATTAGCACAAATCACTTGAGGTGGACTCAAGCATGAACTCATTCATCAGTAGGTTTCAGGATAATGACAGCTCTTTAGCAAAATTTTAGTTATGCCTTATTTCTAAGATGTACTGAAGTGAATCAGACTTTACTTTTTTTCTGCTATTTAGCTTGATGCACACACTAATCACTCCATCTGAATGATGAAAATTACTGTGGTGGTCTATGTTGTTTTAGATAAACAGTCATTGTGTCACCTTTCACTAATTCTGAGGACAAGTTCTGGTTGCATATTCTGAAGATTAAGTTCTGAAGAGTATAACTCAGAACTTGTATGAGGATTTACTCAGATAAGCATTTTTTTTTCGAGTTAAGAAATTATGTTCTGATGACTGTTAAGTTCTGCAATAAGTCTAAGTTCTGATATTACAGTCTAAATTCTTTACTTGACTTATCTGTGGATAAAATTTGATAACAGTCTCGGTTCAAACTAGAATATGTTGAAGTGGAAGATTAATAGTCACTATGGTTAGGGTTAATGGTATTCGTACTTGAACAGTCTACTTTTACTTGTTACTTGTGCGCATTAAACCATGTTTTCTCTTTCCAATGAATGTTATTCTTTTTCAAAGTCTGGGGAGACGAAGTAGAATTAATTCTACCTGTCAGCATTAAATTCCTTTGCGTCTCCTGACATTCACTTTCCTATATAAGCAACCACTTCACATCAGCCTTCTCATCAAATTCTTTCTCACAAACTTACCTTCATACTTTTTCTTTCAAAAACACAATGGTCAGATACAACATGTTTTTGAATTACCAAACATTTAATATGGAGCTAAGCTGTGCTGATTGGCAGCAGGAATGGCACGTCACGGCCATTCTTGAGGAGATATGGGACTCTGTCCCACAGGAGGTACTGACCCACCTTCTGTTCTTCTATATGGATTACCATCGCCATCTGGAGCGATTGGAGGAGGAAAGGCTGAAAGCTCTCCGCCAGCAAGAGCGAATCATCCAACTCGCCATTCTGTTTGTCGAGAGTAGGAAGAAGAAATGATTTATTTTCTTCTTCCTGTTTTTCTTCATCATCAGCCTTGCCCTGCTTCTTGAGCTAGGACTAAGGCTGTTGATGTTAGGTTTAGTGGCTTAGGGAAATCTTGTATAAGTACTGATGTAATTTCAATTTCATGAATGTATTCTCTTGATATATTAATGAAATTTGTTTTTGTTTCAAGATTTTGTCTCTAAGTTATTTTGTAATGCATTGATAAATCCTGATAATTATTCATATTCTGAAGACCATATAAATTCTGTTTTAATTTAAGTTCTGATTTTCCTTTATCAGTACTTACTCATATAATTTATCTTGGTCACTTTAACTTGATTTCTTTTCAGAATATTAATGTTGCAGTGAAAATTAATTAAATCAGTGGGAACAGTTTCAATTTTGAATTAAAACTGTTTCACCTTGATTAATGGAATATGTGGGTAAGTGGAACGGTTTTTCCTTGAAAACAGGCAAGTGGGCAAGTAATGATTACTGTTTTCTCGCGCCCAGTAACTATCCGTTATTACTGCATGTCTGACAGGTGTCCAACGGTAACATTTTTTTTTCAGAGTATAAGTACGACAGAGAGAGGATTTCTTTAATCTTTTATTTCCTTCATACTTTTTCTCTCTACTTCCTTTTACTCTTTTTCTCTCTCCTTCTCACGTTGGTTTTTCATACAAACATTTTATTAAACACCTAACAGGCACTTTTAAATCTCAATTTTTCACATGGCACCTAAGGATTTAATCATTGATGGAGCTAAGTTTGTTCCAAACAACTATGCTGCAATTCTTGATCATGCTGAAGCTCCATCTGAATTGCATTTTGTGCAAGATCTTCTTGCACATAGTGAGACTGGGTATGCATTAACTCATCCTTCAGTCTTTTCGAGCCAACAAGTTCTGACGTTTTGGCGGACTGGGCACTTTGATGATGGTGGTAGACATGGCACTCCTAGTATTGTTTTCGAAGTGGGTGATTCTTCTTATGCAGTTACTCCTAGTACAATACGCAAGGCTCTACATCTCCCAGAAGGTTGTACCTTTTCAATTCCAAAAGAATCAGCTCTTCAGGAGTTAATGGCAAATTTGGGGTATGAAAAGAGTTTGGCAAAACTTGGGCAGTTGAAACGGGCTCATATCAGACGAGAATGGAGCTTCTTTTTCGACTACAACACTAAAGCTTTTGGGAACAAATGTTCGAATTTTGATGCTATACCAATTCTGAGTCAGCACATCGGGTATGCTATTATACATCAAACTCATTTTGATTTTGCAACTGGTATAATTGGTTTTATTGGGGATAGGATGACAGAGGATAGGAATGTTGTCTATTTTGCTAGATTCTGTCAACTTATTTATACTTTTTGTACTGATGAACCTCAATTAGTCAGTTCCTTAACCCCACCTTTTAAAGTTGCAAAACGCTACTTTAATGACCTGGTAAATGCTGACACTAAGAAATCAGTGGTTAGACCATTACAGATTCCTCAGTCTATAAAATAGATCCTAGTAAATGCTGATCCTGATACTTATAGATCTGTTTACTCTGCTGTCCAACCAACAACAAACACTCAAAAACCATCATCCTCAGCACCTACCACTCATTCTACTCAACCTACCCTCAGGAAATATCTCAAATCCTATCTCTCCACTTCACAGACTGTTCAACCCTCATCCTCAGCACCTATTGTGAAGCCTTCATCCTCCAAGCTAAAGAGGACAAAGACTGTTCCTCCAACATCTCAAAAGAGAAGGAGGATTGCCTTGAGAGATGAATCTGATACTGAGGACCAGGTTCCTTCTTCAGAACCTGTTATAGGTGAAGCTGAGAAAGAGACTTCTCAGAAGGATTCTGGAATTGGGGGATCTAGGCTTCTCAAAAGGCTTAGAAGAATGACAGTTCCTGCAACTCCCAAGGAATCCAAATCAACAACGAGATACAAGAAACAAAGGGCAAAAAGGCCAGTTTCAGATGATGAAGAGGAAGCAGCTAAGGAAGGGGATCAGGAATCTCTGATCTCACAAGACAAGGAATTTGCTACAGTCACTTCTTCTCCATCAACTACATCTAAGGAAGCTGTTTCTGAAAAGGCTAACACACCATATGTGTCTCCTGTTGATCCAGGCACAAGTGCTGATATTGATGTTCAAACCTTGGTTGTGCCTGAAGTAATTCTCTTAGAAGCTCCAACAGCAACTAATCCTTCAACAACACCTATTACTGATGTTATTCAAACTCCAGAGTTATCTACAACACCTTCTCTGCATCATGATGCTGATGATCAGACTTTAGGTGAGCATCAGGATTTGGCTGTTGATCAGAACTTAGAACCAGATCAGCAACTAGAGGATGTTGAAGCCTTCATTGCTACTCACACTGTTGTTTTATCAGAAGATACTGATTCTGTAAATTCTGATGCTGCAAATGCTGGAGATACTGGTGATGCTGCTACAAATGCAGATGCTGATACAGCAGGTCCTTCAGGACATGCTCCTCAACAAACTACTCTTAAGTCTGAACTTGTTAAGAAGTTTGTTATCAGAGAAGCACCAGTACCTTGGAGTGAAACTCCTGCAGGACAGGAGTGGACTAAGGAATGGAACTCAGTCACCTGTGTTTCAACTGCACAGAATCTGGATGAGCAATTGACAAAAGCTGATGAGATGTTAAATTTTGATGATTTCAAAACACAGCTTAGAGTCACTGCATTGAGTACTAAACACTTACAAGGTCTTCATTCAAATACTCATGCAGAGTTACATCTCTTACGGGAAGAACTACTGAAGCAAGAACAAGTTCATAAGATTGATAAGAAAAAGTTCTTCCAACCTACCTTTGACAGGATTGCTTATATTGAGAAGGTTCAAGATAATCAACAAGCTCAGATTGATGATATTCTGATAAATCAAGCTTCTCAGCAATCACAACTTAATGAAATCCAATCTTCAGTGGAATTGCTTGTCTCTCTTCTATTACCCGCTGATGCCAAAAAGGGGGAGAAAGTAATTAAGTCCAAATGCAAGACTGAAAAGACACTGAAAGGTAAGGATGATGGAAAAGATGATCGAGGAAGCTCTGGAATGGGTAGAGGTCATAGTCAAGGTAGAGGATTCACATCAAGACAAGCTAGTCACAGGACAAGTTCTGATACTGGGAAAAGAATAAGTTCCGCTACTGGTAAAAGGATAAGTTCTGATGAACTTTTAGAACTTGATGAGGAAATGTCAAGACAGTTATTTCTTCAGGAAAATCCAGGAATGGACTTGGAGAGTTTAATGAAAGAAGAAGCCATGCTTAAATCAGAGAAACTCACATCTAAATCTGAAGCTTCTGGTAAAAAGTCACTTCCAAAACTCAAAGGCATTGTGATCAAAGAAAGGACACATTCTGAAGCAACATTGGCTAGATCACAACCATAGATAGATCCAAGATCCAAGGGTAAAGAAAAGGTTGGTGAACCTATCAAGGTTTATGTACCTCCTGAGGATGAAGAAATTACTGATGAAAAGGATGATCTTGCTCTGACTTCAAGAAAAGTTCTTAAAACAACCTCTGATATGGCTCAAGTTGTTCAGAGTCAAGAAATTGTAAGTTCTGATATTCAGAAGAAGCAAGTAACCTCTGACATAGCTCAAGTTAACTTGATATCAGATGATAGACCAAAGACACTCCTACCAGGATTCACTAAAGCAAAACAGACTCAACCTTTGAAGACTACTGCAAGTGGTTTTGAAGCAAGAGTAGTTACTGGAAAGGAAGCAAGAGATAAAACTGGATTGGGAAATGCTGATGAAAGGAGAATACAGAACACTACCAATGATCCAACTTCCTTGAGTGAACCAGGTATTGGAGCAACTCCTGAGAGATTGAATCAACTGAAATTTGTACAAATGGTTTACCATACCTACTTGAAAGAATACATCTTGTTGTATTTCATGACAGATGGTAGGGTTTATCACATAAGGCAAAATGCCATTCCGTTGAAGTATTTTGAAGAATTGGAGCATGTACTATTCTTACTTCAAGTGGATGACAGATTGACAGGGACTGCTGCAAACTATTTAAAGGATCAGATTCAGAGACAGAAAAGGCTTTATTCTGTTATGTTTGACAGCACATACGTTCCAAAGTACAGAGATCACAAGGGTGATATAGTTGAAATGAAGCCCAATTCTGCTCAAATTATAACTACCTTTCTAGGGTATAGGGCTGTGGAATTCAATCTTGAGTCTGATAAAGCTTATTTGATCAGACTGGATCAGGATATAAGAAAAGCAAAGATCAATGATCTCAGAGCTGCAATCTTTCAAATTGGTGAAGATACTGCAGAGCTTAAAGATGCCAAAAGGAGAATGATTGATGAACTTAGATATGCTGAGAGATGTTTGCTGAAGAACTATCTAAGAACAACTCCTGACATCAGAGAGATCAGATAATGAAGCCAAGTCAAAGATCTACAACTGCTTAAATTCTGATATTTGAACAAACTGAAGTTGTTATCAGAAGTTAAATATTGGTAAAGCTTTAAGGACTGTAAGTTGTAGTTATCTAGTCTAATTCTCATGCATTTGTACTTAATGTTTTTGACATCATCAAATATCTGTTAAACTTGTATATTATGCTAATTTACAAGTTGGGGGAGATTGTTAGATATATTTGATAATGTCATGGCTAATATGATTTAGGTTTAGATTTCAGATCTTACTTAACAGGACAAGTCAGTACTTAACCATCATTAATCAGTACTTATACTGGAAGTCAGGACTTAAGGATATCAGTATTTATATTATCAGGAGATAATCATCAGAAGTTAGATATCAGAACTTAAGTGTTGAAGGATGTTTAGATAAGGACAGTAGCTGATTAAAGGAAAGAAGATCGAGATAAACATAAGAAGAGATATGCATGAAGAAGGAGTTCCGTGAAGAATGGAATACTTGGAAGAAAAGATATCTGATTGATATATTTTAGGAAGCAGAATTATATTCCATATCAATTAGCGATTATCTTGTAACTGTGTAGTATATAAACACAGACATAGGGTTTACACTATAAGTGTTATCATATTCGAGAAGATTATTTATTGTAACCCTAGCAGCTCTCGTGATATTTGTTCATCACTGAGAGGTAACAGTTCCATACTGTAACAGAGTTTATTGTTTCAATAAAGTTTGTTTTCTGTTACTTACTATATTAAAGTTCGATTTGATTGTATTATACACTGTATTCACCCCCCCCTCTACAGTGTGTGTGACCTAACAACGACGGCTATAACTTAGCAATTCCCAAATTTTTACCCAATCAATTCAATATTAAACCACCACCAATCAACACCATTCCACCATCATTCAACCACAAATCAACCATACAACCAAACTTCATCCAAACCCTAATAAATCAGTCCATTACTTTATGTTTTATCCATCTTATTCAATCACAACAAGAGCTACTAACTATACTTAAGGTTCATTAACCACTAACCAAGATTTACAACCCAAACTCATTACAAATCCAACCAAACTCTAAATATACATGAATCATGCTCTCATGAACTATAATCAACAAAACCAAACCTAATACTCAATGTAAAGCTAGGGTTTGGAGGGGTTATACCTTCCTTGGAGTGATTAGAGTAGCTAGGAAGCCTTAAGAAGCCTTGAGATAGCTTAGGAATGCTTGGATCTTAAAGGAAATCAAAGAAAATAAAGTTAGTAATCTTGAAAACACTATTCATCATCTTCTTCCTTGATTTATTGGAAGAGATTCATGAAGAATTGGAGGCTTAAACTTCTAGGATAGCCATAACTAATCATAAGGAAGCTTGGGTAATTACCTTGCAAATTAACAAAGCTTGGATCTTGATTTTTGGAATTTTTCTTCTTGAAAATAGTGAAAAAGCCGAGAGCAATGTTCTTGGGAGGGTTTGTTATTTGTTGAATGTATTTGTGGTGGAAAAATGAAGTGAATGGGATATTTGGATGATTTATTGGTTGATTAAAGTGAGTGCAGTATGACTAAGCATGACATCATCCTAGTGACTTCATCTTTTGCCACTTATCATCACTTGGTGGTGGAAGCATCTTTCATACTAATCCTTTCTTAGTTGCTTGATTATCATCCTTAATACTTGCACTAATCTCTCTTGCATTACCTGTCGTTTAATTGTTTTACGACTCGTTTATCGTCCGTTCTTACTAATCGTTTGAGGGATCATATCCGAGATCTTATTACTTGGATTCCCTTAACCTTTCTCAATATATTATATTCCTTTTATGATCCTCTCTTATAATCCTTGAATTAAAATCCTTTTAATCATGTTACCTTATACTCAATTCTTTCGGTATCTGGTCGATTTTCGGGAAAAATCAAAGTGTTCGAATTTGGATTCTGACGATCTTTACATACACTTATTTACTTAATGAAATACTAATACGATCTTAGAATTTCCATAATAGTACTCCTATATATCGTGGTCTGATAATTTTCCTTAATCAGCATCATCAGTAAAAGTTACTATTCATCAGGGTTTCACAAATTCCAAAAATTGGGGTTATTACAGATTAAATTATGGATTTTTGTTCTTGATATTTTTGATATGATTTGATGGCATAATTATGTAGATAATAATTTTCTGGTCAATTTGGTATATTATATGTCAAAAACTGAGTTCAATAACATGGTTAAATTTGAGTTTGATTTTCGGATTATGAAATTAGGGTTTTAATACTTTGAATGTTCTTGATTCGATTTGGGTATTTCGTTTTGATTGATTCTGGGTTTGATTAAGTTACATCAGTTGATAGATCGTGTTATGGGTAATCAAAACATGTAAAAACATAAGGATTGGAGGCCTGGAACAACTCGTCGGAAAACCTCGAGTTCGTCGGCTTTAATGGCGACATTCGCCGGACTTGGTGTTGGAACCTGTTTCTGCTGTGTTTAATGATGTTAATGGCCTCCGGGAAGAGTTTAGAGTACGAACCACACCAAAATCAAGCCGAACGATCAAGTTTTGATCGTTGTCGGAGCCTCGCTGGAGTCCGTTCCCGGCCACCGGAATCTGCACCGGCTGGTTTGTTCTTGAACGACCCGGTCGGGTCAGTTTCGACCCGGGAAACAACCCGGTTTCCATCCATATTTTACCTAAATCAAAGATCAAAAATTCTTTCTGATTTATTTTATTTTAAATTCTGTTTTAAATTCGAAAATTCATTTTAAAATTTTGAAAAAAATTAAATTTAATTTTGGAAAATTATTTTTAAATTCAGAAAAAATTGTTTTCAATTATTTAAAAATAAATTTGATTTATTTTAATTAATTTTAATTAGTTTTTAATTATTTTAATTAATCGATTAATTTGATATTAATTGATTAATTAATTTAATTAATTATTAATTGAATTTAATTGATTTAATAATTAGGTTTAATTATTTAAAATTGATTTAAAAATCCTGAAAAATAATTTTGAGCTTTAAAATATTATTTTAAATTATTTTCGAGGCTCGATAATTATAATAAAATTATTTTAAAGCCAGATTCGGGTGTTCGAACCCTATTATTTAATTATAAAATGATTCGGAGTCCCGTTTAAATTCTGAAAAATGTTTAAAAATTCGTAATAAATACCTGGAACATCATTTTAACCCCAAATCTTCTTTGAATAATTATTTTAATTGAATATCTTACGTGCTACGTGTTATATGTGATCTAATTGATGCATAATATGATTGTACGTGTGTTGTTTGACTATTTTATTCATAACTTTCAATCCGTACGTCGGATTTGGGTGAAACGAAGGGTAGTTAGAAGCTTGTAATGAATAAAACGAAATGAGATTGAGTATTGATAAGTACATGTGATGTTTAACAGAGGAAGCGAGATGTAGAAAGGGAAAACAGGTAGTCAATGAGTGGGAATCAATTGATAAGTGCTACTAAAGTGAAAGCGGATCGATAAGGCAAGTGTTTCTTTTCCTCTTAATTACTGCAAGTATTCTGGAACGTTCTTCATTGTGTTGCAATTACTCTAAACGGTTATCATTCTATATTGCAAGTACTTTGAAGTACTTAACCTAAACCCTGATTCTTATTGATCTTGAGCCATAAGCCTGTTTCTTCATAAATCGTTGATTGTTGAATTCACATATACAAACCACACCTATATGATACTACTCCACAAATACATACCTAACACATACTGATCCCGGATACAAAATTGCTTATCATACCAACCCTTATACCTTGTGTAACAGAAGACCAATTCTTGTAACTCTTGAACCCTTGAGTCTTCTGCTTTCTGTTTCTCTCCTTGATTGAAACCCAACCTTTATGATTCCATGGCCATTTCATGGAATTACAGACCATCATATGTTTCAAAATAAATATTGTTTATGATTCAACTATTGAGTTACATTGCTTATCATATTGTGATTCTAGAATTGGATTATTTTTGAATATGGACCAGATTCGTGGTCGGACCAGATTCGTGGTCACAGTAGGCCAATGTGTGCCTTGGATCCAGTATATAGAGCAAAGCTGAGAGCCTTGATCAAGGTTAGTGCGTGACTGATCAGCAGCCTAACCTTGGTTTTTTTTAAATAAAAATGAACATCCATTCTAATCATTGCTTATCAGTAAACTTGATTCCTTATATCATTTCAATTGACTTACTGTCTTTGTGATTTACTGAGCTAGTTAGCTCACTCTTGCAAAACTGTTTATATTCTTTTCCAGTGAAAAAGGAAACTGGTGGTAGCGAGGATCCCCAGACAAGTGTGCGAGCTAGGTATCCAGGTTGAATTGGAATAGACTAGCAGAGGATGTTTGGCTTGGTTATGTTTATAGTTTGTAATAAAGTTGAAACTTCAAATGTAAGATAAATAAACTGGGTTTTGGTACGTTTGTGTAATAAATAAGATTGTGGCTTGTGGACATACTTTAAACTGCATCGATCCGTGGATTATGGTAAGTAGGGTCATTTTATATACATACTATTATATTCATAACAGGTTTAAAATGGTGTGTGTGTGTGTTATGGGCCCCAAACTTCTGACCCGGGTTTGGAGGGCATTACAGAAGCGACTGTGAATATAAAGGTTTAGAACTTGCCATGCTAGCATAGGTTTATGTATGAATTGACATGCATAATTCGTGGGTAATTTTAACCATCTTATTCACCCTATGTAATCAAGATAGATAACTTGATTTTCAACCATTATATTTCCAAATCTTATAGACATATAGGGTCTAAGCATAATTGGTGTCTGTTATCTTCTATCTTAATTGTGGATGCTTAGTAGTAGGGTATACGTACAACGAAATTTGGCCTACACTAATTTCGTGTTATCTGATTAGTTGTCATTACCATCACATGCTAAGGTTAAAGACATAGACTTTGAATGAAGTATTTAATGAAGTTATAATCCCATGTTTATTCTCATATAAATAATTCAATCTTAATTCTCTTAGTTAATATTATTTAGTATAATCTCTTAGTTAAATTAAAACTCAAATTGTTACTTGTCTTAGCATTGAACGATAATCATACATTGTTGCATAAGTGCATAATCTGAACTTAACCTAAACCAGTCCCTATGGGAACAAACTTGATTTATATCTTATACTACTTGTGATCGCGTATCATTTCCTATATTTTCGCGTTAGAATTACAACGAATAGTAGACACATAAGGGAATACAAACACATAGACATGCAACCACTCCGGACCTATGTGGAGCAACCAGTGATGGTTATTGATCAAAAGGGGCAAGTGATTCGGAAGAAGGTAATCAAGCTAGTCAGAGTATTATGGCAGAACCATAATTTGGGAAAATTGACTTGAGAGTTAGAAAGCGCAATGCTAGAAAAGTATCCCCAACTATTTTCTATCTGATTCTGGGACAAAATCCTTTTAAGGAGATGAGACTGTAATAACATCAATTTTTGTAATCCTTATGAATATTAACTTTTACTGAAATTACTGATTGATAGAAATTATCATACCACCCTATATAGGGTTTCTTTTATGGATATTCTGAGATCATATTAGTATTTCATAATGTAAATGAGTATATGTAAAGATCGTCAAAATTCAAATTCGAGCACTTTGATTTTTCTGAAATCCACCAGATACCGAAAGAATTAAGTATAATGTAACATGATTAAAAGTATTTCAATTCAAGGATTATAAAAGTAGATCATTAAAGGAATATAACATATTAAGAAAGGCTTAGGGTAGCCTAAGTAATAAAATCCCATTTATGATCCGTCAAATGATTAACGAGAATGAGAGTTAAGTGAACCGTAAACAAATAAATGACCAAGAATCAAGCTTGTACAAGAAGCAAGGGAATTAAACAAATGGATAAGAACAAGTGACATCATCAAACCACAAGGAATTGACACATGGCAAGAAAGTGATGCATGATGGATGATGTCATCAATGGAGTAGATATTTATGCAAGAATCATTTGTGGCCAAGTGTTTTAACCTTGGTTCAAATAGGGTAAGGTTAACCAAGGCCAAAATCACCACACAAATTATAAAGCAAAACGCAAGCAAGAAAGATTTCTCCCCCATTTTTCCCATGAAAGCATTCAACCTCTTTTGTAAAAAAAGAAGTTCAAGCTCCTCCAATTTTTGTTTTACAAAGTAATTATCCAAAGCTTCCTCATGTTAAGTTACATACTCCCTAGAAATCCTAGCTTTAAAACCCTTTCCTATAGTTTTCTATAATTCAACAAAGGAGATGATGAAAACTGTTTCTTTGAAAATAACTTTGATTTCATGGTTTAATGGTTAGATCAAGGTTACTTAGGAGTGGATCTAAGCTTCCCTAAAACTTTCAAGGTTTTTGCATTATTTTAAGTCTCCAAGGAAGGTATAAATCCCCAACCCCTGTTAAATGGATTAGTTTGAGTTGTTATGATAATTAGATGATGGATTTTGTATAGTAGTGGTATAAGCATATTTAGATCTTGGATTGTTAAGTGATTTGTTGATTTTTGGAGTTAAGAGCAATACCAGTTGTTCAGGATGATTTTGGTTTGATTTGGGCTTAGTATAATGATTTAATGTTGGTTGATTAGTGATATTGTCATATGGTTGTATTGGGATTGATTGGTGGTGGCTTGGTGTTGAATTGATTTGATAAAGTTAGAAATCGCATAAATATAGCCGTCATAATGCCCATTTTCTTTTAAACTGTTTGTTCATAACATTCGGAGCCGAAAACTCACTGAAAAAATGCATTTTTGCCATTTTTAGCTAGATTATATCGTAAGTTTCATTTTGATATGTGGTTCGCTTAGATCCGATTTATGCTTAGGAGAAACGATCGTTTGAAGTAACGCGTTATACAAACGAACCCTTACCCTTCGCATAAATTTGAGACCTTGTTTGAGGCCCTTAAAACACTAACCGGAATATGAAACATTTATGTAAGGTTGATTAGGTATTTGTTAAAGTAGTCACGAAAGATTCGCCTAAAAATGTTTAATGGTTATATTTATAAAAATTGTGGGAGCCGGGGGTACGCGAGCGGCTAATGTAACTCGTTAAGCGTAGAAGCGAACGTTGGGGTCTAAATGGATAATGTCTAGTTTCTTAAGCGACCGTGGATTAATTCTGGATTATATGTTGTTTATAGTTTATCGAAATCATATCAGACCTATTTTCACCCCATATCGCTCAGGCAAGTTTTCTACCCGTATACACTGTTGTTGTGATGTTATATATATGCATTATCTTGAGATAAGTGCATGATTGTTTTTAGAAAATCTTGCGATATATTGAAGCATGTTGATATATATATATATATATATATGCATGCCTGCTTTGAGATCTTGATATTTCATTGTCAATTCAATTGCTTACAAACTGCATAATACCTATGCTAGAGATAAGCAGTAGTGACGTATACCTTTCGTATAGGGGACCCAAGGTTAAACATTTTTTCTAAAACCGGGAGGCGAGGTTCCTGAGTATACTTTATATGGTTTTATATAACTATTAATCGAATAAGGTATATTCAATAGTTTTGAATAATAATCAAACACTATTTTCGATTATTCAAATAAAGATCTTACTTTTGTATAAGTATGTCTTTTGTTATTTATTATTCGTTTTAAGAATTAGTTTCAAAACTTCTACTTCATTTATTTTTATAAAAACTATTCTTTAGGGGAATATTATTTAAATAACAGTATTCAAATATTTTCTAATATATAGGAACTGATTTATTTATTAAATCATCCTTACTCCAAACATTTTCAAAAATATTTTCAAATCTTCAAAATGATTTTAAAAGTTAGAGCGGATCCCAAAACTCGTTTTAATTTAAATCTTTCCTTTCATAGAGAGATTTAAATACTTGCTCAAAACTAAGGGATCCGACTTCGTGCTGTATTTTTGTCGCAACGAAGTTGCTGATTGACAATAGACTCTTTGATTACTTGCCCAACATTCGGGAAGTAAGCCCAATCAAAATGCATCGGCATAGACGACGTGGGCTCAGTGGGAGTTTATGAAAGTGTAAGTGGCTGAGTGGTAGTCCATCAATGTGCAAGAGGCCCGAAGACGGTCCAGCATAAGGTCCTAATGCGGCTAGGATGATGACCAGTGGGAAGTTCATCCATCTACTAGTAGAGAAAGTGACTTGATTGATATCTTTGCCTAATAAGCAAGATATCGGCTTTATGCCAAAATTTTCCTCCTTCCAAAATTATTGGGTATTACAACTCTGTTTATACTTTTCATAACAGAGGTTTTCAAGGAGTGTATGATATATATTTATATATATATACTCAATGAAGTATCTCGTAACTTCATTTCTTTCAAATGATATTTCAAAGATTGATTATATACAAGTTATATCTTGTAGGTTCATCTATGTGTTGAACTTTTGAAACTGATTATACTTCGAACTGTAAAAAAACTGAAAATAGTAGAAAAATATTCTATAACATTGATTTGGGCACTTTACTCTGCTATTTTTAATTTGTGATATGCAAATTTATTAATACTGCGTTATGGCTAACTTAGTTGCATGTCAGTATAAGGCCATGAATATTTGTAACCTGACCGACTATTTGTCTAATTGATGCATGAATTTTGAAGGTAGATGAGAAGTTAATAAATTTGGAGTCTAGAAACTTCTATCTTTGCTCAAAGACCAACAACAACAACATCAACAACACCAGAACCAGCACCGGCACCACCACTTCTATTACTTCCAATAATGACTTTTCATCTTGTTCGGATGAAATGAAGAGAACCATAATGGTTGCCGATGCTGATATTCATGCACAAATTTTTCCCTATTTACTAAGTTCATGGATTTCTTGCTCTGAAATATCAATCATACATCATCCTTGGAAGTTTGAAATTTCTAGACCTTTGTAAAATAAAGCCTTTACATTAATATTGTTAACATATATTATGATAATAGTTTCAATATTATAATAATTTCCTTGTTAGGATATTTTCCTTTGTTATGTTTAGTTGTTGGCTATATAAACCTCTCTTATATTGTAATCGAGAACAAATCTTATTATAATAAAATCCATTCTTCTCTCTTCCCTTCATACTTTATCATGATATCAAGAGCTCTGGTTCGATCCGGGATAGGTTGGTGATGAGTTATATCGGGTTGGGTTCCGCATGTTGGGTTTAAAATATGTGTTATAATTATTGTTTCTTCTTGTCTTCTTCTAATTAAAATCTGTTATTTTTTTCTTTTTCTTGAATGATTTTGAGTTTTAATCATTACTATTATTTCTTTTCAATTTGGGTGGATTTCTCGTGTGTACTTGATTTTGGTTAAAGTTTTTTTTCTGCTGGGTTTGGTTATAGGACTCACAGCGAAGAATAAGATGTCTTTTGTTGATGGAACATTTATTAAACCTGTAATTACTGATCCTGATTACAATTTTTATCCAAGTTGGATTATTACTGCTTTAGACCCTCGCATTGTAGCGAGTATACCGTATGTTGATACCCCAAGAGCTATTTGGCTTGATCTTAAAAAGCGTTTTGGCCAAGCATCTTCAGCATAACTATATTCTTTATAACAGGGAGTCTTTCAGACTTCACAAGATGCACTTGACATCTCTGAATACTATATTCAGTTAAAGAAGATTTGGGATGAGATTGATAATCTAAAACCCTTACGTAGTTGATTCTATACTTCGACTCAAGCCAAATTTACCAAGGAATTGCTAGCTGATTTTGGCGGGTATTGGTCCTTTTTATCACAATTTTAGAACAAATGGCCCAAAATCTCACAATCCGGAAAAATGGCCCTTCTTATCAATTGAAAACGCATTTTTTATTTACATTTGTATTAATTTTAGAATATAAAATAAGTTTTATAAAAATAAAAATTAAAATTAAAAGTTTGAAAACGCATTTAAAGGATGCGTTTATGGGATAAACGCATTAAAAACATGTGTTTCCATGATAATAACGCATGAAAAAAGGACGTTTTTACGGGCCCAATTTGAGGCCCAAACAACAGGAACCCTGTTTTTCAGTTTGATTGGCAAACACAAGATTTATTTGCGTTTATGTGTGATATTAAAGGCCATTTTTTCAGTTTGTGATATTTTAGACCATTTATTCCCAAATTATGAGATTTTGGGCCATTTTTCGATTTTGGCCTTATTAGTTTTAATAATGTAGCTACACCTTTACCATTGAACTTGAAATTATCAGCCGATACATGTGATCTTTATGCTGATCTAGTGCTTTATAAGACTCTTGTTGGTAAACTCAATTTTTTATCCAACACAAGACCTGATTTATCATATTCCGTACAAAATCTTATTCAGTTCATGCATTATCCGCGATCGCATCATTTTGAAGCATTAAAGCATGTTCTGCACTATGTGGCTTGTACATCAGGACATTGAATTAAATGCTTTAATTTTCAAGGCCTATTCTGTTTCTTATTGGGTTGCTGTCCCAACACTGCGCGATCTGTTTCTGGTTACTTGCTTCTTCTTGGTTCATCCCTAATCAGCTGGAAGTCTAAGAAACATACTACAATTTCTAAATCTTCTTCTGAAGCGGAATACCGAGCTATGGCTATAGCTGCTTCTGATGTTTCTTGGTTAGTGCAGTTACTCAAAGACATTGGTATCACCAATCTACAACCTATTACTCCATTCTGTTACAAATAGTCTTCTATTTATATTTCCAAGAATCCAGATTCCACGAAAGGACAAAATATATTGTTATAGATTGTCACTTCACCCAGGATAAAGTGCTTGAAGGACTTATTCAGTTATCCTATTTTCCCACAAATTATCAATTAGTGGATTTGTTTACTAAGATTCTTCACTCTCCTAAACTTAATGTGTTAAATTCCAAGCTTGGACATGGATTTCCCCATCCGTAGATTGAGCAGGGATGCTGAGATACAGAATAACAGAGCATCAGATAAGACAACACATACTTCTACATCAGCATTACATCAACATTAGTATAATAGATTCATGGCATATTTATAAATATAATTGTTAGTATTTATATAGCTTAGATAAGAAAATTAGTTAGTTAGTTAGATTTTGTTATTCTCTCTCTCTCTCTGTATGGTCTCAAATTTGTAAATACCTTTTTAGTTATATATGAACAACAATGGAGTTCATATCAGATCTTAAGTTTCTTGTGCTCGATTACAACTGATAACAACTACCATTAAAAAACTAATAATTTGGATGAAAAAGAGTAGCAAAGAAAAAGAAGGAATGAGCTTGAGTAGGAACAAACAATTGCTCTCATAATTCAACAACGAGAATGAGAACTTCCTTGGAGAACAAGATGGTGAGTCTGTTACTAAAAACTCAAAGAAAAAAGAAAGAAAATGTTATGGTTGAATAAGAGTCTAGTAATACACACTTTAATGAAGATTTTGATATTGAAATGAATGAGACAATGGTCATGTTTGCCTAAGGCTTTCAATAAAGGAAAGTTTAACAAAAGAAAATTTAACAAGAAGTCATCTAAAAATAAGGAAAAGAAAAGTGGCAAGTGCAAGAGCACCATGATCAAGCTTGACAAGGCAAAGGTTCAGTGCCTAAACTAAAGTGAAATGGGGGGCACTTTCTTTGCGAGTGCAAGAAGTGAACGGCAAGACACTCATGTTTCTAATAATTAGAAGGATTAGGATGATTAAAGTAGTTTTAGTTATGAATTTTATTGTGAAAATATTACACTTATGGAGTTATGGTCTGGATCTCCCAAAAGCTCAACAGATTATCCCATGTATTTATTTTTTAACATACTTAATCAATAATTTAGACTCCCGTATAGTTCAATAATATTTATAGTGAAATATTAGGTTCCTAGAAAACCGTTTCCGAACTCGTTCCTAAATGATGAGTTATTATTGTGCTATTAAATATTTACTCATAAATGAAATGGACTCCCATGTATTAATAAGAATCCCACGTATAAAATGATGGCACGTGTCACTTTTGGAAACTTTTTGAGAATTTTTTGGAGACGCATTGCTCATATTTAAACTGAAATTAAAAAATTTCTTACATACTTTTAAGTCACTTGCAAATGAAAATGACAAGATTAAGTGAGAATTAGTCTAACTAGTTTGCATGGAACAATTTAACATAGCTCAAATACAGGAAAACATGAAAACGTAGTCTCAGCGTCCCACCCAATTTAATCTTTACAGAGGTTAAGAAAATGTTAATTAATATTAGTGAAAAATAAGAAAAACGGGTTAAGAAAAGTGGGTAAAGTAGTGGTACCAATTAATATTTAATATATAAAATAAGTACAATGGAGGAAAAGTAGTTCATGTAGTTGATTTATATTATAAAATTTTACTAATTTTAAAAGTTTTTGAAATGTAAATAATTGAGATAGACATTAAAAAAAGAAAGTGCAAATAAAAGGATGAGACCGAGTAATAATGAAATTGTCATAGCCTTTAAATTTGTTAAAAATGATTTAGAGGCTAGTACATAAAATTTAAATCTTGGACATGAATCATGATTAGGGAAGATAGTATACATCGTTCAATCAATTATAAATCTAGTGGACTTAGATTATGATAAAACTAAAGATAGATTATGATAAAACTAAAGACAAGAAGTCTATTACAGAAAGTAAGGCTGTAATCTGAGTCGAGCTGCTCTCGAGCAGCTCTAGCTTGAACTCGTTTTATAAAACCAACCCCGCTCGAAACCGTAAACGAGTCGAGCTCGAGCACACTTTTGTACCCATTTTCCTAAACGAGCCGAGCATGTGCCTAGATCGAATAGAACTCGGCTCGATAATCAAAACTCGACCCGGTTCAAACTCGAAATCGCGCTCATTTACCAAAACAAGTATCATTAGAAATTAATTCATACATTACCTCTCAAAATACATACTCCAATAATGATCTGATCTCTAGTATTTAGTCCACACTTCATAACACCAACATGGCAACACCAAAGAAATCAAATGAATGTTACAAATGAAAGGAAGTAATAATGGAATTTATTTAATCAGAGTCATTCTTTAAGGCGTATAAACAAACACAGTGACATCACCCAACTACAAGTTGACACACAACACAGTCAGTATGAATCTCATACACACTTCATCAAATATAATTTATATATATATAACTATATGAGTAAGAGTTACCCCTTCATTAATCAAAGCATTTTGCTCGCAGGTCGCAGTAGGCAATTGGGTTTGGGTCAGGGATATGTGTTGTTGAGTTGCTAGTTTGTACCGTCGACTTCACTTAACAAAAGTCATGATGGAATCAAATGTTATTTTTGGGACGGTCTTGTGATGGAATGGGCTTTTTCTAATAAATAACTTTAACGAGTTACTCGAACCTGGCTCGTACAAACCCGACTCGCTAAACCCGACAAGTTGCCCGAACTTTGTTCGTGAAATTAATGAGTCAGATTCGGAAAAACTTTTTAGCTCGTATTAGACTTAAACACAGCGTGACTCATTTTATTTAAACCCGAACTCCAACTCGTATAACCCAAACGTGATTCGGATCAGTTCAAATTACAGCCCTAACAAATTGTATAGCCTCTCACAATTTTTTATATAAGGAATGGATTATCATAAGAAAAAGGCAATAAGCCTATTATTAAAAGTATAACATCTTACAATTTTATATAAAGTTAACACACAACTCTGGTAACACACAACTCTGGGTGGTGGATCACCGGCACAAGCCTTTTTTTTTACTTTAATCTTGTTTTTCATTCAATAATACTTTTCCGTGGGTAAGGTGTGTTTTATGTACTTTTTTTTGGGTTGTTTGATGTATTATTTCGTGAGAGAGTTTAGTATGTTTTGGTATATTTTGAGTTATTTTTGTTGAGGATGATTTATATGGTATATTAGGGGATCCGGATTGCTCACATCGAAATGGTATGAAATGAAGCAGTGGTGGGAATCACAAAAGCTCAACTTTCACAACAAAAGTTTGTTTATACCGATGGAACATCTGTACCTTCGATTTCAGTTAGTATAACTAAAAGATCCGAACACTGGATGTGAAGAACAATTGTGATGTTATTGTTTTCAATAGACATCGAAAGTTGGTGTATACTAGATTGCTCGAGATACCATCGAATTCATTTTTAGTACAAGTATTTATATTCAATATGTTGAGCAATTCTAGAATAAAGTTCCTATATGTTTAACTCATTTGTTTCCTTTTCAACCTGGTTGCATAGTCAGTTGGTGATTTATCACGGTTGAGTTTCATTCAAGTTAATGAATTTTGTTTTAAATTTTAAAAAACCTTATACTCCCTCTACTTTTTTATATTAGCCATTGGAAATTTTTTACACGTAATTTAAAGTGTTTTGACCATATAACTAACATAATTATTTTTAGATAAATCTTTTAGTGATTTTGGTATATGTTATATATTTTCATTCGAACAAAGGAAATCTTAAAACTAACTATTTTAGTTGTACAATCAAAGTTTAAAACGTAAATTGTAGAAATATAGAGGGAGTATTATCAAGAGATAAAAAGATAAATTTCTTGAGTTATATGTTCATTCTGTTATTCGTGAATGCTAATGGCACATTAAATGTAACATCCGCAAATCCGGGTCAAGATTGGGTGTCACTAAACAATTTTTACAAAATATAAAATAATATACAAATGAAACAAGAATCTAACCTTCTAAAATCTATCACAACTAAATAAAAGTTTATTACCTATGTACTAACTCCCTTGTTTAATTCATTCTAACATCTCCATCCTCTTGCAGCTGAGATCTCTCTAATTTTTGCTTTCTATTAAGAGCTATTCACTTTTAACCTCATTTGATTATGAAAGAAATAAGAATTCACAAAGCAAGAGTGAGCCAAAAATGTCCAGCAAGTATCAATATCAAAAGAATTTTCCAGCATAATCTTTAAATAATTTATAAACATTTTTATGTATTTGAAGTAGTCGAGCGAATAAACATTGGACTTTGTTAGTCCTTAATCATAAATTAAAAGTGACGAGCAATTTACTGATTCATCTTTTAAATCAGGTCTTTATCCGGTTTTGTAATCATAGAACTTTTCAAGAGGGAATGCCGTTAATGGCGATCAACAATAAATTAGACTGGACACTAGAACCAACAATCGTACTTATACCCCGATGATCAGTCAGGATATAGTACAGATCTATACCCACTTGTATAGATCCATCGAGGTACCGAGGCACTATGGCCTCCGTAATTAAGGGTCTGGTCCATCCCCGGCCCATAGGGTCCAGTTCATTTCTTTCCCTCATCATAATCATCCAGTCCGTAGAGTATTTTGATATCAAATCATTTTGATTTCAAAACATCTTGATTCAGGGTTCGCAAATAACTCGGAATAATAGGTATTTGCTCAAAAGATCAATTGATAATAAAAGAACAATAATAAAAGGTACGTGCATAATTAAGAGTAATTGTAGCGAAATATAAAACAGTTAACTATTATGAACTTAGAATAGGAAAGAAATACTTGCAGTATATCAGAAGAAAGTTTAGGAATATTTGCCTTTGGCGTTTAACAATAACACGGTCATCTTAGTCTGATGTCTCATGATCCTATTATCTTTCTATTTCAATATGTTGCTCCCGCAATTGCTATAAGCTAGATACTCGATACAACTCTATTCCATTCTTATCCAACGTCTGGTTCTTATCGTCTTGAACAATTCACATCTTGCAGAGCTTTTCCTACTGAATGCTAGATTACTTTTAAACCGACTTCGGGACTTGGGTATTTAATCTGAATCCTACAGAATCGAAATACCCTTAATTAGGCGATCACTTATGATTAACATATCCTCACTATCAATTATACCGATACGATTTCATAATCCGACTCGTATTTATATATGTATTATTGAAATACACATAACAATTAAGGTTAACGTCTTGGAAACTCGATTCGATATTGGTTTCAGAAAATACGTACAATTATTGCTTCAGAAAATAGGGTTATCAAACATATGTAAAATATATTATCATGCCACACAACCAGATTTCGTATAATGTAATTATATATTCTCGTTTGACGTTTTTGATAATTATAGGTTACGTTCCAGTATTTCCGGAATTAATTTTTCGGAAATCGGGAAGCGTTTCACTTGTTTATAGGACCATCCCGTCAAAACATAATCGACGTCATCAACCCAACAATTACAATCAATTCACAATCCAAACCAATTTCATAATCCGAACGTCACTACAACTTCTAAAATAATTAACTCATTTTCGTTTCGAAATTAATTTTACGAAGATTAAAATCATCATTGTCCACCGTCGGCTCGCCGAGACTCATCGCCGACGACGGTAAAATTCATCGGTGCCCGATTCTTTTCGGGTTTCCTCACGAATTTTACCGATTAAATATGATAATATTTTCTGCATGGAAAAATTTATTTGTATCATGAATATTATTCAATTAATTCGTGCAGCAACAATTATAATTCCAAATCAAAAACCACGAATCAAGGCAACACAAAACTTTCACAACATGCGCCAACAACCGAAAAGCAACCGAAAAAACCAAGCTCGGCCGAAAATTACACAACACAAATACACACACACAACACCCAACACATACACGGTAACACACGCATACCTCCACAGAGACATGTATATATATATATATATATGTACACAAATACGAGGCACTAACAAAACGGCGGAAACTTACCGGAAAATTACAGCGGCGGGCAAAACAGAGACAGCAAGGAAGAGAACGGGGCACAGGGGAAGAAAAAGAAAAGAGAGAGATGAGGGAGAGAGACATAGAGAAGTTCGAGAGAGGGAAGAAAGAGAGGAGAGAGACTGAGAGATTAAGAGATTGAATGAGAGAGACATGAACATGAATTGGGAAAAAAGGATAAGCACAGTCGTATATATCTGATTTATGATTGTATCTATTCTTTTTTCCCAGACCTGGATTTACTCCGCAATTTGCAATTAAACGAGCAATTGTATGGTAAAAATAACCCGAAAACTTAGGAGAATAGCCTTAAAATTCTTGGAATAATTTAAAATAATAACATTAAATTTTTATAATTTTTAAATCATTTTTGGAACGCACATCAGACCCGCATTTTACGATTAACCGAACAAAAGTGCGGGTGAATATAATCCGAAAAATTCCCGAAATATTTTAAAATTCTCGGAATATTAAAAACTTAATAAAATATGAATGTCGTAATTTTTGAGGGGTTCTGGAATTTAATACTGAATTTACACTTTAATACAATCAGAAAATCATTTTGGGTTAAATAATTGATGAAATATTAATTTCTAAATTTTATAAATTTCCAGAAAATTATTGAAATTATAAAACCATAAAAATAATTTTAGAGACAATTTAAATATTTATGAAAATAAATCTTTAATAAAATCACTTTTAAAAGTGAAAACAAAACAATACAACTCAGCATTTAATAATATAATTAATCCTCGAACACCACAGAATCACACCCAGCTAATAATAAATACAACACTCTGCTGACAGAACCATAACATATTTTATTTATTTAATAATTCCATAATTATATTTATATACGGATCCGAAAATATATTACTTAGCCGCTAAATAACTATAAAAATGATACAGTTTGATACCAGATTTAGATAATTATCAAAACCGAGCTTCTTATAAAACACCTTACGAAAAGATAGTATAAAAATATCCCGTCTCTCGAGAATATGGGTTTTATTGATCTACCAAAATAACTATCGTATCAAAAATTTTGCGCCGGGACTCGTATGGGTCAAACCGTACCCCGGATCGAAAAAGTCAAAACACGAAAAATATTCAGAATAATCAGATTAGGTTAGGAAGGAGTTTTTTGAAGAGTTTCGGGTCGTAAAAACGCAAAAATGGTTGAAGTTGGACGATTCCCGATTTTATAAAATAGTTCTAGAATTACTTAGAAAATAAATATTAATCCATAAATCTCTATAAAATCATATAACAACCTAAAAATTATCAAAAAAACCAAAATTATCTATATTTTATTCTAGATAATCAAAAATTAAAATACCCCAATTTTATCATATATAAACATCCAAACATCAATATCAATCATCAGATAATTCATAAAAAATTCACATAATAATCATATAATAATTAGTTATTTATAAAAATAATTGTAGGATATTTCCCGAATTTTACATTAAAGAAGGGTGTTGTTGCAAAAAAATAATTTATTTATTGCTACAGTTTTTTAGAGCTTTAAAATAACGTTAATGGCTGCTCTGTTCATTGATAAATAATGAGATGCCTACGGATCTCTAGCCTGTAAAGAATCAAGTCAAAACCGTATTTCTGAATTAGGGGGTAAGCCTCTTTATGTGGACGTCGAGGGTGTTTATTTTGGAATATAATTAGAATACTTGTTGGGTAAGTTATGTCCTTAAAGAAAATATAAATGCTTCATTGTAGAAAACAGATTCCTTATAGGTTTTCACGTGTTTTGCTTTACTTCTTTTAAAATAAATTCCTTTTTGGACACATTAAATGTGCCAAATGTTTTGCCCTTTGATGAAATATAAGCCTCAAAGTTTATGTTTTTATGTGATCGCGGTCTCGTATAGTTGTGGGGATCATAGACATCACCAAACTAATAAATAAGTAGAATTCAGGGTCTTAATTATCGGGCTCAATTTTGGACCAATCGCGGTCTTAATAATGCAACATTAATTATTCTTTTAAGGAATATCTTTTGTTCCCATCACTTCCTTCCCCTCCAAATTCTAGAATAATCCTTAAATATTTCGTAAAAGTTATTGTTGTCCTTATGCTTCTGGAGTCACTTTAACCTTAAAAATAGGCATTTTTCGTGTGTGAACGAGTATAACAATCTTTCGTTCTTACATTTTAGCCAACTTACATAAAAGTAAACTCTTGGGTGGACTATATTTTCCCGAAATTATCTTCCAGAAAGCATTTTTTTCAAAAAATTATTATTTTTCAGAAATAATCTTTGAATAAAATTTTTTCAATAAATACTTTATAGATATATTCCTTATTTTATTTTTCCAGGGTTTAGCGGAACCGGGTGTTTTACGCCCGTGGTTAGACGCACCGGGGGTGGAACTCGGTTGTAGAGCAGCTTCCCGGCTCTGAATTTTTTTATATTCCAAAAATAACGTGCTTAACTCTTTGGTGTGAAGGTTGGTTAATTTTTGACGTTTAGTATAATGACTCGTATTTTTGTATTATTTAAAAGTGTAATTATCAAATAATTAAATAAATAAAATATGTGTATTGATTTTTGTCAGCTGTGTGTTGCCCTATTATTATTATGTGTCATTTATTGATGTTCGAGGATTATTTGTATAATTAATTATTGAGCCGTATTATTTTTTTTTCATTTTTAATATTGTTTTTAGTGAATATTTATTTTTATAAATATTCGAATTGTCTCTAAAATTATTTCTATGGTTTTATAATTTCAATAATTATTTTTGGGATTTTATAAAATTTAGAAATCAATACTTCATTAATTATTTAGCCCTAAATGATTTTCTGATTGCATTTATGTGTAAATTTATTATTTAATTCCAGAATGCTTCAAAAATTAAGGTTCACGACTTGGAAACTCGATTCGATATTGGTTTCAGAAAATACATACAAATATTGCTTCAGAAAATAGGGTTATCGAACATATGTAAAATATATTATCATGCCACACAACCAGATTTCGTATAATGTAATTATATATTCTCGTTCGATGTTTTCGATAATATAGGTTACGTTCCAGTATTTCTGGAATTAATTTTCCGGAAATCGGGAAGCGTTTCACTTGTTTATCGGACTATTGTTAGATATATTTGATAATGTCATGTGTAATATGATTTTTGTTTAGTTTTCAGATCTTACCTAACAGGACAAATCAGTACTTAACTGGAAATCGGCACTTATACTGAAGACAGAACTTAAGATATCAGAACTTAAGTTATCAGAACTTAAGGTTCGGAAGATATTTACCAGGAGATAATATCAGGACTTAAGATGACTTTCAGATAAGGCAGTCGGCTGATTGAAAGGAAAGAAGATCGAGACTAAGACAGAAAGAATTATGCATGAAGAAAGAATTCTATGAAGAATAAAATACTAGGAAGGAAAGATAACTAGTTGATATATTTTAGGAAGCATAATTATATTCCATATCAATTAGAAGATTATCTTGTAACTGTGTAGTATATAAACACAGGCATAGAGTTTACACTATAAGTGTTACGATTATCGAAGTTATTATTCTTTGTAACTCTAGCATCTTTCGTGATAATTTGTTCATCACTGAGAGAGGACAGTTCCATATTGTAACAGAGTTTATTGTGTTAAATAAAATCTGTTTTCTATTACTTGAGTTCTTATATTCGATTTGATTGTGCTAAACACTGTATTTAACCCCCTTCTACAGTGTGTGTGACCTAACAAGTGGTATCAGAGCCTTCTGTTAACACACAAACAGTTTATGATCCAAAATTAATCATGTTTGAAGAAGAAACACTAACCAAGCCCACCAAAACCGAAGAACCTCCAAAAACCGTAACTCGTAGTCGATATGAGACTATAAGAGTTCCCATGTTGAAACCTTCTGAGTATTCCATATAGAAAGTGAAGATGGCTATGTTTCTGGAAGCTACAGATCCAGAATATCTCGACAGGATTTATGAAGGACCACATATGCCAACCAAACTCTCTGTGGAAGTTGCAGGTCAGCCAGGAAAGTCTTTACCAAAGGAGAAAAGTGATTACACTGCTGAAAATATCTCATCGATTGCAAAGGATGCAAAGGTAAGACACTTGTTGCATAGTGCCATTGATAATGTCATGTCAAACAGGGTAATTAACTGCAAGACTGCAAAAGAGATATGGGATGCTTTGGAAACAAGGTATCAGGGAACTGATTTAATCAAGAAGAACAAGAAGATGATACTCACTCAAAAGTATGAGCACTTTGACTCAAAGCCTGATGAGTCATTAACTGATTTATATGACAGATTTGTCATACTCTTGAATGATTTGTCACAAGTTGACAAAGAGTATGATATTGAAGATTCAAATCTTAAATTCCTGTTAGCTCTTCTTGAAAGATGGGATTTGAAGGCCACAATAATAAGAGACAACTATAATCTTGATGAAACAACTCTTGATGAAATTTATGGGATCACTACAAGAAAAAAGTCCATAGACATCGCTTTTTGACCGATGTCTATGCTGTTTTCCAACTGATGTTGATGTCGGTGATGTCTATTCTAGACATCGGTGAATACCCGATGTCTATACTCGATTAGACATCGATTTTAGTTAAAAAACAGATGTCTATGTGTTGATTATTTACATAAAATGCTATAAATAAATTAATTAATAACTAAATTACACCTAATTAAACATGTTAAACATATCATGAGCTATCTTTTTTGTCACAAAAACATCGATTTTCATGAAAAACACTGATGTCTATGTGATGTTTTTTTACAAAAAATGCTATAACAAAAGTATTTAATAACTAAATTACAACTATTAAAACATATTAAACATATATTGAGCTATGTTTTTTGTCACAAAAACATCGATAATTTTGACAGAGGTGATGTAAAATGACATATTAAACATCGGTTTCTTTAATGAAAGGTGATGTCTAATTTAGCGTATAAACATCAGTGTTTTCTAGAATGAAGTGATGTCTATGTATCATTTAGACTTGAACATGTTAGTCTTTAACATCAGCTGTTTGCCTAAAACTGATGTACATTGTATTTTTTGACATCAGTTTTGTTTGGTTAAAAGTGATATTTATAGTTACTTGACATCAGTTTTATCTTAAACAAAGTGATTTCTATGTTTCATTTAGACTTGAACCTGGATTTCTTTGACATCGGTTTTTTACCTTAAAGTGATGTATATTATCTTTTTTGACATCAGCTTTTCTGAATTGAAAGTGATGTGTAAGAAGTTTATAGACCAAATTGTGTAAAGTTTTACATCACTAATTGTGTAATTATTGTCTGAGAACGTCAACCAAAATAGTAAAACATATGATCTGAAATCTAAACTATTACATTCTCGCTTCTAAACATATGCAGCACGGAAGGTTGATAAAAGTTGTGGTTACTGTTGCCTAATTGAAGTTGGTGAAATCCTTGATAGCTTTGGGAGGAAGAATCGACATCTGGTATTTCTTGTTTACACCAGAGCCTTTGGTGATCAGCGTACGGGTAGTGCATAGTAATTGGAGACTTCGTTTGCTGGAATGCGATAGTAGGCCAGTTAGTATGGTGGGAACCATAGCAGCAATGTCATACGCTTCTGCTGCTTCTTCCTGAGTGCCTATTAAATAGTCATGGTGAAAACTGAATGAGATCGCGAGAGAGTATTCTTAATTAGACCACACACACATTCTCCCTAATATAAATGCATTTCTGATAAGCATGATTCAATCAGTACAGGGGATAAGAACTAAAGGATTATTATTCATGGAGCTCTAAACGATTGAAAGAATGCAACACACATGTAAAATTTCTTTATTACAAAATATTCTCCCTGTTTATGCAACAACTTTTTAAATTCCAACAGTCTCCTCCTTAAAGAACACATATCTTAACTTACTACTTTATAGAACCTGGCCAGGAATGAAAAGTTGGTCATTGTATTTCACAGGGTCAAATGGACTTCCACTGGCAAACACTGAGCGGCCCTGTATTAAGGAATAAGGTTTTGTTGGTTCAATGAGTTTCTTTGAAGTAAATAACATCAACTAATGTTGGATACATATCAATATATCATGGAGGGAAGAAAAACATCTTTTGTTTACCTCAGACCAGTTATAAGCTTCTTCAGCAGTGCACTCAGCTTGAGAGGTTGGGTTTGAGAGAGCCATAATAAGAGGTTTCTGCATTTCGTCGGCTCATGAACTTACATACATGTATATAAAAATATGTTATATTGAGATACATGCCAAGGGGGAGGAAGGACCTTATTGAAAGAAGCCATAGCCTCTACAACTTCTTTAGTGAATGTCTTCCCCTGTCCTGATGTTCCAATCAAGACTGTTGGCTTAATAGCCTACAGTAACTCGAAACCAAATTAGAGATCAGAAATCAAACAAGAGACCAGGATGACAATCTTTGATGACTGACTGCAGGGAATACTACGAGTCTACTGTGTACAAGAACAGTTGAATTGTTATTTCAGTTTATTGAACCTCATTTATATGTGTGTTCATGGTTCTACTGGTTCTCATTTATTTATTGGTTCTCACTTGATCAAAACCCACCTTTTTAAATATTTTGCCTTTTCTGTGAGTTAGCAAATCAGGGCTCTAAAATCATTTTTAAGATTATTATCTTGAATCAGATTAGATTTAAGGAAAAGATAAGAAAACTAGATATAAGTAATTATAAAGAGGCCTAAGCGACAGATGTGTTAAAAAACAACAGTCAGCAAGACTGTTGTTTAACAACAATCTTTTGTGTGCTCACTATAAAATTTTAATAACCATCTTTTGTCTTGTTCTATTTACAAGTTATATTGCAACTCCTCTTCATTCTTTAACAACCAATTTACTGAATCTTCACATAAGATAGATAAGGAAGCTTTGCATTAACAACCATGCTAGATTAGCCAAACCTAAAGTCTACTAAAACTAATTTACACGTATGCAAGTAGACAAATAATTTGAAGGGAAGGGGCGAACCCACAACATACCAAAACTTTCATTACTTGTCGATCCCCTCCTTTAAGAGAATCAAGATACTGGAACTTCTCATATTTCCTGTTGATTACTGCCAAGCACCAATGTGCTTCTTTGTGGATAGGGACAAATATCTGAAATTAATAATGATGATAAGAAATATTGTCAGCATCTCAACTATAATAGGGTAACAATAATTAACACACACACACAAATTACTTTTTCACATTCAATGAGACTGTATTCCAACTTCTTTTGAGTAGTCCATCTTCTGACTGATTTATAATCATAGCCACTTCCCCCACCTATCAACTGAGATCACATATAAAAAAATTTATCAAAACAAATAGGACGCGTAGAGCAGAAAGAAAGATCCAACACCAAAAGAAAAATATATCAGTCAACTCTAGCAGGAACCTTAATTAAATAGGAAATAAAACAAGTAATATTTATATAGGAATAAATTAATAGTCATTATATAAAGAAGTAGCAATACTGCAATCAAGTCAAAAAACTATGAGAATTTTGGCAGCATGACACCAACTTAGCCGTCTAAAACTTAAGTCTAACTGACTTTTACTAATTGTTGACGTTTGAAACACCAAGACAGAGGACTATATGTGTAAATACAATAGTCAGAATTCCATCTCTTCTCATTCGGATGATGGTTCTTGAAGAAAGTCCCTTTATATAAATATAAAGAAGCAAAGCAAACACTACAAGAAGTGACAAATAAACTAAGTTAATAATAGTAGCAGGTCTTGCCAATTGTGGTAGTTGCAATACATTGAAGTTCAAATCATACTTAATAATCTAACTTGTTTTATAGTTTAAGATATGAATAGTACTTCTTTATAAGTTTAAAAGGTGAACCAGTCTAACCAACAAGGTCTAAACTACCATAAACCTGCTAATGGCAAATTGGCAATATACCCAGAAAGGAAAGGCAAGAAAAAGTATATACCAGTTACATTTTTGTGGACATTAAAAAATTATTCTTTTTTTCAGTTGGCTTCAGTACTTGGAAAGAGCACATCATATTTCCATCAACGCTCATCATTGCACCAGCATTATCAAATTCACCGCAAGCTGTCTTTCAGTAAAGAATTCATAACCATCCTCCACAACCTGCACAAGCATAACGTCAAGTCATCAACTCCGGTGCAAATTAATTGTTGAAAAAGAGAAAATTATTGGTTTTACCTGATGAGCACGACAAACAAGGTCCAAGTCATGCTTCGCTAAGAACTCTGACATCTTATCAGGGCCAAAGGTGAATGATACTCCTCTATCATTCAATCCCCATCCCTTGACATCATTACTGGGATCTTACCAAAGTAAATCATAGATCAAACCTGTGTCAGGTATAGCAGTTGGACGTGGCAGGTTTTTGATCTGATCCAAATTGTTAAGATCAGGGGACAGACCACCATACATGCATAATATCTTATCATCAACAATAGCAGCCACAAGAAGACAGTTGAAACAGTCAGTAAAGGTTTTCCATAGTTTAACATTGAATCGTCGCTTACATTCATCATAAAATCCATATATTCTATTGATAGAGGCGCATTCATGGTTTCCCCTAAGAAGAAAAAAGTTATTCGAATACTTAATTTTATAAGCAAGCAAGAGCCATATCGTTTCTAAACTTTGTTTTCCACGGTCCACATAATCCCCTAAAAACAGATAATTTGATTGAGGAGGAAAGCCACCATATTCAAAGAGTCGTAACAAATCACTATACTGCCCATGGATGTCACCTGAAATGCAAACGAGTGTACATTATATATTTTCAGCAAGCACAAATCTTAGTATTAAGTGAACCATAGCAGTCTTGTGTAGCAGAAAATTTAAAAAAATATAAACAAAAAAGCCAGACATTGAAGTGTAAAGTGTAAATAGCTTCACCTTTTATCCAAATCAATGGTACAAGCCTTAAATTGCACACATTACATATAACATTTTTACAGTTATTGCTACAATTTAATTTGATGTTGTAGAGCTAAATCAAGAGATGAAATCTATAACAAGCACCAAGCACCAAATCAAAACATTTAAAACCTAATCATATCCGTAATAAAATAATAGATCAACATTTATAACGAGCAAAATAAGATAAACAACACTAAATCAAATCACAAATCACAACTAAAGCAAAAAAAATGAGGATTGAAGTTAAAAAATACCATGTAATCAGTAGAGATGAAAGGATCGTTAACTTTACACAATTTACAAAAATAAAAAAAAAACAAAAATACAAATGAACAACCAAAAACACCCAAATTACCTAAAGCTCTAAATCTTTTTCTCAGATTAGGTCATGTATATAACAAGAAGAAAAGTATTAGCAACAAGTTTAGACACTAAATTAATAAAAAAAATAAGGGTTTCGAATTAGAAAAAACCCCAATTTACAAAATTAGGGTTTTGAATTCAAAAATCCTCAACTTTTAAAACTGGTCTTCATGCAGAGAAGACCAGTTCGATTCAAGTAGATACAACACTTACCGAAGTAGAGAGGTTAACTGAAAGAGGTTTAACGGAGAGATTGGGAGCGGAGAGAGGTTCAGAGAGAGAGAGAGAGGTTCCAGAGACAGGTTCGAGACAGAGAGGTTCGAGAGAGAGAGAGGTTCGAGAGATTGTGATGGTGAGATGATGGTCGGAGTTCAGAGAGATTGTGAGGGGAGAGAGGTTTGATCGAGAGAGGGAGGTTGAGAGAGAGAGAGGGAGGTTCGAGAGAGTGAGATAGACTATTTTTTAGTTTTTAGTTTTGATTTTTTAGTTTTTTGTTTTGATTTTGTATCTGAAGATTAATTTGGGGGGGACCAAAATTTGGTTAAGGGGGGAGAATTTTGGGATGGGGGGAATTTAGAACTAAAACTGAATGAAAATTTGACTAAGGGGGGAAAGAAAAGGTGGGCGTGAAATTATTTTTTTTAGTGAATTTTAGACATCGGTTTAATTATAACCGATGTCTACAAAGAACAAAGACATCACAAAAACACGAGGTGATGTCAATATTTCTTTTAACATCAGTGGCAAAGTTAACCGATGTCTAATGTGTGATGTCTATTGACATTATTCTTGTAGTGGATGCTCAAGACTCAAGAACTTGAGATGGAACAAAGAAGCAAGAGGAATGGAAGAAAGTCAAGGAAAGTTGCCTTTGTGGCTGAGGAGGAAAGTCCCAAAGAAGCTGCCTCAAGGAAAGGCAAGGGAAAGGCTCTCATCACAAAGTCTGATACTGAGTCATCAAGTTCTGATAGTGATGATGACTCAGAAATTGAAAGTATACCTGAGATGGACCCTGATGAGGAGATGATGAAGCTGTGTGCTCTTATGGTGAAAGGGATCACAAAGATTGCATACAGAAAATTCAGGAGAGGAAAGAAGTTTTCCAGGAAAGGTTCAAGTTCTGATAAGAAAGGGTTCAAAAAATCTGAAGGCAAAGGAGGAAAATCTAACAGAGAAGATTACTCAAATGTTAAATGCTACAACTGTGGTAAGAAAGGCGACATATCTCCTAATTGCAGAAAAGGGAAAAGTGACAAAGGCAAGGCTCTTGTCACAAAGAAGAAAAAATGGTCAGATGCTTCAGATTCCGAGGATGAGGAAAACTATGCCTTGATGGAAAATGCTGATAGCAGTTCTGATACTGCTGACTTAAAGGTACTTCAAACTACCTATGCCTTTTATACTGATGATATTACTGAGTTGAGAAGATATATTAAGACCATGTTCATTAGTTATAAAGATCAAACTTTAACATGTGAAAGATTAACTTCTGAAAATCTTGCTTATAAAAATAGGAATGATTATATAGAAAAAGAGTTAGTCATGTTCCATCAAACTCAGAAAGATAGAGATGATGCCTTTTATGTTAGGGATGAAGTGTTAAAATTGAATGAATCTCTAAAAACTGAGTTAGAAAAGGAAAGAGATATTATCAGGACTTGGACTAACTCTGGTAAAGCAACTCAGAATATTCTTAGTAGTGGAAACTGGAAAGAGGGCTTAGGTTTTGGAGATGATAAGAACAATAAGGGAACTGTAGAAACTGAGCCTATAGTTGTTAAACAAAAACCAAAGGTAAATCCTGTTAAGTTTGTAACTACAAAGTCTGATATTGATAAATCAGAAGTTAAGGAGAAAGTAACTTCTGACAAACCTAAACATGATAAGCCAACTGAAGTTAACATAGGCTTAATGACTAAGAAGCAGCTTAAGCATAAGCTGAAAGATGTTAAGAATGTAAACAAGGTAAAGCCACCTAGGAAAAATAGGAATGGAAAGGAAGGTGTGAACAAAAGTAATAATTATAAGCCTGTTCCTAATGCTCCTAGAAAAACATGGCATAACTGTGGAAGTTCTAACCATCTGGCTTCTTTTTGCAAGAAGAATAAGAATATAAACTCCTTACCTTCAAAATCAGGAGTTAAGAGTCATTCTGTTAGATATAAGCCACAAAATCCTTGTTTTCATTGTGGTAGTTTATGGCATTCCATTTATACTTGTAAGGAATATCATAGTCTGTACTATGATTATTATCAAATAAAACCTTCTGTAAAGAAAGTTAGCATTATTCCTTCTAGTATAAGTTTTGATGCAAAGTCTGATATTGCAAATTCTGATAATAAAACTGTTAACATAAACTCTGATGCTAAATCCGCTGCAAATGTTAACAAACTTAAAAAGGCCAAAGGATCCAAGCAAGTCTGGGTCCTTAAAACTAATCATTAGTGGTCTTTATGATTGCAGGGCAATAGGAAGAACATCCTAGTTCTGGATAGTGGATGTTCAGGACATATGACTGGAAATAAAGCCGTACTATCAGACTTTGTGGAGAAAGTTGGCCCAGGTGTTTTTTATGGAGATGGCAACATTGGAAAAACTCTGGGATATGGCAATATCAATCTTGGGAATGTTATCATTGAAAAAGTAGCTCTGGTCTCAGGACTTAAACACAATCTCCTGAGTATGAGTCAAATTTGTGACAGAGGTTATCATGTGGATTTCTTTGAAGAACACTGTGAAGTTGTAAGCAAATCTACAGGCAAAGTTGTTCTTAAAGGATACAGACATGGTAACATTTATGAAGCCAAGCTTTCAACAAGTACTGATGGTTCTGCAATCTGTATGTTGAGCAGAGCATCAATTGAAGAAATCTGGGATTGGCACAAGAAACTCTCTCATTTAAATTTTAACAATATAAATGAACTAGTCAAGAAAGGTCTTGTGAGAGGACTGCCAAAATCAGTATTTGCTCCTGATGGCCTTTGTGATTCATGTCAAAAGGAAAAACAAAGAAAATCTTCATTCAAGAGCAAGACTGAATCATCAATTCTTAAGCCTTATCACCTACTACATGTTGATCTATTTGGTCCAGTTAATGTCATGTATATTGCAAAGAAGAAATATGTTATGGTCATAGTGGATGAGTTCACCAGATACACATGGGTGTATTTCTTGCACACAAAAAGTGAAACTGCATCTATCTTGATTGATCATGTCAAGCAACTGGATAAATTGGTCAAAGATTCTGTGAAGATCATAAGGAGTGATAATGACACTGAGTTCAAGAATTTGATTATGGAAGAGTTCTGCAAAGACCATGGAATAAAGCAGGAATTTTCTGCTCCTGGAACTCCACAGCAAAATGGAGTTGTTGAAAGAAAGAATAGAACTCTTATTGAAGTTGCACGAACTATGCTTGATGAAGCAAAGTTGCCAACCTACTTTTGGGTTGAAGCTGTGCAGACTGCTTGTTTTACTCAGAATAGAACACTCATTAACAAGCATGGAAAACACCATATGATATGGTGAGGAAAAAGAAGCCAAATCTGAAGTATTTTTATGTATTTGGATGCAAGTGTTTTGTTCTTAAGACTCATCCCGAACAGCTATCCAAATTTGATCTAAAAGCTGATGAAGGAATTTTTGTTGGATATCCACTTTCTACAAAAGCCTTCAGAGTCTACAATTTAAGAATAAGGGTTGTCATGGAATCTATCAATGTCTCTTTTGATGATAAGAAGAATACTGGACTTGAAGATTTCAATGATCATGATCAGCTGAGATTCGAAAATGAAGTTTTAAATTCTGATTCTGTAGATCCTGATACTGCAAACTCTGATGGATTAAACTCTGATGTTATTGAAACTGTGATGACTATGCCTAAGGAAAATGCACCTGTGCAGGGGGAGCATATTGAAGATCCAACCACATCTCAAGAAGTATCAGAACCTACAACAGGCTCTTCAAGTTCTGAAGGGCCAAGTTCTGATAATTCTGGAAACTCATGTACTGATATTTCTGGAAACTCAAATAATGAAGGATCCAACTCAGAGAGCATAAGTTCAGGGAGAGCATCAAAAAATGTTGATGAAGACAGCATGGATCATGGGGGAGCATCCAGTTCTAGAGAAAACCTTCCATCTGCAAGGAAGTGGACTAAAGCACATACACCTGACTTAATTATTGGAAATCCTGATGCAGGTGTCAGAACTAGAACAACTACATCAAATGAATGTCTTTATCATTCTTTTCTTTCTTAGACTGAACCAAAGAAAGTGGAAGAAGCTCTTCAAGATGCTGATTGGGTGCAAGCAATGCAGGAAGAGTTAAATGAATTTGAAAGATTAAAGTCTGGACCCTAGTGCCAAGACCAAGGAACAGATCAATTGTTGGTACAAAATGGGTGTTCAGAAACAAAATTGACAGTGACGGCATAATTACAAGGAACAAAGCAAGGCTGGTTGCAAAAGGATACTCTCAACAGGAAGGAATTGATTATGATGAAACATTTGCACCAGTTGCTAGATTGGAAGCCATAAGGATATTTTTGGCTTATGCTGCTTATAAGAAGTTTAAAGTCTTTCAAATGGATGTGAAAAGTGCTTTTCTTAATGGAGAATTGGGAGATGAAGTATATATGAACAACCTCCAGGCTTTGTAGATCCCAAATTTCCAAATCATGTCTACAGGCTTGATAACACACTTTATGGCCTTAAGCAAGCTCCAAGAGCATGGTATGAGACTTAAGCTCAGTTTGTTCTGGAAAGTGGATTTAACAGAGGAACTATTGACAAAACACTGTTCTACCTCAACCATGGAAAGGACTTACTTTTGGTGCAAATATATGTTGATGATATCATTTTTGGTTCTACAAATGACAGACTTTGTAAGAAGTTTGCCAAACTGATGCAGTCAAGATATCAAATGAGTATGATGGGAGAACTTAACTATTTTCTGGTCCTTCAAGTCAAGCAGAATGAAGAAGGAACTTTTATTTGTCAATCTAAGTACACCAGAAATTTGTTGAAGAAATTTGGAATGCAGGATTGTTCAAGTACATCCACTCCTATGGCCACTGCAACTAAGTGGATTACAGAGGTATGATTGGCTCACTACTCTATCTAACTACAAGTAGACTTGATATCATGTATGCTACCTGTCTTTGTGCAAGATTTCAAGCAGATCCAAGAGAACCTCACTTAACAGCTGTGAAAAGAATTTTCAAGTACCTTAAGGGTACAGCTGATCTGGGATTGTGATATCCTAGAGAATCAGACTTTAAGCTAATATGTTACTCAAATGCAGATTTTGCAGGATGCAAAATTGACAGGAAAAGCACAAGTGGAAGCTGCCAATTTCTTGGAGGCAGATTGGTTTCTTGGTTTAGCAAGAAACGAAATTCAATTTCCACATCAACTGCAGAAGCAGAATACATTGCTGCAGGAAGCTGTTGTGCACAGTTTCTTTGGATGAAGAATCAGTTACTGGATTATGGGTTAGAATTTTCTAAAATCCCTATTTACTGTGATAATCAAAGTGCTATTGCTATGACAGGTAATCAATTCAGCACTCAATGGAAAAACACATCAGCATTAGGTACCACTTCATAAGGGAACATGTGGATGAAGGTACAGTGCATTTGCATTTTGTTCCCACAGATCAACAACTAGCATATATCTTCACAAAACCACTGCGTGAAGCTACTTTTACAAGATTGGTAAATGAACTTGGAATGGTTTCAGGTTCTTTCTCTAAATCTGCTTAGTTTATGTTCTGATACATCAGACTTTATGATTAGTATTTACAGATATTACTATCTTTGTGTATTATGTGCTTAAATTGAAAATTAATTAAGTGTTGATTGTTGTCTGATGTGAATTTCTAAACTCTGATAGTGATATGAATATTTCTGTGACTATTCAATCCAATGAGGATAACTGTGCTAGATGGTGACCTAGTAATCTTTAATATACTAAAGATCCCATGTTTGAAGTAATTGTTTATGTGGAAATCTTTTAACACAAGCAAATTCTGGTATTGAGCTTAGTTAAGTTTACTTTGTGTATCTTATTACTAAGTCAAAAACTAGAATAGTGCTTCTTATCTGTTAAGTTCTAATGTTAGTAAATCTGGTGGATGTACTAAGTGCTGATAAGCCTCAGTTATCAAAAGAAAAAGAAAAGAAAAGAAATAAAAATCAGGTACTCCTTTGAGATCTAGAGTAAAAAATGTGGAAGGGAAGACCCAAGTGCATTGCTGGTATTAAGTAATATGCATTAGAAAAGCAAAATAAAATTTTCTTGGTGACTTTTCACACTGTATGATTACTGGAGAAATACTCTGATAACAGTATAAATTCTGATAAGCAGTCGTGACTCACTTACACTGAGAAGCCACTGTAAAATAGAATTTCAAAAGATGCATAAAATGAGCACAAAACAGTTGAGATGGACTCATGCATGAACTCATTCTAAAGTAGACTTCAGAATAATGACAGATTTTAAGTAAAGTTCTTAGTTATGCCTTATTTCTAAGATGTACTGAAGTGAATCAGACTTTGCTCTTTGTCTGATATTTAGTTTAATGCACACACTTACACTCCATAAGAATGATGAAAATTACTGTGGTGATCAATGTTATTTTAGATGAACAGTCTATGTGTCAGATTGCATAAATTCCAAGGACAAGTTCTGATGATTAAGTTCTAATGAAACTATATTAGTATTTGTGTGAAGAATTACAGGAATAAACATTCACTTTTCGAGTTAAGGAGCCATATTCTGATAAGTTTTAAATCCTGATAATAATCAAGTTTTGATGGTGACGTGACAATATTTATTTACTTGGTTTATTTTTGGTCATTCCTTGAACGATAATATTTTTACAGAATATTGGTTAATGTGTGCTAAAACAGTCATAATCATTGTGGGTTAGTGGTTAACGTGTATGTCCTGAAAAATTGCATGTGCACGGTAATTACTGCTTGTTTTACGTGCCCATTAACTCTCATTCTAACCGTTTACTGACTGTTCAAATGGTGCCAGGTGTAAAGTGTATCACATGCTTCAAAAATATGACTGTTGAGTGGAGAAAGTATATAAATGAGAGATAAAAGATTTTCTAATCTTTTACTTACTTTTTTATTCTAAATCTCTTTTTCTTTCTCTCTCTCTCTCTCTCTCTTTTATTTTCTGAAGTTGTTTTTCTCTCAGGACTTTTTACAAACACTTTGCGAACATTCTCTTATTCACTGAATTTCTTACAGAGATGGCACCAAAAGATGTAATTTTTGATGGAGCTAAGTTTGTTCCTAATAACTTCTCCGCTATTCTTAGCAAGTCAGAAGCCCCATCAGAACTTCATTTCATTCAGGACTTTCTTCCTAGTTCTGATATTGGGTATGCTCTGACCGCACCTGATGTAGTCTCTGGTACTCAAGTGCTGGAGTTCTGGAGAAGCGGAGTATATGATGATGGTGGTGCTCAAGGGTCCCCAAGTATTATTTTTTCATCAGGGGAGGATGAGCATGTTGTGACATTGGCTACGGTCCGACAAGCACTGCAGCTACCTGAGAACTGTATTTATTCTACTATTGAAGAGCCAGTTCTTCAAAACATGATGGCCAGTCTGGGGTATGAGAGGACATTGGCAAAGCTGGGTAAGTTGAATAAATCTTTCATAAGGAGGGAATTGAGTTTCTTCTTTGACTGCATAACCAAGGCTTTTGCAAACAAATGCTCTAATTTTGATGCAATCCCCATATTCAGCCAACAAATCGGGTATGCTATCATTAATCAAACTGATTTTGATTATGCAAGTGTTGTCTTAGGTTTTATTGGGGATAGAATGACAGAAAATAGAAATACTGTTTATTTTGCTAGATTTCGTCAGCTTATTTATAGTTTTTGTTGTGATGATAAGCCCCAATCTACTAGTGAATTAATTTCACCATTCAGACTAGCTAAAAGAGCTTTTAATGACTTATTATCTACTGATAATAAGAAGGTTGTGTTAAGACCCCTCCTAGTTCCTTTATCTGTCAAACAAGCCTTAATAATTTATGATTCGGTTAAATATACTGAAGTATATCCTGATGTCCAACCATCAGAACCTCATCCATCAGCACCTACCACCTCTACACAAACACCTCAAAATTCTCAACCTCAACCTTCTGATCCTACAGTGCAGCCTTCATCTTCCAAACCCAAGAGGACTAAGAAAGTACCTCAGACTCAATAGAAGAGAAGCAGAATTATTTTGCGAGATGAACCAGATGCTGAGGAGCAGGTTCCCATATCAGAACCTGTTGTTGTAGAAGCTGAGAAGGTTTCTTCTCAGAAAGATACTGTAACTGGGAGTTCTAGGCCCCTCAAAAGGCTTAGAAAATTACATTCTGATGATAAAGCTCCTACAGTGTCTCCACCTTTGAGGAAATTAAAGAAACAGAGAGCTCATAGGGACATAGTTGAGTAAGATTCAGATGTAGTGGAAGCAGCTAAGGAAGGGGATCAGGAATCTCTAATCTCAACAGAACCAGTTGTTATTGAATTACTTCCTTCTGCACAACCAGAAACTACACAACCACCAACTGCTCACTACACCTCCTATGTCACCTATAGTTGATCAAGTACATACTGAAGAACCAGGTACAAGTGCTGAAATTGATATTCATAACTTGATTGTGCCTGAGGTTTTGTACTTGGACGCTCCACCAATTAAACTCACTCCACCAACAACATCACTTTTGAATGTTGATCAAAACCTGGTTGTAGATCAGAATTTAGAGGAAAATGTTGAAGCCTCTATAGCCTCATATACTGCTATTTTATCAGAGGATGCTGATACTGCAAGATCTACAAGTTCTGATGCTGCTAATGAAGAAACTACTGGTGAAGCTACTGGTAATTTAGATGCTGATGCAGCTGGTCCATCAGGACATGCACCTCAACAAACTGTTCACAAAGCTGATTTAGTCAAGAAGTTTGTTACAGGGGAAGCACCAGTACCTTGGAGTGAAACTCCTAGAGGAAAGAAGTGGACTAAAGAATGGAACTCAGTTAGTTTTGTTCCTTCTAAAAAGATTCTTGCTGAGCATCTTGCAAAAGCTGATGAAATGCTGATAAATGATGATTTCAAGGCACATCTGAGAGTTACTGCATTGAGTACAAGGAACCTTCAAGGTCAACACTCAATAACTCATAATAAGGTGAACAAAATTCAGGAAGCTCTAATCCAACAAGATATGAATGTGAAACTTGAAAAGAACATATTTTTCAAGCCAGCCTTTGACATAATTGCCTACATTGAGAAAACTTAGGAGAAGCAACAAGCTCAAATTGAAGAAATTCTGAAGAATCAAGCTTCTTACCAAAATCAACTCAATGAGATCCAATCCTCCGTGGAATTGCTTGTCTCTCTTTTATTACCTGCTGATGCCAAAAAGGGGGAGAAAGTGATTAAGTCCAAATACAAATCTATTCAGACACTGAAAGGAAAGGATGATGGAAATGATGACCAGGGAAACTCTGATAAGGGTAGAGGTCAAGGTCAAGCAAAGGACTTTCGTCAAGTAAAGCTAGAATTACAAGTCAAGGAATAAGTTCTGATACTGGGAGAAGAATAAGTTCTGATACTGGTAAAAGGATAAGTTCTGGTGAATATCTAGAACTTTATGAAGAAATTTCAAAGCAGTTATTTCTTAAAGAAAATCCAGGAATGGACTTTGAGAGTCTAAAGGAAGAAGAAGCTAGACTCAAAGCAGAAGGTGTCAAGACAAAATCTGAAGCTTCTGTTGTTGAAAATAAATTTCCAAAGCCTAAGGGTATTGTGATAAAGGAAAGAACAAGTTCTGAGGAAACCAAGGCCAAATCACAAATGGAAATTGATCCAAGGTCCAAGGGCAAAGAAAAAGTTGATGAACCTGTAAAGGTTTATATGCCAGTCATGAATAAAGAAATAATTGATGATGAAGCAGATGCTAATCCTACTCTGATGCATAAGAAAATTTTTCAAACAACCTCTGACATGGCTCATGTTGTTCAGAGTCAAGATGTAGTAAGTTCTGATATGACAGAGAAGAAAGCAACCTCTAACATAGCTCAAGTTGTCTTGATATCAGAAGTTAAGGAAAAGGAAACCTCTGATATTGCTCATGTTAAACCTTCAAAGATACTCCTGCCAGGATTCGCCAAAGCTAAACAGACTCAACCTTTGAAGACTGCAACAAGTTGTTTTGAAGCAAGAGTTGTTAGAGGAAAGGAAGCAAGAGATAAATCTGGGTTGGGTAGTTCTGATGAAAGAAGAGTACATAACACTACCAATGATCCAACTTCCTTAAGTGAACCAAGTATTGGAGCAACTCCTGAAAGATTGAATCGACTTGAATCTGTACAAATGGTTTACCATACCTTTTTAAAAGAACATATCTTGTTATATTTTATGACAGATAGAAGGGTATATCAGATTAAGAAATATGCTATACCACTGAAGTATTTTGAAGAACTGGAACATGTTCAATTCCTACTTCAAGTGAAAGACAGATTAACAGATAGTGCTGCAGGATATTTAAAGTCTCAAATTTAAAGACAGAAGAAGCTTTATTCTGTAAAGTCTGACAACACATACTGTCCCAGGTACAGAGATCACAAAGGTGATATTGTCGATATGAAGCCTAACTCTGCTAGGATTATAACTACTTTTTTGAGTTATAAGGCTGTGGAATTCAATCTAGGGTCTGACAAGGCATATCTGATTAGACTAGATCAGGAGATAAGAAAAGCTAAGATAAATGATCTCAAAGCAACTATTTTTCAAACTAGAGAAGATACAACTGAATTGATAAATGCTAAAAGGAGGATGGTCAATGAACTTGAATATGCAGAGAGATGTTTGTTGGAGAACTATCTCAGGACAACTCCTGATATCAAAGAGATCAGAAGAAATTGAAAGTTGATGCCAAGTCAAAGATCTACAACTACTTAAATTCTGAAGTTTATACAGACTGAAGCTATTATCAAAAGTTAAAGATGGTAAAGCTGAAAGGACTGTAAGTTGTAGTTATCTAGTCAAATTTTCATGCATTTGTACTTAATATTTTTGACATCATCAAATATCTGTTGAACTTGTATATTATGCTAATTTACAAGTTGGGGGAGATTGTTAGATATATTTAATAATGTCATGTGTAATATGATTTGTGTTTAGTTTTCAGATCTTACCTAACAGGACAAATCAATACTTAATTGGAAATCAGCACTTATACTGAAGACAAAACTTAAGATATCAGAGCTTAAGTTATCAGAACTTAAGGTTCAGAAGATATTTATCAGAAGATAATATCTGGACTTAAGATGACTTTCAGATAAGGCAGACGTCTGATTGAAAGGAAAGAAGATTGAGACTAAGAAAGAAAGAATTGTGCATGAAGAAGGAATTCTATGAAGAATAGAATACTTGGAAGAAAAGATAACTAGTTGATATATTTTAGGAAGCAGAATTTTATTCCATATCAATTAGAAGATTATCTTCTAACTGTGTAGTATATAAACACAGGCATAGAGTTTATACTATAAGTGTTACGATTATCGAAGTTATTATTCTTTGTAACTCTAGCAGCTCTCGTGATAATTTGTTCATCACTGAGAGAGGACAGTTCCATATTGTAACATAATTTATTGTGTTGAATAAAATTTGTTTTCTATTACTTGAGTTCTTATATTCGATTTGATTGTGCTAAACACTGTATTCAACCCCCTTCTACAGTGTGTGTGACCTAACAACTATCCCGTCGAAACATAATCGACATCATCAACCCAACAATTACAATCAATTCACAATCCAAACCAATTTCATAATCCGAACGCCACTACAACTTCTAAAATAATTAACTCGTTTTGTTTTGAAATTAATTTTACGAATTAATTTATTTAATTTATAAATATAGGACTCGGATTAAAATCATCATCGTCCACCGTCGGCTCGCCGAGTCTCATCGCCGACGACGGTAAAATTCATCGGTGTCCGATTCTTTTCGGGTTTCCTCACGAATTTTACCGATTAAATATGATAATATTTCCTGCATAGAATAATTTATTTGTATCATGAATATTATTCAATTAATTCGTGCAGCAACAATTATAATTCCAAGTCAAAAACCACGAATCAAGGCAACACAAAACTTTCATAACACGCGCCAACAACCGAAAAGCAACTAGAAAAACAAGCTCGGCCGGAAATTACACAAAACAAATGCACACACACAACACCCAACACACACACAATAACACACGCATACCTCCACAGAGACATGTGTATATATATGTACAAAAATCAGAGGCACCAACAAAACGGCGGCGACTTACCGGAAAATTGCAGCGGCGGGCAAAACAGAGACAGCAAGGAAGAGAACGGGGCACAGGGGAAGAAAAAGAAAAGAGAGAGATGAGGGAGAGAGACATGGAGAGGTTCGAGAGAGGGAAAAAAGAGAGGAGAGAGACCGAGAGATTAAGAGATTGAATGAGAGAGACAAGAACATGAATTGGGAAAAAAGGATAAGCACAGTCGTATATATCTAATTTATGATTGTATCTATTCTTTTTTCCCGGACCTGGATTTACTCCGCAATTTGCAATTAAACGAGCAATTGTATGGTAAAAATAACCCGAAAACTTAAAAGAATAACCTTAAAATTCTTGGAATAATTTAAAATTAATAACATAATATTTTCATAATTTTTAAATCATTTTTGGAATGCACATCAGACCCGCATTTTACGATTAACCGAACAAAAGTGCGGGTGAATATAATCCGAAAAATTCCCGAAATATTTTAAAATTCTCGGAATATTAAAAACTTAATAACATATGAGTGTCGTAATTTTTGAGGCATTCTGGAATTTAATACTGAATTTAAACTTTAATACAATCAGAAAATCATTTTGGGTTAAATAATTAATGAAATATCAATTCCAAAATTTCATAAATTCCCAGAAAATTATTGAAATTATAAAAACATAAGAATAATGTTAGAGACAATTTAAATGTTTATGAAAATAAATCTTGAATAAAATCACTTTTAAAAGTGAAAACAAAACAATACAACTCAGCATTTAATAATACAATTATTCCTCGAAAACCACAGAATCACACCCAGCTAATAATAAATACAATACTCTGCTGTCAGAATCATAACATATTTTATTTATTTAATAAATCCATAATTATATTTATATACGGATCCGAAAATATATTACTTAGCCGCTAAATAACTATAAAAACGATACAGTTTGATACCAGATTTAGATAATTACCAAAACCGAGCTTCTTATAAAACACCTTACAAAAAGATAGTATACAAATATCCCGTCTCTCGAGAATATGGGTTTTATTGATCTACCGAAATGACAATCGTATCGAAAATTTTGCGTCGGGACTCGTATGGGTCAAACCGTACCCCGGATCGAAAAAGTCAAAACACGAAAAATATTCAGAATAATCAAATTTGGTTAGGAAGGAGTTTTTTTGAAGAGTTTCGGGTCGTAAAAACGCAAAAATAGTTGAAGTTGGACGATTCCCGGTTTTATAAAATAGTTCTAGAATTACTCAGAAAATAATTATTAATCCATAAATCTCTATAAAATCATATAACAACCTAAAAATTATCAAAAAAAAACCAAAATTATATATATTTTATTCTGGATAATCAAAAATTAAAATACCCCAATTTTATCATATATAAACATACAAATATCAATATCAATCATCAGATAATTCACAAAAAATTCACATAATAATCATATAATAATTAGTTATTTATAAAAATAATTGTACGATATTTCCAAAATTTTACATTAAAGAAGGGTGTTGTTGGAAAAAAATGGTTTATTTTTTGCTAGAGTTTTTTAGAGCTTTAAAATAACGTTAATGGCTGCTCTGTTCATTGATAAATAATGAGATGCCTACGGATCTCTAGCTTGTAAAGAATCAAGTCAAAACTGTATTTCTGAATTAGGGGGTAAGCCTTTTTATGTGGACGCCGAGGGTGTTTATTTTGGAATATAATTAGAATACTTGTTCGGTAAGTTATGTCCTTAAAGAAAATATAAATGCTTCATTGTAGAAAACAGATTCCTTTCATTGTAGAAAATTATAGGTTTTCACGTGTTTTGCTTTACTTCTTTTAAAATAAATTCCTTTCTGGACACATTAAATGTGCCAAATGTTTTGCCCTTTAATGAAATATGAGCCTCGAAGTTTATATTTTTATGTGATCGCAGTCTCGTATAGTTGTGGGGATCATAGACATCACCAAACTAATAAATAAGTAGAATTCGAGGTCTTAATTATCGGGCTCCATTTTGGACCAATCGCGGTCTTAATAATGCAACATTAATTATACTTTTAAAGGAATATCTTTTGTTCACATCACTTCCTTCCCCTCCAAATTCTAGAATAATCCTTAAATATTTCGTAAAAGTTGTTGTTGTCCTTATGCCTCTCGAGTCACTTTAACCTTAAAAATAGGCATTTTTCCGTGTGAGAATCAGTTAACAATATTTCGTTCTTACATTTTAGCCAACTTACATAAAAGTAAACTCTTGGGTGGACTATATTTTTCCGAAATTATCTTCCAGAAAGAGTTTTTTTCAAAATTTTATTATTTTTCAGAAATAATCTTTGAATAAAATTTTTTCAATAAATACTTTATAGATATATTCCTTATTTTATTTTTCCAGGGTTTAGCGGAACCGGGTGTTTTACGCCCATGGTTAGACGCGCCTGGGGTGGAACTCGGTTGTAGAGCAGCGTCCCGGCTCTGAATTTTTTTATATTCCAAAAATAACATGCTTAACTCTTTGGTGTGAAGGTTGTTAATTTTTGACGTTTAGTATAATGACTCGTATTTTTGTATTATTTAAAAGTATAATTATCAAATAATTAGATAAATAAAATATATGTATTGATTTTTGTCAGCTGTGTGTTGTCCTATTATTATGTGTCGTTTATCGATGTTCGAGGATTATTTGTATAATTAATTATTGAGCCGTATTTTTTTGTTTTCATTTTTAAAATTGTTTTTAGTGAAGATTTATTTATAAATATTCTAATTGTCTCTAAAATTATTTTTATGGTTTTATAATTTCAATAATTATTTTTGGGATTTTATAAAATTTAGAAATCAATAATTCATTAATTATTTAGCCCTAATTGATTTTATGATTGCATTTATGTGTAAATTTATTATTTAATTCCAAAATGTTTAAAAAATTAGGAAACTCATATTTTATTAAGTTTTTAATATCTTGAGACTCTTAAAATTATTTCAAAAAAAATTCGGATTAAATTTACCCGTACGTTTGTTCGTTAAATCGTTAAATGCGGGTATGTCGCGTGTTTCAGAAATATTTTAAAAATTATGAAATTTTTATTTTATTAGTTTTTAATTATTTCAAAAAATTTAAAAGTATTTCGGGAATTTTTTGATGTATTTTCACGCGTACCTCGGTTCGTTTAATTGAGGAAAACGAGTCGGCAATTCAGTCTAAGTGAATACCATGACACGTGTTGTTAACTTATTAATTGATGAAATGTGGAAGCCTCTCCCTTTTTATACTGCTATGTGTTAATCTTATAAAAAAATATAAAATAAAAACACAAAAACGCACACACAGATATAACCGCCCCTTTTAATCTCTCTCTCAACTCAATTTTCTCCTCTCTGTTTCTCAGGCATCTCTCCCGTACTCTCTTTCTCTCCCTTCTTTCTTTCTCTTTTCTTTATCTATTTCTCCTCCCCCATCCCTCTGTTTCTGTTTTCTTCCCCTGTTGTCCGGTACCGCCTGTTTTTCTGGTAATTCTTTTTTTGGCCGCCTTTTTCCAGATGCTAGCTCGATTCATCCCTGTTGATATACATACATATATATATACACATATATATACTCGTGTATAAATATGTGTTATGTGTATGTTTTGTGTGCGTGCGTGTGTGCGTGCGACTGTGTGTGTGTATTTATGTGTTGTGTGTGTGTGCACGGTGGCGCGTGTGTGCTGTGGTGGTGACTATTGTTGTTGCTTCCTGTTTTTAGTTCGGTTACTTTCTGATTTAATTTTTATTATTCTACAGGAAATTGTTTTGAGTATTATTCATGATATAAATGTATTACGTGCGGGAAAGATTTTAATTCATCGGTGAAGTTTATTTGGAAACGTGAATATTATCGGGCACCAATAAATTTTGCCTTCGTCGACGATGAGCTTCGGCGAGTCGACGGTGGATCGTGATGAATTATTCAGAGTCCTACATTTATAAAACAAATAAATTAGTTCATGAAAAATTATTTCGAAGCGAAAAAAGTTTATTATTTTAACAAGTCATACTGAGGTTAAGATTTTTGAATTGTGATTGTTGTGACTTGACGGCGATTATGTTTCAACAGGTAGTCCAGTAAATAGAGGAGTCGCTGTCTAAGTTTTTTGAAAATTATTTTATTTACGAGAAGCGTACTATATCGTATAACTAATTAGGGTATTTTGTTACTGTAGATCCCAGTCGAGATTTGCGAGGAATAAAGTCAGACGAGCGAAGGTACCCTAGGAATTTCTGAGAAATCGTTACAAGGCAAGTACCCCTGACCATACTTTTACGGTGTATCATATATGAATAAACTATTAATTTATTTTCGAACTGAAACAGAATTATTTTAAGTTATGTATCCCCTGTAGTTATAATTATTTGTTTGAAAATCTGTTTTGGGAAAAAGTAACTTCGAAAAGGTACCTATATCCAACTGAAAATAATTTTGTGAACAAAATTTATGTGTGCAGTTGGATAAACTATTTTAAACTGAGATAGGTACAAGTGATTTGAAAATTGGATAAAAATGATCAGATATTAGATAAATAGAGGCTAGAGTGATCTATTGTGGTTGCATAAGCGGCTAACTCGGTTGCGTGCATTACTTAACCGATTAGTCAGAGACCTAGATAGTCTCTGAGTTCCGGAGCAGGTATGTGGGATGGCAGATGGAGTCGTCTAGTGTTGGTAGCCTGATCATCTGTCTTCACACTTAAATATCCAACACGTATCTGATTTGATTTTGTGATTCCCCTAACGGAACAAGTGATTTATAAAGTTGAGTTATAAATGTGAATAGCAGGCTAAAATTGGACTCTGGTGTTTACACGATACACAACTATGTTGTTTTATAAAGACCATAATAGTTAGTGATATCCAATTTGATTTTGTTTTGTTTTGACAGAGATTTGAAATGATTTACAGGTTACTATTTTCATACTGCCTTATAGTTCTGTTCCTACAACTGTTTAGATTAACTATTTTTACTCTATTATTCATATATTGGTACTGCTGAGCGATTGTACGCTCACCCTTGAAATCTGTTATATATATATTACAGATGCCTAGCAGACCTAGCAGACCCAGTCAGAACAAAGTTTTAGTACCTCCCGGTCCTGTCTCCTCTGAGGTAGTTTCTATCAGACCATATGTAGTCTAATGAGTTGCTGGAATAAGTTAGTATATCATACTTTTAAATAAATAGTTGTTGTAATAGTAAGTAGCTTAAATCATACTTAAACCTGGAAAAGATCTTGGTTTGGGGTTGTGTTAGTGAATAATAATAATGTGGTAGTTTATAATCGTGGATTGATAAAATCAGTGACGTCAACTCCTAACCCCGGGGTTGAGGCCGTCACAGTTGGTATCAGAGCTACAGGTTTGAGTCCCAGATTTAAGTTAAGAATAGAGTAATTAATGTTTGAGTCAGAAACTCACATACATGAGCGAGTTTAAGAGTCTCATCAAGGGTTCCGAAGGTGTTACCCTGGCATCTATTGATGTTTTGATAGAACTGCCCTGACCTTATTGTGTCTTTCTTGTATATTTATATTGTTGGCAGTGGCCTATAGTGATATCTAGTTCTCCCTCCCGAGAGAACATATCTGAATCGGATAGCTCAGACTCCAAGTGGACTCTTGATGTTGTAGTCGAGGAGACTCCCCTACCTCCCTATCAGTGTCGCAGTTCGTACTTAGAGATATACCTGGACCGAGTACTCATCCTCGTTGGGTGCGGAGGTCATTTTTAGTTGTCAGAGATTTTCCCCCGGGTTGTGGACCTAGCTCTTCCTTACCTAGACCTCCAGTCCCTCCCCCTGTTCCTAAATGTACTTCATCTCCTATTTTGTATCATCTTCATCAGGCGATGAACAGATCTCTGATCAGAGAGCAGAGCCCAGAGTTGACAGCACACATTGACCGAGTGTCGGTTGGACCATTCCAGGGCATTCCTGCTCCCTCACCAAACATTCAGGCTAGAGTGAGGACCTTGACCCAGTATGTTATCAAGTGAGCGAGATCCATTGATCCTTTCATTAGCTCTGACTTTAGGGCTATCCAGTATCAGGATTTAGTTAACTGGTTGGTGTTTGAGTTATGTTCGATTGGTGGCAGTGGCTAGAGAAGGATTGTAGCAGGAGTAGTAGACAGAGCTCAGGTCTGGTTACTTTAGAAGTCTTGTAGTTTATTTTTATATGTATATTATGTTGTAGCATGCAGTAGACGAAGGCTGTTATATCAGCCAATTTTGTTGTGGATTCGGATGAGATAGTAGTTGGATATTAGTTGTACTAGTTGGATTTTCTGTATGGTTGTTATATAGTAGCTTCTATACTATGTTGTTTAGTTTTTCATACACTTGTGCGCTGTTATTACTGTTGTTACTATTATTGTTGCATCTGTTGCTGGTATTTCTAGAATTGAGATATTCACTCTGGATGGATCCAATTAACTGAGGATGAGGATATTTTCATTGTGACAACATTCTCATGTTACATATTTATAAAATGTTTGGAGCATTCAATTTTCTTATATATTATTACTATATTTCAGGAGAATGCCACCTAAGAAGAATCCTCAACCCAACAATAGATCTGCTGGGGATCCTACCATAAGTGAATTGATAGATTTGTTGCATCAGCAGTCCACTCAGCTGGCCCAACAGCAACATCAATTCAATAACAACAACAACAACAATTTCAGCAGTAACAACAACAACAATAACTCATACAACAACAGAAGCAGAAAATCCAATAGCAGCACCACTTAAATGGGTCAACCCAAGTTGTTAGTTTTAAATCCTTTCAGGCTGTGAAACCCCCACAGTTCAAGGGTGAAGTAGATCCTGTTGCTGCCAGGATCTGGTTGAAAGAGATGGAAAAGGCTTTTGCTCTTACCAAGGTGAGTGATGAATTAAAGACAGACTATGCTAGTTACTTTCTGAATAATGATTCGAATTATTTGTGGGAGCCTACGCAAACCTTAGAAAGAGAAGGTCCTATTCCCTGGAACCGATTCACAAAGTTGTTTTTGGAAAAATATTTCCTGTACTGTCTCCAGAATCAGATGGAGATGGAATTTTTAGAATTGAAGGAAGGAGATAGGAGTGTTACGGAGTATGAATCCAAGTTCACGGAATTGGATCGAATAGTACCAGATTATGTAAGCGCAGAAGCCCAGAGAGCGAAGCGGTTTCAACAGGGATTAAAGCCAGAAATTAGGAGTGGAGTTGTAGCTTTACAACTCAAGACATATACTTCGGTAGTTCAGGCTGCCTTAGTAATAGAAATTGACCAGAAGTTGGCTGCTAAAGAAAGAGGTGAAAAGAAGAGGAAGTTTGAAAGTGGGCCTGAGAAGTCGAAACCAGGAGAAGCAAGTTAGAAGTTTCAGTGACGATTCGGAAGGAATAGAGACAGGAAATTCAGAAGGCATAATTTCCCACAAGCTTGGCCCAGTACGACGTCAGTCAGTTCAACTTGGATGAAGTCAAGCAAACCAGTTATAGATTGTAAGATATGTGGAAAGAGGCACAGTGGCCAGTGCAAGGAGAGCGTGAATTATTTCAAATGCGGCCAAGAGGGTCATTATTCAACAGAGTGCAAGTATGAGAATCAAGGAATCACCTATTTCAGCTGCGGTAAAGTAGGACACATTGCTAAGAATTGCAAATCAGCTACCCAAGGCAGTGTAGGCGAAAGTGTGTCTCAAGAGCCAGCAACAAGTACAACTAGAGCTAGAACTTTCAAAATGACCAAGAAATCGACGGCTCAGGATTCCGACGTAGTTGCAGGTACACTTTCTCCTAATTCCATGCCTGTTAACATTCTATTTGATTCGGGAGCATCTAAATTTTTCATATCCCTGAACTGTGTGAATAAAATGCAATTAATATTGGATGACTTAGATGAACCTTTGACCATAGAAGTGGCCAACCAGGAAAACATACATGTGAGCCAATTTTGTCCTAATTGTCCAATAGAGATTTCAGGTCACTCTTTTCCAGCAGACTTAATACCTTTTGAGCTAGGAGAATTTGATATCATTCTAGGCAAGGATTGGTTGTCTCTATATAAGGCAAGTATTGACTGCAAGAAGAAGAGAATTGTCATGTATACGAAAGATAATGCAAGAATAAGTAATCACGGAAAGAAGCAAGACAATAAGTTTCTCTCAGTATGGAAGGCAAAGAAACTGTTAAGACAAGGATGTGAGGCGTATTTGGCTCATATGGTGAATACCAAGAAAGAAGCACCTATTCTGGATGAGATTCCAGTAGTAAGGGAATATCCTGACGTCTTTCCGGAAGAATTTCTAGGATTACTGCCTGATCCAGAAATAGAGTTCTTGTTAAGGCTGAAACACGTGCTAATATTCACGCAAGTATACACGATCGCAAGTAATATAGAATTAATTATAGTTCGTTCCCACAGGGACTGGTTTAAGTTAATTTCAATCAATGTATTTATGCAACAATGGTATGGCTATTATCCAATGCTAAAACGAATAATAAATTGAAATTGTTTATAACTAAGATTAACTAAGGGATTATACTAAAGAATATTAACTAAGAGAGTAAAGAGAGTTGAATACTATATGACACAAACATAGGATACTTCAATAAATACTTCATTCAATAGCCTTTTTGTTCTTAACCTTAGCATGTAATGGTGATGACATTAATTAGATAACACAAAACTGATAAACACCAACTTTCGTTATACGAATACCATACTACCAGACATCTACAAAAGAGATAGAAGCTGAATAGACACCAATTATATTGAGACCCTATATTTCTATAGAATTTGACAACATAACGGTTTAATGCACAAGTTATCTATCGTGATTATATAGGGCAAGTAAGATGGTTAAAATTACCTACGAATCATGCATAAACAAATACATGAACCTATGTTAGTGATAAGTGGCATTTTATACCACTTAGAACGTCTTAAAATGGCTTAAATTGGTGTCTTGAAATCAAGTATTTTGTGTATTTGATGCATTTTTCTAGTGTTTATGCATTTCAGGGTTTTAGTTGCATTTCGGGGGAGGAATCATCAAGAATAAGCCTTGGCATGTGTTCACCATTGCGAGAGGAAAGAAACGGGCAGATTACGGCGAAGAAACGGAGCAAAATCATTTTTTTTTCCAGTAGAGGTCTGAGCGCCCGCTCAGCATTGCTGAGCGGCCGCGCAGGGTCGGGAAAAAAGACAAATTATTTTAGGACTTCTACTTCTGTTTGGTTTCCACTTCTATGTAATCTGAGTTTTATGGGACTATTATATAAGTAGATTTGAGACATTTTCACAAGTGTGGGGATAAAAAGAAGATTGTGTTTTTACGCAAGGAGCGAAGGAGATAAGGAAGAAGACCGATTTAGCACACCGTAACGAAGAGGAAGCATATCTTCTTGTGATTCTTGGTTCGTTGTAACGTTGGATGCTAGTTTTCTTGCTTTGAACTTATTTACTCTTGTGACGTACTCTGTTTTAATATAATTAGTTTAGTTATTATTTTCTTGTGTTTGTTTATCATGATTTCATATGAACCCATGATGACGATAAGTACTATTATGGGCTAATCGTGATCATGGGGTTGCAACGGATTTATTATGGAATTCTTTAGTTAATCGTTTAATACTTTAGTGTGTGATGATTGCATGATGTCTAGTATTGGTTGTGCGTATTCGTTTTATGTGCGTCGCGAACATATAAGATAGGGTGTTAATCTCTTGTGAAGCGACGGTGGATCTTGAGATTTAAAACTTGCCATGCTAGCATAGGTTCATGTACGTTGTGCATGATTAGTGGGTAACTCTAACAGTTTTATTTGCCCTGTGTAATCAAAAGGAATAACTTGTGCTTAAATCGTTGTGTTGTCAATTTCTGTAGACATATAGGAACTCAACATAATTGATGACTATTCAACTTCTATCTTAATTGTGGATGCTTAGTAGAATGGTATTAGTACAATGAAAGTTGGCTTTTATCAGTTTCGTGTTATTCGATTAATATCATCAATGTCACATGCTAAAGGTAATAACAATGGCTATAGAAGGAAGTAATAATGAAGTTGTGATCTCATGAGTGTTTTATTATTGATAAATTGAAGTGTTAGTTAAGTGATTAATTAAGTAGTTAATTATAGTTAATATTTAATCAACAATTTTAAGTGTTAGTGTCTTAACATTAAGAAGTAATCATACATTGGTGAGTGAGTATAATTAGACAATAATTTAGTCTGAGTCTCTGAGGGAACGAACTAGAAAATATTCTATATTACTTGCGAACGCGTATACTTGCGTGAATATTAGCGCGTGTTTTTGCCCTAACAAGTTTTTTGGCGCCGCTGCTAGGGACTCGGCATATTTGTTTAGTTTATGTACTTACCATCATTGGTCATTAGGACTCAGTGATTAGGACGTAGTAGTTACTTATTTTTTCCGGTTGTGTTTCAGGTACTTTAGCAAGCGTTTATGCAAACTCGTTCTCGTGCTCGCAAGAGGACTTTAGATACAGCTGAGGAGACAGACGAAGTTCTTGATATTCCGGAGAAGTTAGATTTTGAGGATTCGGATTCAGGAACTGAGCAGAAAGAACCAGTAAACATGGGAGATCGTATTGTTCAAGCTGATCCAGCTCTTATGGATTTTTCTCGGCCTAAAATTGATGACATTCAGTCAAGCATCCTTCATCCGGCTATTCAAGCTAACACCTTTGAAATCAAGCCGGGCACTATTCAGATGGTGCAGAATTCTGTTTCTTTTGGAGGAGCGGCAACTGAAGACCCCAACATGCACATAAGGAATTTTGTCGAGATCTGCAGCACTTTTAAGTATAATGGCGTGACTGATGAGGCTATCAAGTTGAGGCTTTTCCCATTCTCACTGAGGAATAAGGCTAAAGACTGGTTACATTCTGAACCAGCTGGGTCCATCACTACGTGGCAAGATCTTGCGCAAAAATTTCTGGTGAAGTTTTATCCGATGGCAAAGACTGCTGCTATGAGGAGTGCTCTTACTCAGTTTGCGCAGCAACCTACAGAATCTATGTGCGAGGCTTGGGAACGCTACAAGGAAATGTTGAGAAAATGTCCACATCATGGAATGCCGGATTGGATGGTGATCACTGGTTTCTATAATGGTTTGGGGGCCCAATCTCGGCCCATGCTCGATGCAGCAGCTGGAGGCGCCTTATGGGCTAAAAGCTATACTGAGGCGTATAATCTTATAGAGACGATGGCTGCAAATGAGCATCAAAACCCAACTCAGAGGATGACGTCAGGCAAGGTAGCAGGTATTCTGGAAGTTGATGCAGCCACCGCTATTGCAGCCCAGCTCCAAGTGCTATCAATGAAGGTTGATTCTCTGGCTACATATGGAGTTAATCAAATAGCTATGGTTTGTGAGCTTTGTGCAGGTTCTCATGCTACGGATCAGTGTTCTCTTGTCAACGAATCTGTTCAGTATGTGAATAATTATCAGCGACAACAGCAGCCTGTGCCAGCGACCTATCATCCTAACAACAGAAATCATCCAAATTTCAGCTGGGGGAATAATCAGAATGCTATTCAGCCACCATATCAGCAAGGAGTGAGTAAACAGTTTAACCCACCTGGATTCCAGCAACCACAGCAGTACGCTACAAGGTAATCATATCCTCAACAGGGAAGTACAGTTGCACCTACTAGTGCTGATTTTGAGGAACTTAAGCTGTTGTGCAAGAGTCAGGCGGTTTCTATCAAGACCTTGGAAAATCAAATCGGTCAATTAGTCAATGCAGTGCTCAATCGTCAACCTGGCACTCTTCCCAGTGACACGGAAGTACCAGGCAGGAAGGAAGCTAAAGAGCAAGTCAAGGCTATTACCTTAAGGTCTGGAAAAGTAGCTGATTCTGAAAAGGCAAAAGAAGTAGAAGCTGAAATTAGAGATGAAGAATCTAAGCAAAAGGAGAAAGCGGCGGAACCAAGGAAGACTACTGTTGAACACACTCTGCCTGAGGCTAATACAGGGGAGAAACAGCTCTATCCTCCACCACCTTTTCCTAAGAGATTGCAGCAACAAAAGCTGGATAGACAGTTCGGGAAGTTTCTGGAGGTGTTCAAGAAACTTCACATCAATATACCTTTCGCTGAGGCTCTTGAACAAATGTCTAGTTATGCGAAGTTTATGAAGACTATTCTTTCAAGGAAGGTGAAACTGGATGACCTTGAAACTGTTGCTCTCACGGAAGAATGCAGCGCTGTTCTGCAGCAAAAGTTACCACCAAAACTGAAAGATCCAGGAAGCTTCACCATTCCTTGCACCATTGGCAATCTGACTTTTGACAAGTGCCTTTGTGATTTGGGAGCAAGCATTAATCTGATGCCGTTGTCGATTTTTAAAAAGCTGGATTTGCCTGATCCAAAACCCACATACATGTCGCTACAATTGGTTGACCGTTCCATTACTTACCCAAGGGGCATAGTTGAGGATGTGCTCGTCAAGGTGGATAAGCTCTTCTTTCCTGCAGATTTTGTTATTCTGGATTTTGAGGAAGATAAGAAGATTCCCATAATCTTGGGAAGGCCTTTCTTGGCTACTGGCCGTACCTTGATAGATGTGCAAAAAGGTGAACTTACTATGCGGGTCCAAGATCAGGATGTGACCTTCAACGTATTCAAGGCAATGAAATTCCCTACAGAAGATGAGGAGTGCTTAAAATTGGATGTGATTGATTCTGCGGTTACTTCGGAACTCGATCACATGCTAATGTCTGATGCATTGGAAAATGCCTTAGTGGGGGATTTTGACAGCGATGATGAAGATGGCAACGAGCAATTACAATATCTGAACGCTTCTCCCTGGAAGCGAAAGCTGGACATACCATTTGAATCTCTTGGTACTTCTGACCTTAAGAATGCTGACGGGAAGCTCAAACCATCAATAGAGGAAGCACCTACCTTGGAGCTCAAGCCATTACCTGAACACTTGAGGTATGCTTTTTTAGGTGATTCATCTACGTTACCTGTTATTATTTCATCTGACCTTTCAGGTAGTGAGGAAGACAAGCTCTTAAGGATTTTGAGAGAATTCAAATCAGCTATAGGATGGACCATAGCAGACATCAAGGGGATAAGTCCTTCATATTGTATGCATAAAATTCTGCTAGAGGAAGGTAGTAAGCCAACTGTGGAACAGCAGCGAAGACTGAATCCCATCATGAAGGAAGTGGTAAAGAAAGAAATTCTGAAATGGCTGGATGCAGGCATAATTTATCCTATTTCTGACAGCTCGTGGGTGAGCCCCGTATAATGTGTACCTAAAAAAGGAGGTATCACTGTGGTCGCAAATGAAAAGAATGAGCTCATCCCTACTCGAACAGTTACAGGATGGAGAGTATGCATGGATTATAGAAAATTGAATAAAGCCACAAGGAAGGATCACTTCCCTCTTCCATTTATTGATCAGATGCTTGACAGATTGGCGGGTCATGAGTATTTTTGTCTTCTAGATGGCTATTCCGGGTATAATCAGATTTGTATTGCACTAGAGGATCAGGAAAAGACTACCTTCACTTGTCCATTTGGCACGTTTGCTTTTCGCAGAGTTTCTTTTGGGTTATGTGGCGCCCCGGCCACTTTTCAGAGATGTATGATGGCTATATTCTCTGACATGATTGGAAATAACGTCGAAGTGTTCATGGATGACTTCTCCGTCTTTGGACACTCATATGATGAATGTTTGAATAATCTGAGCGCCGTACTCAAAAGATGCGTGGAAATTAATTTGGTGCTCAATTGGGAGAAATGTCATTTTATGGTGCGTGAAGGCATTATCCTTGGGCATAAGGTCTCTAGCAAGGGTCTGGAGGTGGACAAGGCCAAGGTGGGAGTCATTGAAAATCTTCCCCCACCTAATTCTGTGAAAGGAATCCGTAGTTTTCTTGGTCATGCGGGTTTTTATCGGCGATTCATCAAGGACTTTTCAAAGATATCTAAGCCGTTGTGCAATTTGCTTGAGAAAGATGTGCCTTTCAAATTTGATGATGAATGTTTGGCAGCATTCGAGACTCTCAAGAAGAGTTTGATCACTGCACCAGTTATTACAGCACCAGATTGGACAGAACCGTTTGAGATGATGTGTGATGCGAGTGATTATGCGGTAGGTGCAGTTCTGGGACAGCGCAAGAAAAACCTCTTCCATGTGGTCTACTATGCGAGTAAGACCTTAAATGGTGCCCAATTGAACTACACCACTACCGAGAAGGAGCTTTTGGATATAGTCTTTGGGTTTGAGAAATTTCGATCGTATATACTTGGTACGAAAGTAACAGTATTCATTGATCATGCAGCTATTCGCTATCTAGTTTCCAAGAAGGATTTGAAGCCGAGACTCATTCGTTGGGTACTTTTACTTCAGGAATTTGAGTTAGAGATCAAAGATAGAAAAGGTACTGAGAATCAAGTAGCTGACCATCTCTCTAGGTTGGAGAATCCCGATTCTACTTCACAAGATAGGACGTTAATCAATGAATCTTTTCCGGATGAGCAGTTGTTTGCAATTTAGGAGGAAGAACCATGGTTTGCAGATATTGTAAACTATCTCGTCAGCAATATAATGCCTCCTAATTTGACATCCGCTCAAAAGAAGAAGTTTCTGCATGAGGTGAAGTGGTATATGTGGGATGAACCATATTTGTTTAGACAGGGAGCTGACCAGATCATCAGGAGATGTATCCCGTTCTGTGAGAGGGAGGGGATATTACGAGACTGCCATTCCACGGTTTATGGTGGACACTATGGTGGTGAGAAGATGGCAGCTCGTATTCTGCAAGCAGGTTTTTTCTGGCCTACTTTGTTCAAGGATGCTCATCAGTTTTTTTTAAGGTGTGACCGTTGCCAAAGAGTGGGAAATTTGTCAAGGAAGGATGAGATGCCATTAAATGTGATGCTTGAAGTCGAGGTATTTGATGTGTGGGGAATCGATTTCATGGGGCCTTTTATCTCGTCTTGCAATAATCAGTACATCTTGCTGGCAGTCGATTATGTCTCAAAATGGGTCGAAGTTAAAGCTTTACCGACAAATGATGCAAAGGCAGTGCTAAATTTTCTTCATAAGCAAATTTTCACAAGATTTGGAACACCTCGGGTAATCATAAGTGATGAAGGATCGCATTTTTGCAACCGTAAGTTCACTTCTATGATGCAGCGTTATAATGTGAATCATCGAGTAGCTACTGCCTATCATCCGCAAACAAATGGTCAAGCGGAAGTGTCTAACAGAGAGATAAAGCGCATTCTAGAGAAGGTTGTTTGTCCGTCAAGGAAGGATTGGTCTTTAAAGCTCGATGAAGCTGTTTGGGCTTACAGAACAGCATACAAAACTCCACTTGGGATGTCACCGTTTCAGTTGGTGTACGGTAAGGGATGTCATCTACCTGCGGAGCTTGAGCATAAGGCCTACTGGGCATTGGAGAAGTTGAACCTGGATTTAGATGCAGTTGGTAAGAAAAGAATGCTTCAGCTTAATGAACTTGATGAATTTTGACTTCAAGCGTACGAGAATAACAAAATGTATAAGGAAAAGGTGAAGAGGTGGCACGATAGGAAGCTACATCCTAAGTTATTTGTGCCAGGGCAACAAGTTCTTTTATTCAACTCTCGGCTCCGACTTTTTCCTGGGAAGTTGAAATCAAGGTGGTCTGGACCTTTTATTGTCAAAACTGTGTTTCCACATGGAGCGGTGGAAATTTTTGAGAATGATCCGGACCAAGCATTCAAGGTTAACGGTCAGAGGTTGAAGCACTACTATGGGGACATGGCAAACCGAGAAGTGGTTAGTGCCATTTTGTTGACTACTTGAGAAGGGTACGAAACGTCAAGCTAATGACGAAAAAGAAGCGCTGCGTGGGAGGCAACCCATGAATTGTTGTTACAAGAACCCTTAGAAGTTAATAACCTATCCAAAAACACAAAAAAATCGGAAAATAGGGGCTGAAAAAAAAAATTCCAGTGACCCCCTGAGCGCCCGCTCAGCTTTGCTGAGCGACAGCGCAGCAAGCTGAGCGCCCGCTCAGCTTTGCTGAGCGACCGCGCAGCAAGCTGAGCGCCCGCTCAGCTTTGCTGAGCGACCGCGCAGCAAACTGAGCGCCCGCTCAGTTTTGCTGAGCGACCGCTCAGGGGTCGAGTACCAGAATTTTTTTTACAGTTCAGAAAAAAAAACACAAAAACAGTTTTAGCCCATAAACCCACGATTTGTTCCCACTACCCCATCATTTTACTCCCTAATTCCCAAACCCTAATCTAATCCACACCCTATATATACATACACCTATCCTATATATCTCCCATAAAACTTCCTACACTTAAACCCTCTCACAAACATCAAAAATCAGTTCTTACACACTTTTATTCACAAATCAATGGCACCCAAGAGAGCACGCACTATTGACAGCAGCAGCACAGTTCCTACTGCTGATTCATCGAGGGGTACTGCTGCAAGGCCTCGGTTAACTGACAGAGCTGCGGAGGAGGATTACACTAGGCTGTTGGGGAAGCCGATTCTGAAGGAGAGGGGGTTTTTACCATCGGAAAGGGATGGTGAGTTGCTGCCCATGATTGCAGAGAAGGGGTGGATAGCTTTTTGTGAGTCACCCGAAGCAGTACCGATGAGCGTTGTTCGCGAGTTCTACGCGAACGCGAAGGCCGAAAAGAATGGGTTTTCTGTGGTCCGAGGGCTGACGGTTGATTATCATCCTGCGGCGATTCGCCGTGTGATTGGACAGCGAGAGAGGAAGCCGGAGGAGGAGAACTGGAATGAAAAGACTGCTGAGGATTTTGACTTGGATTTGATTTGTGCGACTCTCTGTCGACCGGGCACAGTTTGGACCTGCAGGACCGGCACTAATGAGTATCGTCACTTTCCGGCGATCGCCATGAACAGGGATGCCCGTGCATGGAATGCATTTATTTGTGCTAATATTTTGCCTTCTTCGCATGCACACGAGGTCACAGTTGAGAGAGCACAGTTGTTGTGGGGAATTCTGAATGAGGAATACTATGTGGACCTTGGTGAGTTTATCTACCAAGGAATTCTGAAGTTTTTGAGGGGAGCGAAGCATATAAACATCCCTTATGCATCTACGGTTACGAAGCTATGCCGAGCAGTGGGAGTGAACTGGCCGGCTCATGAGCAGTTGCAGTTGCCAGCAACTCCGATTGATTCTGGCACTCTGAATGGGATGCAGGAGTGGACCGGTGGTGAGCCTAATGAGCATGGGCTGGGTTATCGTCTTCCAGGAGGGCGTCCAGCACGAGGTGCTACTATGGCTAGGCCAGGGCGTGATGAGGCTGGTTCTTCGAGAGCTCAGGAGGGTGCTGGGATGGTTGATGCCCAGTATAGGAGGCTTTCACGGCGGATGGATGCCATGTATGAGACGCAGAGCAGGTTTCCTCAGGAGCTCACCCTTGCGTTAGGGACTGCTTTTCGAGGCCTTGGAGCTGATATCCAGTGGCCAGTTTTTGGTGAGGACTCTGCATACCCGCCGCCTGATACTCCATCCACTGAGGGTGATGATGATGATGACTCCGAGTAGGTATACCCTGTGTTCCTTTCTACTACTTTCACTGAGGACAGTGAAGATTTTTAGTTTGGGGGTGGTAGTTAAGGAATATTGTGTGTGTGTCATTTAGTTGCATATTCATGATAATTTAGTTCATATAGTTGCATAATTTATGCCATATAGTTTTTTTTTTGTTATGAATGTCATGTAGCTCATGCATTTTCCATGATCCCTTTTGCAATGATTTATCGACTGAATTGTGATATTGATGCGAGTGTAGTGATAGTATTAAAGTGATATTAAGTTGTGTAGGTTGATATACATGCTAGAAACAATTGTAAGTCCACTAAGTCTTAGAGAATGCGTAACTGCTAGATTGTTGTTATGATTTGGTTGTTTTCAAGGTCAATCTACTTATTATGCTTAGAATTCGATTATAGGTTCTTAGTGATAAAGGCATGAAAAAGAAAAAATTTGGAGAAAAAAATATGGAAGTTGTTGCTAGTTGTGGCTAGGCGTCAATTGGCTAGTAGCCGGCTCGCATATGGTGCGAGTAGTCTAGGGTTGAGCAAGATGGAGCAAAACGCAATTGCTCAGAAAAAAAAAAAATTATGCATAATTGATCAAGAGTGGGCTCTTTGGTATTCGAGTTATTAAGTTCTTAGGGGACTTTGTGCCTAGTGACCTAAGGCTTTTAGAGTCTGGGATCCGCTAACCTAACGCTCGTTACATGGATACCATTGTATAAGTCTTTTGTGGACCTTACTCATTGTACGGTCAAATAAGCATTTGAGTTGTAAATAAAAAGCACGATTCCGTAATAAGCTCCAGAGTTCTTGTAGTGTTGTATATCACTTTGTGCCTAGAATTTTTTATTCTTTGTATAATCGTAGAATTGCCTTGAGGATAGTCTAGTCATAGTAATTGGTCTAGTTCTGAAGCATATCTGTTAAGCATTTGCACACACCACGTTTCTGGCTGTATGTCCGTTTGCATGAGTTTATTGATCTTTAGTTGTCTAACTGCATTCGTTGAGATGTGACAATTTGGTTGGTTAATTATAGTAAGGGGGATCGCTGCATTTTCATATAGATTGCATTCATGCATGTTTTTATTTGTTTTTGAGTCTGTGACGCTTGAGGGCAAGCATCGATTTAAGTTTGGGGGTGTGATAAGTGGCATTTTATACCACTTAGAACGTCTTAAAATGGCTTAAATTGGTGTCTTGAAATCAAGTATTTTGTGTATTTGATGCGTTTTTCTAGTGTTTATGCATTTCAGGGTTTTAGTTGCATTTCAGGGGAGGAATCATCAAAAATAAGCCTTGGCATGTGTTCACCATTGCGAGAGGAAAGAAACGGGCAGATTACGGCGAAGAAACGGAGCAAAATCATTTTTTTTTCCAGTAGAGGTCTGAGCGCCCGCTCAGCATTGCTGAGCGGCCGCGCAGCAAGCTGAGCGCCCGCTCAGCTATGCTGAGCGGCCGCGCAGGGTCGGGAAAAAAGACAAATTATTTTAGGACTTCTACTTCTGTTTGGTTTCCACTTCTATGTAATCTGAGTTTTATGGGACTATTATATAAGTAGATTTGAGACGTTTTCACAAGTGTGGGGATAAAAAGAAGATTGTGTTTTTACGCAAGGAGCGAAGGAGATAAGGAAGAAGACCGATTTAGCACACCGCAACGAAGAGGAAGCATATCTTCTTGTGATTCTTGTTTCGTTGTAACGTTGGATGCTAGTTTTCTTGCTTTGAACTTATTTACTCTTGTGACGTACTCTGTTTTAATATAATTAGTTTAGTTATTATTTTCTTGTGTTTGTTTATCATGATTTCATATGAACCCATGATGACGATAAGTACTATTATGGGCTAATCGTGATCATGGGGTTGCAACGGATTTATTATGGAATTCTTTAGTTAATCGTTTAATACTTTAGTGTGTGATGATTGCATGATGTCTAGTATTGGTTGTGCGTATTCGTTTTATGTGCGTCGCGAACATATAAGATAGGGTGTTAATCTCTTGTGAAGCGACGGTGGATCTTGAGATTTAGAACTTGCCATGCTAGCATAGGTTCATGTACGTTGTGCATGATTAGTGGGTAACTCTAACAGTTTTATTTGCCCTGTGTAATCAAAAGGAATAACTTGTGCTTAAATCGTTGTGTTGTCAATTTCTGTAGACATATAGGAACTCAACATAATTGATGACTATTCAAATTCTATCTTAATTGTGGATGCTTGGTAGAATGGTATTAGTACAATGAAAGTTGGCTTTTATCAGTTTCGTGTTATTCGATTAATATCATCAATGTCACATGCTAAAGGTAATAACAATGGCTATAGAAGGAAGTAATAATGAAGTTGTGATCTCATGAGTGTTTTATTATTGATAAATTGAAGTGTTAGTTAAGTGATTAATTAAGTAGTTAATTACAGTTAATATTTAATCAACAATTTTAAGTGTTAGTGTCTTAACATTGAGAAGTAATCATACATTGGTGAGTGAGTTTAATTAGACAATAATTTAGTCTGAGTCTCTAAGGGAACGAACTAGAAAATATTCTATATTATTTGCGAACGCGTATACTTGCGTGAATATTAGCGCGTGTTTTCGCCCTAACAGTTAGCATGGCAAGTTCTAAACCTCTAAATTCACTTTCGCTTCATTAGAGATTAACACACTATCTTATAAGTTCGTGACGCTTATAAGACGAATAAGCACAACCAATATTAAGATATCATACAATCACCACACACTAAGGTATCGAAACAAATCAACTAAAGAAATTCATAAATAAATCCATTAGAACCCCACGATAACGAGTAGCCCAAAATCGGACTCATTATTAACGTGGGTTCCGATGAAAGCATGGTTTCATAAACGTAGTCTTTATACTGAATAAATATTAAACCAAGTACGAAACAAGAGTTTAGGTTCATGAATAAGAAAACTAGCATCCAAAGTTATAACTTAAAACAAAGAATCACAAGTATAAACTAGATCTTCTTCGCCTTGGTTGAATTGTGCTCTACGGTCTTCTTACGCCTTCTCCTTAAGCTCTGGTATGTCTTGTTATGAAAAATGAACATAAGTTATGTTTATATAGCCGCCCATGTAGAGTAGAAGTCCATCAATCAGAATCATAAGAGAATCATGATTCTTTTATCGCGCTTGACTAGCATGGGTGCGCGCTTTACTGCGCGGGCGTGCGCTTGACCAGCGCAGGCGCGCTGAGTTTCTGTTCTTTGGGTGCGCTGACTCTCTGGAGAATTTTCTGACTTCTTCTTTTCTTGCTGATTTGAGTTGGTCTTTTTACGAGCTTTTATTCTGGACATCATCCTAACACCATATTAGCATCAAAACAATGTTAATTCACCCGGATTCCTGATAAATGCCTGAAATGCAAAAATACTACAAAAACACGTTAAAAACACTAACAACTTAAGTACAAAACATCAATTCAAAGCTTTACAGTGCGTTATAAAGTGTCATAAATGCCAGTTAATATACCCCCAAACTTGAACCGATGCTTGTCCTCAAGCATAACAGACTCAAAGAATAAGAAATAAAAATGCATGAATGCAACTATATGAATGCAACGATCCCCATAGAATAACTAAACCAATCAACAAGCAACATCTCAACAAATGCAACTATTCGCATAAAGATCAATCAAGCCCCACAAATCAACTTACAAGCCATAAACGTGCGTGTGTGGAAATGCTTACAGATATACTATCACAACTAGATCAATAATCATGACTTACTACTCATCAAAGAAATCGCAAGGTTATAAATAGAATAAAAGCTAAACTCAAAATAACATATAACACTTCAATTCTGATATCGGAGTTTTACATGGATTCATGATTTTATTCACAAAAAAACACAAATATGCTTAATTGACCGTGCAATGAGTGAGGTCCACAAAAGACTTATACAATAATACCAATATAGTGAGCGTTAGGTTAGTGGATCCCAGACTATAAAAAGCCTTAGGTCACTAGGCACAAAGTCCCCTAAGAACTTAATAACTCGAGTATTAAAGAGCCCACTCGTGATCAATTATGCATAAACACATATTTTTTCTTTTTTTCTTTTTCTTTTTTGTTCTCTTTTTCCACAAATTTATGAACGAGTGCATTTCACTCCATCTCGTTCAACCCTAGACTACTCATATAAAATGAGCCGGCTACTAGCCATTTAACACCTAGCCACAACAACTAGCAATGAAATCTAATTTTCTCCAATTTTGTAAATATCCATGTTATTTTATCATTAAGAGAATATCATAAATTCTAAATATAAGCAAGCGATTAAACTTCGACAAACAAATAAACCATGACCATGATCTAGCCCTCAAGCAACCTATAAGATTTAGTGAAATAAAATTGCTTCTAGCATGCAAATCAACTCGATACGACTTAACATCACTAAGCACGACATCACGACGCTACATCAATATCACAAATCAATCAGCAAAATCATCTAAGGGATCATGTTATAATGTAAATGCATGAAACTATATGCAACAACTATCATAAAACTACAAAACACATAATCCTTAACTACTACCCCCAAACTTAAAATATTCACTATCCTCAGTGAAGGTAATAGCAAGGAATCAGGCATACCTAATCAGAAACAGGGTCATCACCCTCAAGGAGTGGAGTGTTAGGAGTGTCTGGAGGTGGATACACAGAATCCTCACCGAATAATGGCCACTGGATGTCAACTCCTGTGGCTCTGAATGCAGTCCCCAACGCCTGGGTGAGGTCATGTGCAAACCTACTATGGATGGCATGCATCGCATCCATCCTCCTAGCTAAATGCCTATACTGTGTCGTACTCAAACCAGCACTGCCCTAAGCTTCCTCCTCCTGCTGCTATTGCTGCTGCAATCTCGAAGGACCAGTCTCTCCCAACTCTGCTCTCCACGCTGCCTTGCTCGCCTGCACCATACCACTAGCATATGCCTGGGGAGCTGGCCTTCCACCTGGTAGATGGTCATAAGAATATCCAAGCCCCTTAGGATCGGGCTTCCCACCATACCACTCCGTCAAATTCAACAGCGTTGCACTATCAATCGGGGCACTCGGGAGCTGCAGCCGCTCATGTGCGGGCCAACGAATGCCTACCGCCATAAACAACTTCATCATAATGGACGTATAGGGTATCAAACCCATAGTACTCCCTCGCAAGAACCTCAAAATACCCTGATGAATCACCATCCCAAGATCCACATAGTGTCCCTGAAGAATGCCCCACAATAAACGCACACGCTCTACAGTAATATCGTGCACGTGAGAAGATGGCATGATGTTAACACAAATAAAAGAATTCCATGCATGTGCAAACCTGTTCATACATGAAGCAGGGAACGTGGCATACTCGTTCGTGCCCTTCTTGAACTTCCAATGAGTCTCAGGCACACACCAATCAAATCCAATTTAAACTCCTCCGGAGTCTTCTCATTCCAGTTCTCCTGATCAGGCCTCCTCTCGGGCTGCTCAATCACCCAACGAATAGCCTCAGTACTGTACTCCACCATCATCCGCCTAACCACCATAAAACCGTTCTTCTCCGCCTTAGCATTCACGTAGAACTCACGCACCACACTCATGGGTACAGCAGCGGGTGTCTCGCAAAAAGCAATTCGGCCCATCTCTAAGATAATCTCCAACAATTTACCATCTTTCCCTGATGGCAGAAAACCACACTTCTTGGCTATAGACTTCAAAAGTAGCCTCACATACTCCGCCTCAGCCTCGAGAGTTAAAAGTCTAGGCCTCACACCACCTCCACTCGAAGAATCAGTGGTGCTGATGCTTACTTGAGTTCTTTGTCTTTTTAGTACCATTGAGATTGAATAAGTTTGAGAGAATAGAAGTTTGTAAGAGAGATTTATATGTTTGAGAGTTTTGAGAAGTGATGGAGAATTTTGTGTATAGTGTATGTATATATATGAGATTGGGAGAGAATTAGTTATGGAAAAGGAGTGGGAATTGATTATGGGAATAATGGGTTTGATTTGGAGTGGGAAATTTGGGATATGGAAAAGTAAAAATCCGGTTTGAATTGATTTTGGAATAGCGTCCCCGATTTTCTCTTATTTTCTGCTGTTTGTTTCGAACATAGGGACTCAGCGCGGCCGCGCGCTACCTTGGCGCGGGCGTGCTGTGCTTCTGACTTTTCAGCGCGACCGCCTCGCCAGGCAGTACGGGCGTGCGCAGTTTCTGGAAAATCAGCGCGGCCGCTCCGCTTCACAGCGCGGGCGCGCTGTACTACTGCAGTTGGCCCTGAATTTTTCTATTTTTCTATTTTTTTGTGTTTTTCTCTTTTCTTTTGGCTTCCTCTACCTACTAATATACAACAAACTTGGGTTGCCTCCCAAGAAGCGCTTGGTTTACGTCGTTAGCTTGATGTAAAATCTCGAGATCAAGTAGACATAAATACGACACTGACCACCTCACGATTTACCGTATCCCCATAGTAGTGCTTCAACCTCTGACCATTTACTTTGAATGCTTGGCCTGGATCATTCTCAAAAATCTCCACAGCTCCATGTGGAAACACAGTTTTGATTATGAAAGGCCCGGACCATCTCGACTTCAATTTTCCAGGAAAAAGGCGGAGACGAGAGTTAAATAACAGAACTTGTTGTCCCGGCATAAATGACTTGAGAACTAGACCCCTATCATGCCACCTCTTGACTTCCTTCTTGAACATTTTGTTGTTTTAATATGTTTGAAGCCAAAATTTGTCGAGTTCATGCAATTGAAGCATTCTTTCCTTACCAGCTGTATCCAAATCAAGGTTCAACTTCTTCTTCTTGTGAATATCTGCTTATGAAGAAAATTAAGCACTACCTTCACATCATTTATCGGCAAAGCCTTAACTTCAACCCATTTCGACACATAATCGACCGCCAACAAGATACTGATTATTGTAAGATGAGACAAACGGCCCCATAAAGTTGATTCCCTAAATATCGAAGACTTCAACCTCGAGAAGCATATTAAGAGGCATCTCATCCCTCTTGGACATATTACCCACATGCTGGCATCGATCACGCTTCAAAACAAAGTGATGCGCATCCTTAAAAAATGTAGGCAGAAGAATCCTGCTTGAAGGACACGAGCTGATGTCTTCTCTCCACCATAGTGGCCTCCATAAACAATCGAATGACAGTCTCGCAAGATCCCCCCCCCCCCCGTTTTGACATACGGAATACATCTCCTGATGATTTGGTCAGCTCCTTGCCTAAACAGATATGGTTCATCCCACATGTACCACTTCACCTCATGAAGAAACTTCTTCCTTTGAGCATACGATAAGTCTGGAGGCATGATATTACTCACAAGGTAGTTCACAATGTCTACAAACCACAGTTCTTCCTCTTGCACTCCAAACAACTGCTTATCAGGAAAAGACTCATTTATCTATGTCTTATCCTGTGAAGTTGCACTCGGATCTTCCAAATGAGAGAGATGATCAGAGACTTGATTCTCAATACCTTTTCAGTCCTTGTCTCCTTGATCTCTAAATCAAATTCCTGAAGCAAAAGAACCCATCTAATCAATATAAGCTTCGAGTCCTTCTTCGAGACGAGATATCGAATTGCAGCGTGATCAGTGAAAACAGTCACCTTTGTCCCAAGCAAATAAGATCGTAACTTCTCAAAACCGTAGACAATGGCCAAAAGTTCTTTCTCAGTAGTAGTATAATTCAGTTGAGCACCATTTAGGGTCTTACTAGCATAGTAGACCACATAAAATATGTTGTTCTTTATCTACCCAAGAACTGCTCCAAATACATAGTCAATTGCATCGCACATCATCTCAAAGGGTTCATTCCAATCAGGTGCAATTATGACAGGTGCCGTGATCAAACTCTTCTTAAAGAACTCAAAAGCAGCCAGGCACTCGTCATCAAACTTGAACGGGACATCCTTCTCCAGAAGATTGCACAAGGGTTTAGAGATTTTTGAGAAGTTCTTGATGAACCGCCTATAGAAACCCGCATGACCAAGAAAGCTGCGAACTCCCTTAACGGAAATTGGTGAAGGCAGATTTTCGATGACCCCCACCTTGGCTTTGTGACCAAGAATAATGCCTTGTCGTACCATAAAGTGACATTTCTCCCAGTTGAGAACCAGATTGGTCTCAACACACCTTTTAAGAACGTCGCCAAGATTCTGCAAGCACTCATCAAATGAATCGCCAAACACAGAGAAGTCGTCCATAAACACCTCCATATTATGACCATTCATATCAAAGAAGATGGCCATCATGCATCTCTGAAATATGGCAGGTGCACCACACAAACCAAAAGAAACTCTTCTGAAGGCGAAAGTACCAAATGGACAAGTGAAAGTAGTCTTTTCCTGATCTTCTGGAGTGATATATATTTAATTATAGCCCGAATAGCCATCCAGAAGACAGTAGTACTCATGCCCAGCCAACATGTCGAGCATCTAATCAATAAAAGGCAAAGAGAAGTGATCATTTTTCATGGCCTTGTTCAGCTTCCTGTAATCATTACAAACTCTCCACCCCGTGACTGTTCAAGTAAGAATGAGCTCATTCTTCTCATTAGCTATAACCATGATAACTCCTTTCTTCGGTACACACTAAACTAGACTCACCCAAGAACTGTTAGAAATGGGATAGATGATCCCTGCATCCAGCCACTTAAGAATTTCCTTCTTCACAACTTCTTTCATGATTGGATTAAGCCGTCTCTGCTACTCAACAGTAGGCTTGCTACCTTCCTCTAGCAGAATTTTGTGCATGCAATAAGAAGAGCTGGTTCCCTTAATATCTGCTATCGTCACTCCAATTGCCAATTTGAACTCTCTCATAATTCTTTAGAGTTTTTCCTCATCATTACTTGAAAGGTCAGATGCAATAATAACAGGAAATGTAGATGTATCACCTAAAAATGCATACTTAAGTGTTCAGACAATGGTTTAAGCTCAAGTATAGGAGCTTCCTCAATAGATGGCTTAAGGTGCTTTGGAGATTTGTTCAGCTCCTCCATTCCAAGAGATTCAAAAGGCATATCCATCTTCCGCTTCCAAGGAGAAGCACTCAAATATTGCATGTAACGCCCTCCACACCGGGGGTCTAAGTCCGGGGTTACTACCTAATCACCAAACCTGTATAACAATCAAATAAATATATATTTGAACCCCTTTAACACTAAACAGGATCTTTTTAGGTTGAAGTATGAAAAACAAGAACCACAATCTACTTTATTACAAATCCAATTTAAAATCATACAAACTTTCTTTATTACAAACCGTTGTCTAACAAGTTTTAAACTACTTTTCTCATTTATTCAAACACACTCATTAAGTATCTACACTACACCTGCTCAGACAACCCAAAACTTTCTCCCTGGATCGCGATCAACACCTTTGGTATTAGAGGATCCTGCGGCTTGACTCGCTTCTTTACCACTCGAGTCCTGATAAGGTTTCATTTTCTTTTTTAACTGAAAACAATAAGTTGAATAAAAATAAGAAAGGGGTGAGCAATAAGTTGTTCAACAAGTCCACAATATATAAGTAGTGATATAGTAAGTTAAATGAACCGGTAATTTGCTTACATCTACAAAGATATAACCTCGCGAGAAAAGAACGAAGGTTACTATCGGTGAATATCAAACGAACTAAACTGGACACAAGTTCATACCTATATCCTGTTAATCAACCAAGATACAATGCAGATCGTTACCTTATTGTATAGATCCATTCGGGTACCCATGATCTACGGCCCAACACAAAGATTCAGTTAAGTCCCGGTCTTTAGGATCAATTATAAATCTGATCCCAATCATCACCATCCAGTACATAGTGGAGCAACTGGAACAATCGATATGCTTTGATATATTCCAACAGCAGAATATATCAACATATATATGTATATAAGTATAACTATTGGAATATGAATAAAGGATTCAACGAATTAGGAGAAATCACGAATCGAAATAAAATATGAACTAAGGAATAATAATTGTGTATCAGTGTTTCTGAACAGGAATCATAAGTGTGCAAGTGCAATAGGAATCTGAAGTAATTTCACTATTCTGAAATTAGAATAGGGGAAACACTTGTCTTTCACGCGATCTGCTCCAAGTACTTCACCGTCTTCTATCACCGGCTCGACTCGCCTTGTGGGTTTCGCTTCAATCAAAGAAATAGACTTTATTAGTCATCCCGTATCTTAATCGCATCTCAAACTGACTTCACATAGCCTTTATCATCTACCCATACGCGTATTATTAACCCGTACATTAATCATTAGCAAATAAGTCTCAATTAATCACATAATTCACATAACACATAAGTTCACATAGTCATTCTAGGTTTAAAATAATTTTTAGAATCAAAATCCACTCGCTATTCGCTTAACTGCACAATCTCTGACTCGTTTCCTATTTTTCGGGATTTATTAGACTCGTCTCTATACATAATAAGGCTTACTATTAAATAAATATCGAAAGTCAACTAGTTTCTAAAAGAAATTAGGATTTAATATTATTTTTAATGGAAATAGATCATTTTTAAATAAATACAGATAAATTAATTTATTATTCAATATAAATAATTATTACTAATTATTAAACCCTAAAAGTATTTTTAAATAATTATTTGGGAAAAATCAGAATTAAAAATGATTTTCCAAATATTTTTGGAATTAAAATAAATTTATTATAATTTATTAAAAATTATTTGATTAATTATCAAAATAATTAATCATTTTTAAATAATTAATAAATAATAAATAATTAAAGAAATAAATAATTCTGATTTTTAGAAAATATTTCAGAATTATTTATAATATAAATCAATTAATTAAATTAATTTATAAAATAAATAAAACTGATTTTTTATAATTAATAAAAATAAAAATAAAAAATAAAATTCCAGAATCACTTGTCAGAAAATTATTTTTGACAAAAATGGATCAAAACCGAGTTACAAAAGGGGTTGCAACCGGGTCCTGAAGAAAAAATCGGGTCAGGAAGAACTCACCGAAAAATTCCCACTTTCCGGTGGGTTTCCCGGACTCCGATCAGCCAAATTCGGGACAAAACAAGCATTGTTTGGTCATATTTTTAGTTAGAATCAATTGTAAATCAGTTCAACATCTCAAATCAACCATTCCATCATCAGAATCAACCCTGGAACTACATCTCCGATCAAACTGACATCAATTCCGGCCAAACTTCGAATTTACAGAATTGTACATGAAAACTCGAGATTAGTAGCTCAAAATAAAGCCTGTAACATCTATAATTAAACCCCTAACCTCTTACTAACCTCATCTATCTCTAAAATCACACACGATCAATTGAAAATTAGCATAAACCCTAGATATCGAATTAACAGTTCAAGAAATCGTTTGTTAAATTGATTAGCATGAATCGATTGTAAAAAAAACTAGGAAATTAAGTTCCTTTTGCGTAAAGATATACTTTAAACTCTTATGATCCGTGTAGATTTCATATTTTTCGCCGTAAAGATAGTGTCTCCATAGTTTCAGTACAAATACAATTGCTACTAGCTCCAGATCATGCGTATGATATTTCTATTCATGAGGTTTCAGTTATCTTGAATCATATGCAATTACATTACCGTGCTGCATCAATACACATCTCAGTCCTCGATATGAAGCGTCGCTGTAAATAACAAAATCTCCTTGCTCATCCGGTAACACAAGTACCGGTGCAGTTACTAACCGATTCTTCAGTTCACACTTGTCATCCCATACGAACTTTTCACTATTTCGAGTCAACTTGGTCAGTGGCATTGCTATCTTCACAAAATCTTGGCAAATCTTCTGTAGTAACCTGCCAATCCCAAGAAACTTTTGACTTCTATTGGTGTCTTTGGCCTTTCCCAATTCAGTACGGCTTCAATCTTCGCTGGATCAACTTTAATTTCTTCCATGCTAATGATATGGCCCAGAAATTATACTTCTTTTAACCAAAATTCGCTTTTCGAAAACTTCACGTAAAGTTGTTCCTTTCTTAAAATTTTTAAAGCAATCCTCAGATGCTCGACATGTTCTTCTTCAGTCTTCGAGTAAATCAAGATGTCATCAATAAATACAATAACAAACTTATCCAAATACCTCTTGAATACCCTGTTCATCAAATCCATGAACGCTGCTAGCGCGTTAGTCAAGCCGAATGTCATTACGAGAAATTCATAATGTCCATATATGGTACGAAAAATAGTCTTGTTAATATTTTCACCTTTGATCTTTAATTGATGGTATCATGATCTTAAATTTATCTTGAAAAACCATGCGGCTCCTTTTAGTTGGTCAAACAAATCGTTGATCCGTGAAAAAAGATATTTATTCTTGATAGTCAGCTTATTTAGTTCACGATAATCGATACACAGTCGTAAGCTGCCGTCTTTCTTCTTCACAAACAATTCTGGCGCACTCCATGGGGATACACTGGGTCTTATAATTCCTTTCTCCAGAAGATCTTGTAATTGCGTTCACAATTCTTTCATTTCAACCGGTGTCATTCGATATGGAGCTTTCGAAACTGGTTCTGTACCTGGTGTTAAATCAATAGTAAACTCAATTTCTCGGTCCGGTGGTAATCCTGGAAGTTCATCTGGAAAAACGTCAGGAAATTCATATACAACTGGAATGTCTTCTATCTTGAGACTTTCCTTTTCGGTATCCAATACATAAGCTAGATAAACTTCACATCCCTGTCATACAATCACTTAGTCTGCATCATTATCAAAAATTTCTTCCACTATTTCTCACCTCTAAACATTACCGTTGCATTTTTCGCAGTTCACAATTTTACTTTATTGTTCGCATAATCAATCTGGACATTATGACAAGCTAACCAATTCATCCCTAAAATAACATCAAACTCTCCTAAACTTGAAAGAAATCAAGTCTATAGAGAAATGATGTCCGGCTATTTCGATATCGCACTCGGGACATACTAGATTTACAGAAACTTGGTCATCATTCGCTAATTTTATAATTAATGTCTCGCCCAATCGTTGAATATCGTAACATATCTTATCAAGCAATTTTTCAGAAATAAAAAATCTTGTAGCTCCAGAATCAATCAACACTTTTGCATTTACGAAATTCACAGAAAGCATACCTGCAATCACACTAGGACTCTGCACAGCATCCTTCATTATCATGTTAAAAGTTCTTGCTCTAGGCTGATTGTACTGTGGTGGTGGAGGTAATGCCAACACTTTCAGAACACTAGCGGCCATAACTGGTCCTCTGCAATCCCTAGCAACATGTCCTTTCTTTCCACACTGGAAGTAAGTAACTTATGTTCTTCCTGTTGGACATTTATTAGAGTAGTGCCCTATCTGTTTACATCTGAAGCATGTCACGTTTGCCTTGATACAGACACCCGTATGTTTCTGACCACATGTTTTGCAGTATGGTAGTGGGGGTCTAATAATTCCCTGCTGATTGAGAGCTTAGAAACGATTACCTGCTCTCTGGATGCCTTATCCTGTCCTTTTGAAATTCATATTTGTCCGAGATTGAAATCCTGGCTTCCTATTGGAACGGTTCTGAAAACTTTCTTGTCCCTTTTTCTTTTGGGACCTTTCACTCTCGCCTTCAATAATCATAGTTTTCTGTACCATGGCGGTATAAGTCGTCAATTCAAAAACTGTAACTCGACTACGAATCCATGGCTGTAATCCTTGTTGGAATCTCTGAGCCCATTTCTCTAAAGTATCCACTTGCTCCGGAACAAACCTAGCCAATTCGGTAAACTTGGCTTCATATTCCGACACCGACATATTTCCTTGGCTTCAGTTCCAAGAACTTGATTTCTATCTGGTTCTTCATACAGCGAGAAAAATACTTCTCCAGAAATAATTCCGTAAACCTATCCCCGGTCACAATATCTTTATCTTCTAAAGCTTTCCTGGATTCCCACCAATAATTTGCTTCTCCTTTCAGGAAATAGCTAGCAAAATCAGTCTTCTGGTCCTCACCTACTTTCACAAGCGCAAATGCTTTCTCCATTTCTTTCAACCAAGCCCTAGCTTTTGTAGGATCCGCTGTACCCTCAAACTATGGAGGCTTAACTGACTCAAACTGCTTAAAAGTAACAACAGGCACAACTAGTGGTAACTGAGGTTCCAGACAAGGTGGTTGTTGTAACATCTATTGCTGAATCTGTTGCTGCTGCATCATTACCATATGTTGTTGCATCAGATGGAACATTTGGTTCATAGTGTCATTAGTCTGTCCCTCAGAGTTGCTGTTGGAGGTTTCAATTTTGGTCTTTTTTTTGTGCTATTTTCTGATAATAAAACAAATGATTCTTTTTAATGATTTATTAAATAGTTGGTAATAGATAAAGGAACAATTTATCCGGTATTAAAACAAAAATTTAAGCAATAGAATATGGAAAGAAAACAATTTGACTAATATTAAAACAAGAAATTTGAGGGATTTGAAATTTAAACAATTAGTTGAAAGGATTTATAATTTGAAATGGAAATGATAGTACATTGTTCTAGACTATAAAACAATAAAATTAATGTAATTGCTGTAAAGACTGGAATTTAAATAAACAAAAAGAAAAAGTTGGAAAAGTTTATTTTATATATATGACACCAGCCTTAGGTGTAAGTGCTTGATACAAAAGTATCGGTCAAATCTGTCATGGCTACTGCTGCTACAAGTCAAAACTAGATACTACACAGATACATAACTAATTACACTATATTATGATGCATCTATCTAAATATGTCACATATAATACATCACTAGTCTCCCACTGTCAAATCTCAAAACCCTGGTGGAATGCGTCTCAACTCATCCCGGAGTATCTCGAAAACTGACTGTGCCAAACGGGTAGCTCTATGATACTCTACATAGGAATGCGTCCCATCATGCATCAAAGCATCTAACTCCAAAGTGGCACTAAGCACTGTTGACTGAAGCCTCTGCCGCATCATGTAGTCTAGCTGAAGTGTAGCTAACGGTCCTCGATCTCTCTGGTCAAACAAACCCATAATCTCTCTACACTATGATCTCCAATACTCAACATCCTCTCTCACAACATTTTACTCATGATATGGAACCATATGTGGTGTTGCAACCTGCCCCACAGACTCCTATGATGGAACTCTCGGTATCCCTTCCATGCCCTGTTGTGACAAACCCAACTGTAATCCCCCATCGTGCTCATCCATCCCCTCAACCGGGGCCATCTGAAACACCTCAGGCTCTGGAGCTTACACAGGCAAAGGAGGCACTACTGCTAGTGGAACCTCTGGCCCAATCTCTAGAATAAACTGATACTCTATCGAAAGTGGAGGTGGAAGCATTGGCTCAAAGAATTCTAATGGATCAAACATCTCTACTGAATCTGGTATCTGTTAGAGGAACTGGTGGTGTTGGCTCCTGAGGTAGTGGTGGTGGTGGTGGAAGTGGTGGAAACACATGTGTTGACACTGGTGTATAGCAGGTGCAGCTGGGCCAGTCACTGTCCGCTTGGAAGATCCTGATGATGCCATCTGATAATATAACAAGAAAAAAAAGAATGGTCACTTAGCAATCCTAAAACTTATACCTTCCTAAGCTAGACTTATCTAATCCTAACACTACTATTTCTATCTTATGTGATCTCCCTATCTTATCTTAATCCCAATGTTCTTGTTTTCAAGGACCTAACCTACAGCTCTGATGCCAAACCTGTAACGCCCTACAGACCCGGGGTATAAGTCTGAGGGTTACTAGATAATCACCAAACCTGTATAACAATCAAACAGATATATATCTGGACCCCTTTAACACTAACCAGGATTTTTTTAGGTTGAAGTATGAAAAACAAGAACCACAATCTACTTTATTATAAACCCAATTTCAAATCTTACAACTCTCTTTATTACAAACCATTTTCTAACAAGTTTTAAACTACTTTTCTCATTTATTCAAACATACTCATTAACTATCTACACTACACCTGCTCAAACAACTTAAAGCTTTCTCCCTGGATCGGGATCAACACCTTTGGTATGAGAGGATCCTGCGGCTTGACTCTCTTCTTTACCACTCGAGTCCTGATAAGTTTCGTTTTCCTTATTAACTGAAAACAATAAATTGAATAACAACAAAAAAGGGGTGAGCCATAAGTTGCTCACCAAGTCCGCAAAATATAAGTAGTGATATAGTAAGTTAAATGAACCGATAATTTGGTTACATCTACAAAGATATAACCTCACGAGAAAAGAATGAAGGTTACTATCGACAAATATCAAACGAACTAAACTGGACACAAGTTCGCACCTATATCCTGCTGATCAACCAGAATACAGTGGAGATCTATACCCCAGTGTATAGATTCATTCGGGTACCCAGGCTATACGGCCCAACACAAGGATCCGGTTACGTCCCGGTCCTTAGGATCAAGTATAAACCTGATCCCAATCATCACCATCCAGTCCATAGAGGAGCAACCAGAACAATCAGTATGCTTTGATATATTCCAACACCTGAATATATCAATATATATATATATGTATATAAGTATAACTATTGGAATATGAATAGAGGATTCAACGAATTAGGAGAAATCAGGAATCGAAATAAAATATGAACTAAGGAATAATAATTGTGTATCAATGTTTATGAAGAAGAATCATAAGTGTGTAAGTGCGATAAGAATCTGAAGTAATTTCACTATTCTGAAATTAGAATAGGGGAAAAACTTGCCTTTCACGCGATCTGCTCCAAGTACTTCACCGTCTTCTATCACCGGCTCGACTCGCCATGTGGTTTTCGCTTCTATCAAATAAATAAACTTATTTAGTCATCCTGTATCTTAATCGCGTCTCAAACTGACTTCACATAGCCCTCATCGTCTACCCATACGCGTATTATTAACCCGTACATTAATCATTAGCAAATAAGACTCAATTAATCACATAATTCACATAACACATAAGTTCACATAGTCATTCAAGATTTAAAATATTTTTAGAATCAAAATTGACTCGCTATTTGCTTAACTGCAAAATATCTGACTCGTTTCCTATTTTTCAGGATATATTATACTCGCCTCTATACATAATAAGGCTTAATATTAAATAAATATCAAAATTAACTAGTTTCTAAAAGAAATTAGGATTTAATATTATTTTTAATGGAAACAGGTCATTTTTCTGAGTCAAAGGGCTTTCAGTTCGCTCCAATCGGATAAACGGTTTAATTATTATTCAATAAATACAGATAAATTAATTTATTATTCAATATAAGTAATTATTACTAATTATTAAACCCTAAAAGTATTTTTAAATAACTATTTGGGAAAAATCAGAATTAAAAATGATGTTTCCATAATTTTTGGAATTAAAATAAATTTATTATGATTTATTAAAAATTATTTGATTAATTATCAAAATAACTAATCATTTTTAAATAATGAATAAATAATAAATAAATAATAAATAATTAAAGAAATAATTAATTCTGATTTTAAGAAAAAAATTCAGAATTATTTATAATTTAAATCAATTAATTAAATCATTAATAAATCAATTTATCAAATGAATAAAACTGATTTTTATAATTAATAAAAATAAAAAATAAAATTTCCGAAAACTTGTCATAAAATTATTTCTGACAAAACCGGATCAAAACCGGGTTGCAAAACGGGTTGTAACCGGGTCTGGAAGAACAAATCGGGTCAGGAAGAACTCACCGGAAAATTCCCAGTTTCCGGTGGGTTTCCCGGACTCCGATCAACCAAATTCGGGCCAAAACAAGCATTGTTTGGTCATTTTTTTAGCTGGAATCGATTGCAAATCAGTTCAACATCTCAAATCAACCATTCCATCACCAGAATCAACCCTGGAACTACATCTCCGATCAAACCGACATCAATTCCGGCAAAACTTTAAATTTATAGAAACGTACATGAAAACTCGAGATTAATTGTGGCGCCCTCCAAACCCGGGTCAGAAGTTTGGGGTCCACAATACAAACACAATATATCAACCTGTATAAGAAATATTATTTATAATGACCCTGCTTCACAAAACCACGGATCGCAACAGGTTAAAGTATGAAAACAAGCCACAACCTTAATTATTACATCGTACCAAATCCCAACTAATTTAACTTACAATTGATAATAAAATCATTCTTATAATCTGACTATCTCTTTACCGCATGAAACTTCTGCTAGCTTGATCCCACTCGACTGGAACCTTAGCCTGCACTTTGGACTGAGGAACTTATTTATCATCCATATTCTTTTCAACTGTAAAAATATATAAAAGAATCGCAAGTGTGCGCTATCTAGCTCAATAAGTCATAATAACGATAACTGAGGTTAAACAATGATCAAGTGAAATGTTTCGGATGAATCAAGTTTCTTTTTAACTAATCATTAGAGTTGGATATTCATTTTAAGTTTTAAAAAAATCAAGGTTAGGCTGCTGATCAGTCACGCACTAACCCCGAGCAAGCATACAGCACTGCACTTATTACTGGATCCAAGGCACACATTGGCCTAACTTGACCATTGGTATGGTCTGACCACGAATCTGGTCCACATATATAAAAACTATCCAATCCCAAAGCAGTTCAATATGGTAAACAATATAATTCGATAAAACATGATCATAATCAACTATAGTTAAACACTTGAATATAAACATAAGGAAACTCATGGATATCTCAAGGGTATATCAGGGTATGTGTAGGAAACGATTTTCAGTTTGTAAAATGATCAGGTATCAGACCAGTAATGATGTTTCAGGGTATGGTTCTTTGATGGTATTAAAAATGTTTGGAGTATAAAAATTCATGTGTTTTCAAACAAATTTTCTTCCAGTGTTTGGTGTTTGGTAGTTATACATTTGGGAAGTAGTATCGTATTTGTGTGATTTGGTATCTTGAGGATCAACAAAGGATAGTTTACAAGGAATAAGGCTTATGGCTCAAGATCAAGAAAATCAGGGTTCAAGGTTTAATAGTTTAAAACACTTGCAATATAAAACAGGAGTTATTTTGAATAATAGCGACATGTTATGAAACAGTTCGAAAACATTGGTAATATATATCTTGAAGCAAAGTTCAGAAATACTTGCCTTACAAGGCTTTATAACTATTACTGATCAATTCTGGACCAACTCTGCCGCTTAGGCTTTTACGTCCAACCACTATATCACTCTGGATTCGACCTCGACACTCAGGTCTTCCTGTTGAAACTCTACTGAGGTCGTCGACTGACCACTAGGTTATTTTTAGTTCATCGTCCACTTCCAGGTTCCCGACTATAACCTACAGGGTCGAAATACCCTACGTTAGACGTCTAGGTATGCTTGACATATCCTCTATATTAATTCTTATCCAACGTTATTCAAACCCGACTCGTAATTATTCATATTAGAATAACACAGACAGCAATTAGAGTTCACATTCTCGAAAATCGGTTCAGTGTTTATTTTCGGAAAATACCCATACTTTTATTTTACGAAATCAGGGTTATCGATTTAGAAAAATATTTCATCACATCGTACAATCAAGTTTTATATAAAACACACACACAGATATATATATAGTCTCTCGACGTCCCGATATTCATCGGATACGTTTCCGTATTTGCGTAATTCAGTTCTTTTTTTCGAAAATTGGACAGCGTTTCCTTTGTTTATCGGAATGCCCGTCGAACACAATATCAACGTCAAATCAATTTACAACACTTATAATGACAATCCAATCACAATCCAATTCCACAAATCCCAACCACTGATTTAAACCAACTATTTATTATTATTCGCGTTTTTACATTTATTTCTTTTAAAATATTAGGACTCAGATATATATCATCATCGTCCACCGTCGGCTCGCCGAGGCTCATCGCCGACGGCGGTAAAATTTATCGGTGCCCGATACGTGTCGGGTTTCCAAATAAATTCCACCGATTAGCTTTTATAATTTCCCGCACAGAAATCATTTTTACTTCACGAACCATTAATCAATTTACTCCCTGCAGAAACATATAAATTAAAATTTAAGAAAATCAATCAGTTATTCGATAAGTACACACGAACAGGCAACCGGGAAGGCACACGCACACGCACGTCAATCCCACGCGCCACCGCCTCCCGCTGGAAAACAAGTTGGGCGGCGCGCAGCTGTATACACAAACATGTGTATACATACACAACAAAACCAACTAAACAAAATCAGAACAGCGAATAAAGCCGGAAAAACAAGGCACGGCAGGAACAGGGGAGTATAACAGCGCGCACACATGGATACATATAATACACACGAACATATATACGCACACAACCAGATACATATATATTCAATCCGAAACAGGGACGAAATCAAGGGCTTGCCGGAACAACCCACCGGAAAACTCACCGGAAGGGCAGGAAACAGAAGGGAATCGAAGAGAAACAGGGAGAGAAGAAAGAACGAGAGAGAGATTTGCGAGAGAGTACAGCCGAGAAAGAGAGAGACAAAGCTGGGATGTTTATCCCGAAAATAAGACTAACCCCCATCTCTGTTGCCAAACACGAGCCGCGTGTCCAATTATTAGGACACGTGTCTCGTTTTTCTTGACTGCAAGCCCGGTTACTAATTATTTTATCCTTCTGATGCGTAGTTTTACGAGTTATTATTGATCGATTTAAAATTGAAATATTCTTAAAAATTCTCTGAATATTTTGAAAATAATAAAACATGAATTTCATAATTTATAGAGTGTTTTTAAATCACGAAATATATCCGTATTTTATGATAACGAACCGAGCTATATTTAAAACAAATTCAGAAAATTACGAAAATGGTTTTAAAATATTACAAATATCCCGAAGTTCATAAAAATGTAATTTTCAAAATTTTAGAACAATTTTCGAAGTGCACGTTATACCCGCTTTTTAACAATTAAACAAAATAACGCGCGGGTGAAATTAATCCCGAAAATTTCCAAAATAATTTTAAAATTCTCAGAATATTCCCGACTTAAATAAATTTGAGTTTCATAATTTTTTTTGAAGAATTCTAGAATTAAATATGGATTTTATCACTAAACATACTCAGAAAATCATTTAAAGATAAATAACTAATGAAATATTGATTTCTCAATTTTACAAAATCCTAAAAATAATTATTGTAATTATAAAATCATAAAAATAATTTTAGAGACATTTCAAGTATTCATGCAAAAAAATTGGCACTAAATTCACTTTTAAAAGTGAAAACAATTCAATATGACTCCATAATTGATCACGGGGACAATCCGGTACACCATAAATCATATATGGATAATAATCAAACAATACATAGCGGTCAAAACCAACATACATATCTTATTTATTTAATAATTTCCATAATTGCATAATTAAATAATTAAAAAGACTACACGAGTCATTATATTCTTCCCCCCTTAAAAAGATTCTGTCCTCAGAATCTGGTCTAGTTATACAAGTGAGGATATTTGTCAAGCATACCTGACTCTAATTTCTAAGTAGACCCTTCTACTTGAGGGTTCAAACGTACTCACAACAGGTTTGCACTCATTTCCAAGAACTTGCCTTTGACGATCAAGAATTTGGATTGATCACTATATACAGAACAACTTGGACAATAGCCCCATTGGCTCCTGACCAACCACTTAATTCAAACTCAATGTTTATCACTTTAACATTGACAGGAAACACATTATATGTACACACGTTTGTGACGGCAATACCAACTCATGAACAACTTTTATTTATATCTATCAATACCTCAAATTATTTACTAATTTTAGGACTTGATGTGTCCCTTCTATTTAGACTTATCCGGTCTCTTTCAAGATGACACTTTTATTAACACTACTGGTCCTATCTCTATACTCATACTTTCTCTCAATACAATTTCGTTTTCTTTCTTTTTCTACTCCGAGCTGCTTCAACTAATAGCACTACGCTCTTGGCGTGCCGATTTAACTTAAGATTTAACAACTTTCTTTCTCCCACTTTATTCTAATAGAAATGGGAACCTACACTTGCGTTCACACGAAGCTTGATACAGTGGCATTCCAAAGCTGACATTGCTAATAAATGATCGTTCCAGTGTTTCCTTAAAACTCCACCTCTCAACATATTTTACCTTTCCTGAATCACTTTCGTACTTTGACTCTCTATTCAAGGATGATAGGCGGTACTCATTTTCAACCTGGTTTCCAAACATTTAAACATCTCTTCCTCTTTCCAATTCGTTTACTAACTCCTCGGTGGTCTTATTTACATCCAATCTTTCCAGTTGGCATAATGCATCTGTTACCATACAGCTTTGCTTAGGTAGTTGTTAATGGATTAATTCAGAATCTTTTGTTAACCTTAGTCAAAATTTCATTCTTGAAGACTCAACGTATAGTTGTTTTCCTTCTGATTTTTGGAGAAAAATCCTTGGGCGTTCCACACAAACTTTCTTATTCTTTGAATAGCTGAGGATGTTATCAATACATACAATTTGCTTATCCAAGTACTCCTTATACACCATGTTCCTTAATTCCTTATAAACAACTGATACACTTGTTATTTCACATAATATCGCCAGAGCTTATAATGCTTTTAATTCATTTTAATTGTAATCTCTGATATCTTCTCAGGTCAGATCTTACGTTAATTCTCAATACATAACACACTTCTTAAATTAGGTCTCATAAATAATCAATTATTTATAGGGTCTCACTTCTTCTTATTCATGGTTTTGTTAAACCCCCGATAATCAGTACATATTATTATTATTTCATTCATTTTCTCCATGAACATCACTGGTACCTTTCACGATTCACTTCTTGTAAAACCATTCCCTGGGTCTGCCTTATCCATTAGGCCTTCAATACTTCGCTTTAATTCTTTGGCCTGTCTAACACTTCCCAATCTATTTTGAAATTCCCTTCTTATATCTGGTTACTACTATTTTTTTTCTTTAAGTTTCTATATATCTTGGCATTTCTTCAACAGATTAAATACTCGATATTGTGAATTCCCTATGGGATCTCATTCCTTAATTCTTCTGCTTGTAGCGTCCAAGTACTGGAGGAGAATCTGGGGATATCGTGATCATTCTCCTGGGCGCATGAATTTCCTCTCACTACTGCTAACATCGTGATTCATTATCTTCTTTTGACATCTCCTTATCTTTCCCTTAACAACTTTGACTGAAAGGTCATACTATTCATCCTTGCTCCTGCTTGGATTATAAACTCTGATTCCCAATTTCAACTTCTAAAATTCCATAGAAAATTCTTCCGGTATAGTCTCTATATCCGTTATTGCTTTCCTCTATCTTTACTTTTCCTCATAAATATATACTTCAACCTCTTATAGCCCGTATAGATCTTACACCTTTCTCCATACATATTATGTTTCACAAATCTTTCAAAACGAATATTATTACTGTTACTCCCAAATTATGGGTAGGATACTTCTGCTCATAAGGTTTCGGTTGTCTGGATGCATATACAATAACCCCATTGTGCTGCATCAACACATATCCTATTCCCTAATGAGAAGCATCACTATCAACTACCAAACCTCCTTGATACTTTTAAGTTGATAAAACAGGTGCTGAAACCATTCTTTCATTTAACTCCGCAAAACTTTCCCTTCATCCTTCTCTATTTCACAAAACTTCTTGCTTTTCCTGGTTAGCTTCGTCCTAGATATTGCAACTTTCACGAAATCCTGCACCAATTTCCAATAGTAACCGACCCATGATAAAACTTCTTACTTTTGTTGGTGTTTCTGGTCTCTTTTCATTCATAGTAATTTTAACTTCTGCTGAATCTCTTTTGATCTTCTCTACATTGATTATCTATGCTAAGAACTATATTTCATACAACTTCTTTCTTCTCCAACTTCCCAGTCATCATTAAACGCTTTGCATGGTCCTCCATTAACTTTAAGTATTACAACTATAGCTTACTCGGATATTCCTTAAAGGTGCTGTCCATCCAGTTCAAATATTACTGGTATATTGGTTAATATAGATGACAATATGAGAACAGTACTTAATTCTGAAAATTGTCCTTGATACATCCATAGGTTTAGTCTTCAATTGGTAAAATATCAAGTCTTAAATCAGTCTTATAAAAGTACTTTGCTTCCTTCGTTTGATCAAACAAATCATTGGGTCAAGGTAACAGATACTTGTTCTTGATAATGAACTTGTTGAGCTCTTGCTAGTCGACGGATAATCACATACTTCCATCTTTCTTATTAACATTTAATATCGGTGCACCTTATGGGATAGGCTGGGTCTAATCGCTTCTTCTTCTTCGAGTATCTCTTGTGTCTACCTTGCTAATTTCCTCCTTTTAACTGGTGCCATTTTATGTAAGCCCTTGGTCACTGGTTTTGTTTCAGATGCTAAATCAATCGCAAGCTTTATTTCTTTATCTGGAGGAAATGTCGATAACATATCTTGAAACTCTTTAATTGCTATAAAATCTTCAATTTTGTTTGATCCTACTTTTATTTATTTCATAATTACCATAATGCTTACATCCTGATCACCGTAATCATTATTAACAAATTCTTTTCTGTTTTTTTTCATCTTCTGAACCTCATCACCTTCTCATTTGGCGTCCTCATAATTATCTTTTCATCACGACGGTCTGTCTGGACATCATGCTTTAACAGTTAATCCATTCCTTAGAATAATATCAAATTCTCTTATCTTCCATGATATCAATTCTTCACAACTTATTGCCATGAATCTCAATTTCATCATTGGTACTCAATTATTTAACAGCTACATGTTCTTGACTTGCTAGTCCTTTAATCACCATCTTATCAATTCAACAGGGTAATTCATCTTATCAGCAAAACCTTGAGAGATAAATAATTGAGTTTCTCTCACATCTTTTAATACTTTAACACATAAGGTATTCACCCTACTAATCCATGTCATCTCGGTTTCTTATTTTTGGAGACGTATTCCTCATTGGAGTAGATTCCCTTGGCTCTTAGTGCATTTCTGACTGGGCTAGTGATTTGCAATTTTCGTCATATGCCTTTGTTTGCTTTCCATGCATGAGAAGTAGATGGAACTTTGCCCCCTCGGTCCATAGTTCGTTAATTTTTGTTTGAAAAATTCTTAGAAAGAACAAAAGTACAACGAAGCAACTAGAAGGATTCACAATTCAACAAGATTGAGAGTTGAAAAGAAAGAAGAAACAAGGATTTGAATATGAATGATACAACCACATTGGTACTTAAGATGGCCAGTCTTTCGTACCATATGGCATACAGTACATGATTAGGTGGCGTCCCACCCGACTCTTCGTCATTCTGACAAAGTGTCTCATTATAACACTGTTTGTCCCAATCAGAAAGCAAAACTTGAGGGAAACAAATGAGTTTGAAAGGAATGGAATATCCTCCTTTTCGATATTATAGAAAAGAGTTTATTTGAGAAAAGAAGTTCATACCTTTTTAGGAATTGAGAAGGGATATATGCTGTAACATTGAAAACTAAAACGATACCATTGGTCACCATCCGCATTTCACTTCTATTCATCTTTTGAGCTTGTTCGATCACATCCCAATTGCATCATATAGCAACTTTAGAGGGTACACTGAAATGCTTTTGCAAATTAAGCATTATGGTAGATTCCCACTTGTCACGTCTTGCGTCTTTAATATCGCACCCACACAGATAATACTTTAACAATTCGATCATAATGGCGTTCCTTACTAGGTAACTTCAAGATTCCTCTTTTAATTTAGAATAACCACGTACCATTCGACAAAACGATTTTTGTTAATAATATTCTACTTTTAGGGGGGTCTGGAAATCTTTCCAATCTTCTGCGATCACGCTCCGGCTTCTGCTAAATCAATGAATTCTTCGAACTCTGATAGTCCTAGTAATTGAGTGTATAGTTACTCTGTACACTGATTCTGTTGTAAATTTTATCAAACAATGCTTGCACTTTACTGTTAAGAATAATCAATTTCTTCATAATCATAGGTTACTTCGTTCTCGAAATTAGCAATATTAAGTTTGAAACAGCATCCTTCCAGGTAATCCAGGTTTTCCATAAACAAGAAACTCAAGTAGTAACTTGACAACCAATGTTTTAAAAAAAAATCATTTTATTCGAAAAGGCTTTTAAAAGATTTGTAAAGAAAAATCTTTTTCAAAAACTTATTTTAAAAAGTTTGGAAAATCACAAATCTGGTTGTCCTTACTATATGAGTTGGTTGTTGTCCTTCCGACCTATAACAAGGTACCAATTTTAAAGAAACAATCACATAAAGGTCTGTTCACTTCTATCTACCTTTTCTCCTTTATCGAGTCCACTTACCTTCCTTAATCGATGAAACTTCAATTGTTGTCGCACATTATCTCATTCGTAACTTCACATCAAGGCTCCCATAATGGTAATACTTCCATCATCAACTTTGCAATCGTTAAGGGGGAACAGACTATTCAATAGTCAGCAAATCTATTTTATAGAATCAAAATTTGCTCATATCACATCACTACTTTACATATCGCATTTATCATAGCACCATCATTTAATTTCACCAAAAATTCCAAATTTATACCTTTCTTCCTAACTCTTTCAAAATTCATCTAATTCATCCCATAATTATTCATGGGTGGCTTAGTCACTAATGGCTTCTTTTAATCTGATCACAACTATCCGCTGAAACACTTAAATCTTCTCTCTAAACTTCTTCTCACCTTTATTTATATCTCAAGCGCTCATCATTTACTATAGCTCTCGAATCCATCCTCGTAGGTACAATTGCTTCATAGAACAAGCTTTAAACTGGGGGTATAGAACAGGATATAGGGTAAACTGAGGAGATATGCTCACAGCTGAATGTCCAGTGAAACAAGAATAAACAGATGGAGGTTCTTGAATAGGTAGTCTCATATTAAGAGGTAGAAAAGTAGCATAAAATAGCTTGAAGAAGTGCAATCGTTATAACAGAAGGTAATACCATTAATACTGGTGGAGGAACAAGGTACAAATCCAATCTGAAAGAAGATGATGATCCTCAAACGGAAAGCTCCAAACGATCAAATGATACCGGGAAATCAAGATCTGCCATTGCCGTTGTCTGGAAATCACTTCGCAAGCTAAGAATCCCGAATCGCAACACGAACCGTGCCCGAGACCTACTATATAGTCGCACTCGTCCTCACGACATCTCATCTTTCTATTTCCTATTCCTAATCCTAACCCTATACCCAATCCCGACAATCTAGGCTTGTTTCAGTGAATTATAACCTGTAGCTCTGATACCAACCTGTGGCGCCCTCCAAACCCGGGTCAGAAGTTTGAGGTCCACAATACAAACACAATATATCAACCTGTATAAGAAATATTATTTATAATGACCCTACTTCACAAAACCACGGATCGCAACAGGTTAAAGTATGAAAATAAGCCACAACCTTAATTATTACATCGTACCAAATCCCAACTAATTTAACTTAAAATTGATAATAAAATCATTCTTATAATCTGACTATCTCCTTACCGCATGAAACTTCTGCTAGCTTGATCCCACTCGACTGGAACCTTAGCCCGCACTTTGGACTGAGGAACTTCCCTATCATCCATATTCTTTTCAACTATAAAAATATATAAAAGAATCGCAAGTGTGAGCTATCTAGCTCAGCAAGTCATAATAACGATAACTGAGGTTAAACAATGATCAAGTGAAATGTTTCGGATGAATCAAGTTTCTTTTTAACTAATCATTAGAATTGGATATTCATTTTAAGTTTTAAAAAAATCAAGGTTAGGCTGCTGATCAGTCACGCACTAACCCCGAGCAAGCACACAGCACTGCTCTTATTACTGGATCCAAGGCACACATTGGCCTAACTTGACCATTGGTATGGTCTGACCACGAATCTGGTCCACATATATATAAACTATCCAATCCCAAAGCAGTTCAATATGGTAAACAATTTAATTCAATAAAACAGGATCATAATCAACTATAGTTAAACACTTGAATATAAACATAAGGAAACTCATGGATATCTCAAGGGTATATCAGGGTATGTGTAGGAAACAATTTTCAGTTTGTAAAATGATCAGGTATCATACCAGTAATGATGTTTCAGGGTATGGTTCTTTGATGGTATTAAAAATGTTTGGAGTATAAAAATTCATGTGTTTTCAAACAAATTTTCTTCCAGTGTTTGGTGTTTGGTAGTTATACATTTGGGAAGTAGTATCGTATTTGTGTGATTTGGTATCTTGAGGATCAACAAAGGATGGTTTACATGGAATAAGGCTTATGGCTCAAGATCAAGAAAATCAGGGTTCAAGGTTTAATAGTTTAAAGCACTTGCAATATAAAACAGGAGTTATTTTGAATAATAGAGACATGTTATGAAACAGTTCGAAAACATTGGTAATATATATCTTGAAGCAAAGTTCAGAAATACTTGCCTTACAAGGCTTTATAACTATTACTGATCAATTCTGGACCAACTCTGCCGCTTAGGCTTTTACGTCCAACCACTATATCACTCTGGATTCGACCTCGACACTCAGGCCTTCCTGTTGAAACTCTACTGAGGTCGTCGACTGACCACTAGGTTATCTTTAGTCCATCGTCCACTTTCAGGTTCCCGACTATAACCTACAGGGTCGAAATACCCTACGTTAGACGTCTAGGTATGCTTGACATATCCTCTATATTAATTCTTATCCAACGATATTCAAACCTGACTCGTAATTATTCATATTAGAATAACACAGACATCAATTAGAGTTCACATTCTCGAAAATCGGTTCAGTGTTTATTTTCGGAAAATACCCATACTTTTTATTTTACGAAATCAGGGTTATCGATTTATAAAAATATTTCATCACATCGTACAATCAAGTTTCATATAAAACACACACACACATATATATATAGTCTCTCGACGTCCCGATATTCATCGGATATGTTTCCGTATTTGCGTAATTCAGTTCTTTTTTTCGAAAATTGGACAACGTTTCCTTTGTTTATCGGACTGCCCGTCGAACACAATATCGACGTCAAATCAATTTACAACACTTATAACGACAATCCAATCACAATTCAATTCCACAAATCCCAACCACTGATTTAAACCAACTATTTATTATTATTCGCGTTTTTATATTTATTTCTTTTAAAATATTAGGACTCAGATATATATCATCATCGTCCACCGTCGGCTCGCCGAGTCTCATCGCCTCCCGCTGGAAAACAAGGAGGGCGGCGCGCAGCTGTATACACAAACATGTGTATACATACACAACAAAACCAACTAAACAAAATCAGAACAGCGAATAAAGTCGGAAAAACAAGGCACGGCAGGAACAGGGGAGCATAACAGCGCGTACACATGGATACATACAATACACACGAACATATGTACGCACACAACCAGATACATATATATTCAATCCAAAACAGGGACGAAATCAAGGGCTTGCCGGAACAACCCACCGGAAAACTCACCGGAAGGGCAGGAAACAGAAGGGAATCGAAGAGAAACAGGGAGAGAAGAAAGAATGAGAGAGAGATTTGCGAGAGAGTACAGCCGAGAAAGAGAGAGACAAAGCTGGGATGTTCATCCCGAAAATAAGACTAACCCCCATCTCTGTTACCAAACACGAGCCGCGTGTCCAATTATTAGGACACGTGTCTCGTTTTTCTTGACTGCAAGCCCGGTTACTAATTATTTTATCCTTCTGATGCGTAGTTTTACGAGTTATTATTGATCGATTTAAAATTGAAATATTCTTAAAAATTCTCTGAATATTTTGAAAATAATAAAACATGAATTTCATAATTTATAGAGTGTTTTAAATCACGAAATATATCCGCATTTTATGATAACGAACCGAGCTATATTTAAAACAAATTCAGAAAATTACGAGAATGGTTTTAAAATATTACAAATATCCCGAAGTTCATAAAAATGTAATTTTCAAAATTTTAGAACAATTTTCGAAGTACACGTTATACCCGTTTTTTAACAATTAAACAAAATAACGCGCGGGTGAAATTAATCCCTAAAATTTTCAAAATAATTTTAAAATTCTCAGAATATTCCCGACTTAAATAAATATGAGTTTCATAATTTTTTTGAAGAATTCTAGAATTAAATATGGATTTTATCACTAAACATACTCAGAAAATCATTTAAAGATAAATAACTAATGAAATATTGATTTCTCAATTTTACAAAATCCTAAAATAATTATTGTAATTATAAAATCATAAAAATAATTTTAGAGACATTTCAAGTATTCATGCAAATAAATTGGCACTAAATTCACTTTTAAAAGTGAAAACAATTCAATATGACTCCATAATTGATCACGGGGACAATCTGGTACACCATAAATCATATATGGATAATAATCAAACAACACATAGCGGTCAAAACCAACATACATATCTTATTTATTTAATAATTTCCATAATTGCACAATTAAATAATTAAAAAGACTACACGAGTCGTTATATTAATAGCTCAAAATAAAGCATATAACATCTATAATTAAACCCCTAACCTCTTACTAACCTCAATTATCTCTAAAATCAAACACGATCAATTGAAAATTAGCATAAACCCTAGATATCGAATTAACAGTTCAAGCAATCGCTTGTTAAATTAATTAGCATGAATCGATTGTAAACAACACCAGGAAGCTATCTCAATCATAAATGTTAGATATATTTGATAATGTCAAGTGTAATATGATTTGTGTTTAGTTTTCAGATCTTACATAGCAGGACAAATCATTACTTAACTGGAAATCAACACTTATACTGAAGATAAAACTTAAGATATCAGAACTTAAGTTATCAGAACTTAAGGTTCAGAAGATATTTATCAGGAGATAATATCAGGACTTAAGATGACTTTCAGATAAGGCAGGCGGCTGATTGAAAGGAAAGAAGATCGAGACTAAGACAGAAAGAATTGTGCATGAAGAAGGAATTCTATGAAGAATAGAATACTTGGAAGAAAAGATAACTAGTTGATATATTTTAGGAAGCAGAATTATATTCCATATCAGTTAGAAGATTATCTTGTAACTGTGTAGTATATAAACACAGGTATAGAGTTTACACTATAAATGTTACGATTATCGAAGTTATTATTCTTTGAAACTCTAGCAGCTCTCGTGATAATTTGTTCATCACTGAGAGAGGACATTTCCATATTGTAATAGAGTTTATTGTATTGAATAAAATCTGTTTTATGTTACTTAAGTTCTTTTATTTGATTTGATTGTGCTAAACACTGTATTCAACCCCCTTCTACAGTGTGTGTGTGACCTAAAAAGTGGTATCACAGCAGATCTGTTAACACACATACAGTTTAAGATCCATAAACAATCATGTCTGAAGAAGAAACTCCAACCAAGCCCACCAAAACTGAAGAACCTCCAAAAACCATAACCCATAGTCAATATGAGACTATAAGAGTTCCCATGTTGAAACCTTCTGAGTATTCCATATGGAAAGTGAAGATGGCTATGTTTCCGAAAGATACAGATCCAGAATATCTCGACAGGATTAATGAAGGACCACATATGCCAACCAAACTCTCTGTGGAAGTTGCAGGACAGCCAGCAAAGTCTGTACCAAAGGATAAAAGTGATTACACTGCTGAAGATATCTCATCGATTGCAAAGGATGCAAAGGTAAGACACTTGCTGCATAGTGCCATTGATAATGTCATGTCAAACAGGGTAATTAACTGCAAGACTGCAAAATAGATATGGGATGCTTAGGAAACAAGGTGTCAGGGAACTGATTCAATCAAGAAGAACAGGAAGACAATACTCACTCAAGAGTATGAGCACTTTGACTCAAAGCCTGATGAGTCATTAACTGATTTATATGACAGATTTGTCAAACTCTTGAATGATTTGTCACTAGTTGACAAAGAGTATGATATTGAAGACTCAAATCTTAATTTCCTGTTAGCTTTCCTGAAAGATGGGATTTGAAGGCCACAATAATAAGAGACAACTATAATCTTGATGAAATAACTCTTGATGAAATTTATGGGATGCTCAAGACTCATGAACTTGAGATGGAACAAAGAAGCAAGAGGAATGGAAGAAAGTCAAGAACAGTTGCCTTTATGGCTGAGGAGGAAAGTCCCAAAGTAGCTGCCTCAAGAAAAGGCAAGGAAAAAGCTCTCATCACAAAGTCTGATACTGAATCATCAAGTTCTGATAGTGATGATGACTCAGAAACTGAAAGTATACCTGAGATGGACCATGATGAGGAGATGATGAAGCTGTGTGCTCTTATGGTGAAAGGAATCACAAAGATTGCATATAGGAAATTCAGAAGAGGAATGAAGTTTTCCAGGAAAGGTGCAAGTCCTGAAAAGAAAGGTTTCAGAAAATCTGAAGGCAAAGGAGGAAAGTCTGACAGAGGAGATTACTCAAATGTTAAATGCTACAACTATGGTGAGAAAGGCCATATATCTCCAGATTGCAGAAAAGGGAAAAATGACAAAGGCAAGGCTCTTGTCACAAAGAAGAAAAGCTGGTCAGATGCTTTAGATTCTGAGAATGAGGAAAACTATGCCTTGATGGCAAATGCTGATAGCAGTTCTGATACTGCTGACTTAAAGGTACCTCAAACTACTTAGGCCTTTCATACTGATGATATTACTGAGTTAAAAAGATATCTTAAAACCATGTTCATTAGTTATAAAGATCAAACTTTAACATGTGAAAGATTAACTTCTGAAAATCTTGCTTATAAAAAGAGGAATGATTATTTAGAAAAAGAGTTAGTCATGTTCCATCAAACTCAGAAAGATAGAAATGATGCCTTTTATGTTAGGGATGAAGTGTTAAAAATGAATGAATCTCTAAAAACTGAGTTAGAAAAGGAAAGAGAGATTATCAGGACTTGGACTAACTCTGGTAAAGCAACTCAGGATATTCTTAGTAGTGGAAACTAGAAAGAGGGCTTAGGTTATGGAGATGGTAAGAACAGTAAGGGAACTTTAGAAACTGAGCCTATAGTTGTTAAACAAAAACCAAAGGTAAATCATGTTAAGTTTTTAACTGCAAAGTCTGATATTGATAAATCAGAAGTTAAGGAGAAACTAACTTTTGAAAAACCTAAACAGGATAAGCCAAGTGAAGTTAACATAGGCTTAATGACAAAGAAGCAGCTTAAGCATAAGCTGAAAGATGTTAAGAATGTAAACAAGGTAAAGTCACCTAAGAAAAATAAGAATGGAAAGGAATGTGTGAACAAAAGTAACAATTATAAGCCTGTTCCTAATTCTCCTAGAAAAACATGTCATAACTGTGGTAATTCTAACCATCTGGCTTCTTTTTGCAGGAAGAATAAGAATATAAACTCGTTACCTTCAAAATCAGGAGTTAAGAGTCAGTCTGTTTGATATGAGCCAAAAAATCCTTGTTTTTATTGTGGTAGTTTATGGCATTCCATTTATACTTATAAGGAATATCATAGTTTGTACTATGATTATTATTAAATAAAACATTCTGTAAAGAAAGTTAGCATTATTCCTTCTAGTATAAGTTCTGATGCAAAGTCTGATATTGCAAATTCTAATAAGAAAACTGTTAACATAAACTCTGATGCTAAATCCGCTTCAAATGTTAACAAACTTAAAAAGGCCAAAGGATCCAAGAAAGTCTGGGTCCTTAAAACTAATCATTAGTGGTCATTGTGATTGCAGGGCAACAGGAAGAACATCCTAGTTCTGGACAGTGGATGTTCAGGACATATGAATGGAAATAAAGCCTTGCTATCAGACTTTGTGGAGAAAGCTGGCCCAGGTGTTCCTTATGGAGATGGCAACATTGGAAAAACTCTGGGATATGGCAATATCAATCTTGGTAATGTCATCATTGAAAAAGTAGCTCTGGTCTCAGGACTTAAACATAATCTGCTGAGTGTGAGTCAAATATGTGACAGAGGTTATCATGTGGATTTCTTTGAAGAACACTGTAAAGTTGTAAGCAAATCTACATGCAAAGTTGTTCTGAAAGGATACAGGCATGGTAACATTTATGAAGCCAAGTTTCAACAAGTACTGATGGTTCTGCAATCTGTCTGTTGAGTAGAACATCAATTGAAGAAAGTTGGGATTGGCACAAGAAACTCTCTCATTTAAATTTTAACAATATAAATGAACTAGTCAAGAAAGATCTTGTGAGAGGATTGCCAAAATCAGTATTTGCTCCTGATGGCCTTTGTGATTCATGTCAGAAGGAAAAACAAAGAAAATCTTCATTCAAGAGCAAGACTGAAACATCAATTCTTGAGCCTTATCACCTACTACATGTTGATCTATTTGGTCCAGTTAATGTCATGTCTATTGCAAAGAAGAAATATGCTATAGTCGTAGTGGATGAGTTCACCAGATACACATGGGTGTATTTCTTGCACACAAAAAATGAAACAGCATCTATCTTGATTGATCATGTCAAGCAACTGGATAAATTGGTCAAAGATTATGTGAAGATCATAAGAAGTGATAATGGCACTGTGTTCAAGAATTTGATCATGGAAGAGTTCTGCAAAGACCATGGAATAAAGCAAGAATTTTCTGCTCCTGGAACTCCACAACAAAATGGAGTTTTTGAAAGAAAGAATAGAACTCTTATTGAAGCTGCATGAACTATGCTTGATGACGCAAAGTTGCCAACCTACTTTTGGGTTGAAGCCGTGCAGACTGCTTGTTTTACTCAGAATGCAACACTCATTAACAACCATGGAAAAACACCATATGAGATGGTGAAGAAAAAGAAGCCAAATCTGAAGTATTTTCATGTATTTGGATGCAAGTATTTTGTTCCTAAGACTCATCCCGAACAGCTATCCAAATTTGATCTAAAAGCTGATGAAGGAATTTTTGTTGGATATCCACTTTCTACAAAAGCCTTCAGAGTCTACAATTTAAGAACAAGGGTTGTCATGGAATCTATTAATGTCTCTTTTGATGATAAGAAGATTACTGGACTTGAAGATATCAATGATCATGATCAGCTGAGATTCGAGAATGAAGTTTTAAATTCTGATTTTGTAAATCCTGATACTGTAAACTCTGATGGATTAAACTCTGATGTTATTAAAACTGTGGTGACTACACCTAAGGAAAATGCACCTGTGCAGGAGAAGCATACTGAAGATCCAACCACATCTCAAGAAGCATCAGAACCTACAACAGGCTCCTCAAGTTCTGATGGGCCAAGTTCTGATATTTCTGGAAACTCAAATAATGAAGGATCCAACTCAGAGAGCATAATTTCAGGGGGAGCATCAGAAAATGTTGATGGAGACAGCATGGATCATGGGGGAGCATCCAGTTCTAGAGAAAACCTTCCATCTGCAAGAAAGTGGACTAAAGCACATACACCTGACTTAATTATTGGAAATCCTAATGCAGGTGTTAGAACTAGAACAGCTACATCAAATGAATGTTTTTATCATTCTTTTCTTTTTCAGACTGAACCAAAGAAAGTGGAAGAAGCTCTTCAAGATGCTGATTGGTTGCAAGAAGAGTTAAATGAATTTGAAAGAAATAAATTCTGGACCCTAGTGCCAAGGCCAAGGAACGGATCAGTTGTTGGTACAAAATGGGTGTTCAGAAACAAAACTGACAGTGATGGCATAATTACAAGGAACAAAGCAAGGCTGGTTGCAAAAGGATACTCTCAACAAGAGGGAATTGATTATGATGAAACATTTGCACCAGTTGCTAGATTGGAAGCCATAAGAATATTTTTGGCTTATGTTGCTCAGAAGAAGTTTAAAGTCTTTCAAATGGATATGAAAAGTGCTTTTCTTAATGAAGAATTGGGAGAGGAAGTATATGTTGAACAACCTCCAGGCTTTGTAAATCCCAAATTTCCCAATCAAGTCTACAGGCGTGATAAAGCACTTTATGGCCTTAAGCAAGCTCCAAGAGCATGGTAGGAGACATTAGATCAGTTTCTTCTGGAAAGTGGATTTAACAGAGGAACTATTGACAAAACACTGTTCTACCTCAACCAGGGAAAGGACTTACTTTTGGTGCAAATATATGTTGATGATATCATTTTTGGTTCTACAAATGACAGACTTTGTAAGAAGTTTGCCAAACTGATGCAGTCAAGATATCAAATGAGCATGATGGGAGAACTTAACTATTTTCTGGGCCTTCAAGTCAAGCAGAATAAAGAAGGAACTTTTATTTGTCAATCTAAGTACACCAGAAATTTGTTGAAGAAATTTGGAATGCAGGATTGTTCAAGTGCATCCACTCTTATGGCCACTGCAACTAAGTTGGATAAGGATACTGGTAAATCGGTAGATATTACTGATTACAGAGGTATGATTGGCTCTCTACTCTATCTAACTGTAAGTAGACCTGATATCATGTATGCTACCTGTCTTTGTGCCAGATTTCAAGCAGATCCAAGAGAACCTCACTTAACAGCTGTGAAAAAAATTTTCAAGTACCTTAAGGGTACAGCTGATCTGGGATTGTGGTATCCTAGAGAATCAGACTTTAAGCTAATAGGTTACTTACAAGCAGATTTTGCAGGATGCAAAATTGACAGGAAAAGCACAAGTGGAAGCTGCCAATTTCTTGAAGGCAGATTGGTTTCTTGGTTTAGCAAGAAACAGAGGTCAATTTCCACATCAACTACAGAAGCAGAATACATTGCTGCAGGAAGCTGTTGTGCACAGATTCTTTGGATGAAGAATCATTTACTGGATTATGGGTCAGAATTTTCTAAAATCCCTATTTACTGTGATAATCAAAGTGCTATTGCTATGACAGGTAATCTAGTTCAGCACTCAATGACAAATCATATCAACATTAGGTACCACTTCATAAGGGAACATGTGGATGGAGGTACAGTGGAATTGCATTTTGTTCCCACAGATCAACAACTAGCAGATATCTTCACAAAACCACTGTGTGAAGCTACTTTTACAAGATTGGTAAATGAACTTGGAATGGTTTCAGGTTCTTTCTCTAAATCTACTTAGTTTATGTTTCAAATACATTAGACTTTATGATCAGTATTTACAGATATTACTATCTTTGTGTATTTTGTGCTTAAATTGAAAATTACTTAAGTGCTGATTGTTGTCTGATGTGAATTTCTAAACTCTGATAGTGATATGAATATTTTTTTGACTATGCAATCCAATGAGGATAACTGTGCTAGATGCTGACCTAGTAATCTTTAATATACTAAAGATCCCATGTTTGAAGTAATTATTTATGTGGAAATCTTTTAACACAAGCAAATTCTGATATTGAGCTTAGTTAAGTTTACTTTGTGTATCTTATTACTAAGTTAGAAACTAGAAAAATGCTTCTTATTTGTTAAGTTCTGATGTTAGTAAATCTGGTGAATGTACTAAGTGCTGATAAGCCTCACTTATCAAAAGAAAAAGAAAAGAAAAAAAATAAAAATCAGGTACTCCTTTTAGATCTAGAGTCAAAATGTGGAAGGGAAGACCCAAGTGCATTGCTGGTATTAAGTAATATGCATTAGAAAAGCAAAATAAAATTTTCTTGGTGACTTTTCACACTCTATGATTACTGGAGAATTACACTGATAACAACATAAATTCTGATAAGCAGTCGTGACTCACTTACACTGAGAAGCCACTATACAATAGAATTTCAAAAGATGCATAAAATGAGCACAAAATAGTTGAGGTGGACTCATGCATGAACTCATTCTAAAGTAGACTTCAGAATAATGACAGATTTTAAGTAAAGTTCTTAATTATGCCTTATTTCTAAGATGTACTGAAGTGAATCAGACTTTACTCTTTGTCTGACATTTAGCTTAATGCACACACATACACTCCATATGAATAATGAAAATTACTGTGGTGATCAATGTTATTTTAGATGAACATTTTATGTGTCAGATTGCATAAATTCTGAGGACAAGTTCTGATGGAAGTTCTGATGATTAAGTTCTGATGAAACCATATCAGTATTTGTGTGAAGAATTACAGGAATACACATTCACTTTTCGAGTTAAAGAGCCATATTCTGATGACTTTTAAATCCTGATAATAATCAAGTTTTGATGCTGACGTGACGGTATTTATTTACTTGGTTTATTTTTGGTCAATACCTGAACGATAATATTTTTACAGAATATTGGTTAATGTGAGATAAAACAGTCATAATCATTATGGGTTAGTGGTTAGCGTGTATGTCTTGAAAAACCTGCATGTACACAGTAATTATTATCATATCCCGTGCCCATTAACTCTGGCTTTAGATCTTTTACTGACTGTTATAATTACACATCAGTCTAGGGAGTCGAGGGGTCATTATTCTTACTTGTAATTTTTAACCATTCCTCGCGTCTCTTGATATTCTATTGGCTATTTAAACCAACCATTCATTCCAGCCAAAATATCTTTCATTTTCTCACAAACTCACTCTCTTTTTATTCATACCAACAAAAATGGTCCGTTTCAACATGTTCTTGAACTATGAAACCTTTCACATCAAGTTGAGTTGTGATGAATGGCAACATGAGTGGCATGTCACCGCCTTTCTTGACGAGCTTTGGAACTCAGTTCCACAAGAGGTTCACACAGAATTCTTGTTCTTATCAATGGAGTATCATCTCCATCTTGATAGGTTGGAAGAGGAAAGGAGAGAAGCTCTACGTCAACAAGAACGGATCATCCGTCTTGCAGTGCTCTTCGTCAGCAGCAGAAGGAGTTAGTCGTTAGGGCTTCTTAGCTTAGGACTAAGGCTGTTGATGTTAGGAATTGTAGAATAGGACTATCTTGTAGTTTTTGCATGTAATTGATAAATTTCATCGAATGTAATCATCTGATATATCAATGAAATTTTCTTTAAATTGCAAGATTTGTTCTTTGTTTCTCAAATTATGTGACTGTGCATGTTTATTTGCAATTTATTAATCTTTACTTCATCGACTTTTAATTTTATTTTGTGATGAATGTTTTGATTAAATTCTGTTGATTTGAGAAAACAACTGAGGAACAGGTTCCAATATCAGAATCTGTTATTGTAGAAGCTGAGAAGGATTCTTCTCAGAAAGATATTGTAACTGGGAGTTCTAGGCCCCTCAAAAGGCTTAGAAAATAAATTTCTGATGATAAAGCTCCTACAGTGTCTCCACCTTTGAGGAAATTAAAGAAACAGAGAGCTCATAGGGACATAGTTGAGTCAGATTCAGAAGATGTAGTGGAAGCAGCTAAGGAAGGGGATCAGGAATCTCTGATCTCAACAGAACCAGTTGTTATTGAATTACTTCCTTCTGGACAACATGAAACTGCTCAAGCTAAAATACCTACACCTTCTATGTCACCTATAGTTGATCCAGTACATACTGAAGAACCAGGTACAAGTGCTGAAATTGATATTCATAACCTGATTGTGCCTGAGGTTTTGTACTTGGAAGCTCCACCAATTCAACTCACTCCACCAACAACATCACTTTTGAAAGTTGATCAGAACCTGGCTGCAGATCAGAATTTAGAGGAAAATGTTGAAGCCTCTATAGCCTCACATACTGTTATTTTATCAGAGGATGTTGATACTGCAGGATCTCAAGTTCTGATGCTGCTAATGAAGAAACTACTGGTGAAGCTACTGGTAATTTAGATGCTGATGCAGCTGGTCCATCAGGACATGCACCTCAACAAACTATTCATAAAGCTGATTTAGTCAAGAAGTTTGTTACATGGGAAGCACCAGTACCTTGGAGTGAAACTCCTAGAGGAAAGAAGTGGACTAAAGAATGGAACTCGGTTAGTTTTGTTCCTTCTGAAAAGATTCTTGCTACACATCTTGTAAAAGCTGATGAAATGCTGATAAATGATGATTTCAAGGCACAGCTGAGAGTTACTTGTTAGGGAGAAAATACGCGCTAATAACACACGCAGGTATACGCGTTCGCAAGTAATATAGAATAATTTCTAGTTCGTTCCCACAGAGACTCGGACTAATTATGTTCAATTAAACTCACTCACCAGTGTATGTTTACTTCTCAATGTTAAGACAATAACACTTAGATTTGCTTAACTGATTATTAACTACAATTAACTACTAGAATTAAACACTTAATTAACACTTGAATTAACAATATTAAAACACTCATGAGATAACAACTTCATTACTACTTCCTTCAATAGCTATTGTTATTACCCTTAGCATGCAACAGTGATGATATTAATCGAATAACACGAAACTGATAAAAGCCAATTTTCATTGTACTAATACCATTCTACCAAGCATCCACAATTAAGATAGAATTTGAATAGGCATCAATTATGTTGAGTCCCTATATGTCTACAGAAATTGACAACATAACGATTTAAGCACAAGTTATTCCTTTTGATTACATAGGGCGAATAAAACGGTTAGAGTTACCCACTAATCATGCATACTCTTACATGAACCTATGCTAGCATGGCAAGTTCTAAATCTCAAGATCCACCGTCGCTTCTCAAGAGATTAACACCCTATCTTATATGCTCGCGATGCACATAAGACGAATACGCACAACCAATACTAGATATCATACAATCATCACACACTAAGGTATTAAACAACTAACTAAAGAATTCTATAGTAAATCCATTACGACCCCATGATCACGATTAGCCCATGATAGCACTCATCGTCATCATGGGTTCATATGAAAACATGATAATAACACACGAGAATAATAACTAAAACTACTTATATTAAACCAGAGTACGTCACAAGAGTAAATAGGTTCAAAGTAAAGAAAACTAGCATCCAACGTTACAACGAAACAAAGAATCACAAGAAAATATGCTTCCTCTTCATTGCGGTGTGCTAAACCGGTCTTCTTCCTTATCTCCTCGCTCTTCGATTAATACTACGATCCAACCTTTGTGAAACGTCTCTCAAATCTAGTTATATAGGAGTCCATAAAGCCCAGCTAACTCAGAAGTTGGAAGTCAAACAGAAATAGGAGTCTAAAATATAAATTCTGAAAATCCGACCCTGCGTGGCCGCTCAGCATTCCTGAGCGGGCGCTCAGCTTCCTGAGCGGTCGCTCAGCAGAGCTGACCGGGCGCTCAACCCCCTACTGGAAACTGATCCATTTTTCTTCCGTTTCTTCGCTACAATCTGCTCCTATCTTCCCACTTGCAATGCTAAAAACATGCTAAGGCTTATTATTGATGAAATCTCTTCCGAAATGTAATTAATACCCTGAAATGCACAAACACTAGAAAAACGCATCAAATACACAAAATACTTGATTTCAAGATACCAATTCAAGCCATTATAAGACGTTCTAAGTGGTATAAAATGCCACTTATCACACCCCCAAACTTAAATCGATGCTTATCCTCAAGCGTCACAAACTCAAAAACAAAACAAAAATATGTATGAATGCAATCTATATGAAATGCAGTGATCCTCCTTACTACGACCAAACCAACCAACTTACGACATCTCAACAAATACAATTAGGCGAATAAAGATCAATCAAATCATGCAAACTAACATACAGCCAGCAATGTGGTGTGTGCAGATGCTTAACAGATATGGTTAGAAACTAGATCAATTACCATAATTCAACTATCCTCAAGGCAATCACATGATTATACGAAGAATAAAAATTCTAGGCACAAAATGACTTATAACACTTCAAGATTTCTGGAGCTTATTACGGAATCATGCTTTTTATTTATAACAACAAATGCTTATTTGACCATGCAATGAGTGAGGTCCACAAAAGACTTATGCAATGACATCCATGTAGCGAGCGTTAGGTTAGCGGATCCCAGACTATAAAAGCCTTAGGTCACTAGGCACAAAGTCCCCTAAGAACTTAATAACTCGAATCCCAAAGAGCACACTCGTGATCAATTATGCATTAACTCTCTTTTTTTTTATCTTTTTTTTATCTTTTTTTTTTCAAAATTTCTGAGCAAGTGCGTTTCGCTCCATCTTGCTCAACCCTAGACTACTCGCATAAAAATACGAGCCGGCTACTAGCCATTTGACGCCTAGCCACAATTAGCAATGAGTTCCATTTTTCACTCCATTTTTTTTTCTTTTCATGACTTTTATCACTAAGAACCTATTATAAAATTCTAAGCATAATCAATAGATTAACCTCGAAAACCATCGAACCATAACAACAATCTAGTCCTTAAGCATTCTCTAAGACTTAGTGAAATTACAAGTGTTTCTAGCATGCATATGAACCAACACGACTCAACATCACCTTAACGCTATTACTATACTCGCATCAACATCATAAATTAATTGATAAATCAGCGCAAAAGGGATCATGGTATATGCATGAGCTACATGACATGATAAATAAAGCTATAAAAAAAACTATATGGCAAAAAATATGCAATTATATGAACTAAACTATCATGAATATGCAACTATATGACACACACAAAATATTCCTTAACTACCACCCCCAAACTTAAAATCTTCACTGTCCCTAGTGAAGGTAGTAGAAAGGAATACAGGGTATACCTACTCGGAGAGATCATCATCACCCTCAGAGGGTGGTGTATCAGGAGGCGGATATGCAGAGTCCTCACCAAAAACTGGCCACTGGATGTCAGCTCCAAGGCCTCAAAAAGCAGTCCCAAGTGCAAGGGTGAGCTCCTGAGCAAACCTGCCTGTGTCTCGTACATAGCGTCCATCCTTCTCGACAGCTTCCTATACTGAGCATCAGCCATCCCAGCACCCTCCTGAGCTCTAGAAGAACCAGCCTCATCTCGCCTTGGCCTCGCCATGGTAGCACCTCGTGCTGGACGCCCTCCTGGAAGACGATAACCCCACCTATGCTCCTCGGGCTCACCATCGGTCCACTCCTGCATCGCATGCAGAGTCCCGGAGTCAATAGGAGCGGCCGACAACTACAACTGCTCATGAGACGGCCACTGAGCTCCCACTGCTCGGAAAAGCTTTATAACCGTGGATGCATAAGGGATGTTCATGTGCTTAGCTCCCCTCAAAAACTTCAGAATTCCCTGGTAGATGAACTCACCAAGGTCTACATAGTACTCCTCATTCAAAATTCCCCATAACAACTGTGCTCTCTCAACTGGGACCTCATGTGCATGTGAAGTAGGCAGAATATTAGCGCAAATAAAAGTATCCCATGCACGGGCATACCTGTTCATCGCAATCGCCGGAAAATGGCGATACTCGTTAGTCCCAGTCTTGAAGGTCCAAACTGTGCCCGGCCTATAGAGAGTAGCACAAATCAAATCCAAGTCAAAATCCTCAGCAGTCTTCTCATTCCAATTCTCCTCAGTGGGCTTCCTCTGTCGCTGCCCAATCAAACGGCGAATCGCCGCAGGGTGATAATCCACCGTCATCCCCCAAATAACAGAATACCCATTCCTCTCAGCATTCGCGTTCGCATAGAACTCGTGAACCACACTCATCGGAACTGCTTCAGGAGACTCACAGAAAGCAATCCAACCCTTCTCAGCAATCATAGGCAGCAACTCACCATCCCTTCCCGATGGTAAGAACCCCCTCTCCTTCAAAATTGGCTTACCCAGAAGCCTAGTATACTCCTCCTCAGCAGCCCTATCATTCAAACAAGGCCTCGCAGCAATAGGGACAGTGATGCTGCTATCGATAGTCCTGGATCTCTTGGGTGCCATCGAAACTGAGTAAAAGTGTTTAAGATTTGTGTTTTTGGATTTGGGAGAGAGTTTAAGGTTTGAAAGTATATGGGGAGTATATGAAATAGGTGTATGTATATATAGGTTAGGGATTAGGGTAAAATTTGATTAGGAGTGGGTTTGAGAGTTAAAAACATGGGATAATGGGGAAATAGGTCATGGATAATGGGCTATATTTTGTTTTTTTATTTTTCAATTTTTTTTTGGATTTTTATTGGACTTAAAAAAATTTCTCCCAGTCGGCCCCTGAGCGGGCACTCAGGGGTCTTCTGGAATTTTTTTTCCTTGCCCTGTTTTTCTGATTTTTTTTATGGTTTTGGATAGGTTACTAACTTCTAAGGGTTCCTATAACAACAAATCATGGGTTGCCTCCCAAGAAGCGCTTCTTTTTCGTCATTAGCTTGACGTAGCGTACCTTACTCAAGTTGACAATAGAACGGCACTAACCACTTCCCGGTTTGCCGTGTCCCCATAGTAGTGCTTCAAACGCTGACCATTAACCTTGAATGCTTGGTCCGGATCATTCTCAAAAATCTTCACCGCTCCATGTGGAAACACAGTTTTGACAATAAAAGGTCCATACCACCTTGATTTCAACTTCCCAGGAAAAAGTCGGAGACAAGAGTTGAATAAAAGAACTTGCTGCCCCGGCACGAATAACTTAGGATGTAGCTTCCTGTCGTGCCACCTTTTCACTTTTTCCTTGTACATTTTGTTGTTCTCGTACGTTTGGAGTCGAAATTCATCAAGTTCATTAAGCTAAAGCATTCGCTTCTTTCCAGCTGCATCTAGATCCAGGTTCAACTTCTTCAACGCCCAATAGGCCTTATGCTCAAGCTCTGCAGGTAAATGACATCCCTTACCATACAAGTTAAAATGGGGACATCCCAAGTGGAGTCTTATATGTTGTTCTATAAGCCCAAACAGCTACATCGAGCTTTAAAGACCAATCCTTCCTTGACGGACAAACAACCTTCTCTAAAATGTTCTTGATTTCTCTGTTAGACACTTTCGCTTGACCATTCGTTTGCGGATGATAGGCAGTAGCAACATGATGATTCACATTGTAGCGCTGCATCATAGAATTAAACTTACGATTGCAGAAATGCGACCCTTCATCACTTATGATTACTCGTGGCGTTCCAAACCTTGTGAAAATCTGCTTATGAAGAAAATTCAACACTTCCTTTGCATCATTTGTCGGTAGAGCTTTGACTTCTACCCATTTTGAGACATAATCGACTGCCAGCAAGATGTACTGATTATTGCAGGACGAGACAAAAAGCCCCATGAAATCGATTCCCCAAACATCAAAGACCTCGACTTCAAGCATCACATTTAACGGCATCTCATCCTTTCTCGTAAGATTTCCCACTCTTTGGCAACGATCACACCTTAAAATGAACTGATGAGCATCCTTAAACAAAGTAGGCCAGAAAAAACCTGCTTGTAAAATACGAGCTTCCGTCTTCTCACCACCATAGTGTCCACCATAAACTGTGGAGTGGCAGTCTCATAATATCCCCTCCGTCTCACAGAATGGGATACATCTCCTGATGATCTGGTCAGCTCCCTGTCTAAACAAATATGGTTCATCCCATATATACCACTTCACCTCATGCAGAAACTTCTTCTTTTGAGCTGTGGTCAAATTAAGAGGCATTATATTGCTGACAAGATAATTCACAATATCTGCGAACCATGGCTCTTCCTCCTGAACTGCGAACAACTGCTCATCCGAAAAAGATTCGTTGATTAATGTCTTATCATGTGAAGTAGACTTGGGATTCTCCAGTCTAGAGAGATGGTTAGCTACTTGATTCTCAGTACCTTTCTGATCCTTGATCTCTAACTCAAATTCCTGTAGCAAGAGCACCTAACGAATGAGTCTCAGCTTTGAATCCTTCTTGGAAACCAAATAACGAATGGCCGCATGATCAGTGAACACTGTCACCTTTATCCCAAGCAAATAAGATCGAAATTTTTCGAAACCAAAGACTATAGCCAAGAGCTCCTTCTCAGTAGTGGTGTAGTTTATTTGGGCCCCATTTAAGGTCTTGCTAGCTTAGTAGACCACATGAAAGAGATTAATCTTGCGTTGTCCAAGAACTGCGCCCACCGCATAATCACTTGCATCACACATCATCTCAAAAGGCTCTGTCCAATCAGGTGTTGTAATAACTGGTGTAGTTATCAAACTCTTCTTGAGAGTCTCGAATGCCGTCAAGCAGTCATCATCTCAAATTTAAAAGGCACATCCATCTCAAGCAAGTTGCACAATGGCTTAGATATCTTCGAAAAGTCCTTGATGAAACGCCGATAAAAACCCGCATGACCAAGAAAACTACGGATTCCTTTCACAGAAATCGGTGGTGGAAGATTTTCAATGACTCCCACCTTGGCTTTGTCCACCTCAAGACCCTTGTTAGAGACCTTATGCCCAAGAATAATGCCTTCACGCACCATAAAATGACATTTTTCCCAATTGAGCACCAAATTAGTTTCCACACACCTTTTGAGTACTACACGAAGATTATTCAAACATTCATCATACGAATGTCCAAAGACGGAGAAGTCGTCCATGAACACCTCGACATTATTTCTAATCATGTCAGAGAATATAGCCATCATACATCTCTGAAAAGTGGTCGGTGCGCCACATAAGCCAAATGAAACTCTGTGAAAAGCAAACGTGCCAAATGGACAAGTGAAGGTAGTCTTTTCTTGATCCTCTGGTGCAATACAAATCTGATTATACCCTGAATAGCCATCGAGAAGACAATAATACTCATGACCGGCCAACCTGTCAAGCATCTGATCAATAAACGGAAGAGGGAAGTGATCCTTCCTCGTGGCCTTGTTCAGCTTTCTGTAAACCATGCATACTCGCCATCCTGTGACTGTTCGAGTGGGGATGAGCTCGTTCTTCTCATTTGCTACTACAGTGATACCTCTTTTCTTAGGTACACATTGCACGGGGCTCACCCAAGAACTGTCAGAAATAGGATAAATGATTCCTGCATCCAGCCACTTCAGAATTTCTTTCTTCACCACTTCTTTCATGATAGGATTAAGTCTGTGCTGTTGCTCAACAGTCGGCTTACTACCCTCTTCTAGCAGAATCGTATGCATGCAATATGAAGGGCTGATCCCTTTGATATCTGCTATAGTCTATCCGATAGCCGATTTGAATTCTCTCAAGATCCTTAAGAGCTTGTCCTCCTCACTACCTGAAAGGTCAGATGCAATAATAATTGAAGTAGATGCATCACCTAAAAAAGCATAACTTAAGTGTTCAGGCAATGGTTTAAGCTCTAAGGTAGGTGCTTCCTCAATAGATGGTTTGAGCTTTCCTTTAGCATTTTTGAGGTCAGAAGTACCAAGAGATTCAAATGGCATGTCTAGCTTTTGCCTCCAGGGAGAAGCATTTAGATATTGTAGTTGCTCATTTCCATCCTCATCATCACTGTCAAAATCCCCCATTAAGGCTTTCTCTAATGCATCAGATATTAGCATATGATGAAGTTCTGACGTAACCGCAGAATCAATCAAATCTACTTTTAAGCACTCCTCATCTTCTGTAGGGAATTTCATTGCTTTGAATACATTGAATGTCACATCCTGATCCTGCACCTGTATTGTAAGTTCACCTATCTGCACATCCATCAAGGTACGGCCTGTAGCCAAGAAAGGTCTCCCCAAGATTATGGGAATCTTCTTATCTTCCTCAAAATCCAGAATAACAAAGTCTGCAGGAAAGAAGAGCTTATCCACCTTTACTAGCACATCCTCCACTATGCCTCGTGGGTATGTAATAGAACGATCGGCCAATTGTAGAGACATGTAGGTGGGCTTTGGATCAGATAAATTTAACTTTTTAAAGATCGACAACGGCATCAGATTGATACTTGCTCCTAAATCACAAAGGCACTTGTCAAAAGACAACTTGCCAATGGTGCAAGGAATGGTGAAGCTACTTGGATCTTTAAGCTTTGGAGGTAACTTTTGTTGCAGCACAACACTGCATTCTTTCGTTAGAGCAACGGTTTCAAGATCATCCAGTTTCACCTTCCTTGAAAGAATACTCTTCATAAATTTCGCATAACTAGGCATTTTCTCCAGAGCCTCAGCGAAAGGTATATTGATGTGAAGTTTCTTGAACACCTCCAGAAACTTACTGAACTGCTTATCCAATTTTTGTTGTTGCAATCCCTTAGGGAAAGGTGGTGGAGGATATAGTTGTTTCTCCCCTGTATTACCCTCAGGCAGAGTGTGTTCAACAGTAGTCTTCCTTGGTTATGCCGCTTTCTCCTTTTACTTAGCTTCGTCATCACTAGCTTCAGCTTCTCCTTCTTTAGCTTTTTCAGCATCAACAACTTTTCCAGACCTTAAGGTAATAGCCTTGACTTGCTCTTTAGCTTCCTTCCTGCCTGACACTTCAGTATCACTGGGAACTGTGCCAGGTTGACGATTGAGCACTGCATTGGCTATTTGACCGATTTGATTTTCCAAGGTCTTGATAGAAACCGCCTGACTTTTGCACAACAGCTTAAGTTCCTCAAAATCAGCACTAGAGGGTGGAGCTGCACCTCCTTGTTGAGGATATGATTGTCTTTGAGCATAATGTTGTGCTTGCTGGAATCCAGGTGGATTTAACTGTCTACTTATGCCTTGCTGATATGGTTGCTGAATAGCATTCTGATTATTACTCCAGCTGAAATTTGGATGATTTCTGTTATTAGGATGATAAGTAGCTGGCACAGGCTGCTGCTGTCACTGATAATTGTTCACATACTGAACAGATTCTTTAACAAGAGACCACTGATCTGTAGCATGAGAACCTGCACAAAGCTCACAGACCATAGCTATCTGATTGACCCCATAGGTGGCTAGAGAATCGACCTTCATAGACAGCGCTTGGAGCTGCGCTGCAATAGCTGTAGCTGCATCGACTTCCAGAATACCTGCTACCTTCCCGGGCATCATCCTTTGAGTTGGGTTTTGATGCTCATTTGCAGCCATAGTCTCAATAAGATTATAAGCTTCAGTATAGCTTTTGGCCCACAAAGCGCCTCTAGCTGCTGCATCGAGCATGGAACGAGATTGGCCCCCAAACCATTATAGAAACCAGTGATCACCATCCAATCAGGCATTCCATGATGTGGACACTTTCTCAATATCTCTTTGTAGCACTCCCAAGCTTTGCACATAAATTCTGTAAGTTGCTGCGTAAACTGAGTAAGAGCACTCCTCATAGCAGCAGTCTTCGCCATTGGATAAAACTTCACCAGAAACTTTTACGCAAGATCTTGCCAAGTAGTGATAGACCCAGCTGGTTCAGAATGTAACCAATCCTTAGTTTTGTCCCTCAGAGAGAATGGGAAAAGCCTCAGCTTGATAGCCTCATCAGTCACACAATTATATTTGAATGTACTGCAGATCTCGACAAAATTCCTTATGTGCATGTTGGGGTCTTCACTCGCAGCACCTCCGAAAGAAACAGAATTCTGCACCATCTGAATAGTGCCCGACTTGATTTCAAAGTTATTGGCCTCAATAGCCGGGTGCATGATGCTAGACTAAATATCATCAATTTTGGGCCAAGAAAAATCCATAAGAGCTGGATCTGCCTGAACAATACGATCACCCATGATTAATGGTTCTTTCTGCTCACTTCCTGAATCCGAATCTTCAAAATCTATCTTCTCTGGAATATCAAGAACTTCGTCTGTCTCCTCAGCTGTATCTAAAGTCCTCTTGCGAGTACGAGAACGAATTTGCATAAACGCTCGCTAAAGTACCTGAAACACAACCGGAAACAATAAGTAACACGTCTTAATCACTGAGTCCAAATGACCAATGATGGTAAGTACATAAACTAAACAAATACGCCGAGTCCCCGGCAGCGGCGCCAAAAACTTGTTAGGTTGAAACACGCGCTAATTACACACGCAAGTATATGTGTTCGCAAGTAATATAGAATACTTTCTAGTTCGTTCCCACAGAGACTCAGACTAATTATGTTCAATTAAACTCACTCACCATTGTATGATTACTTCTCAATGTTAAGACAATAACACTTAGATTTGATTAACTGGTTATTAACTACAATTAACAACTAGAATTAAACACTTAATTAACACTTGAATTAACAATATTAAAACACTCATGAGATCACAACTTCATTACTACTTCCTTCAATAGCTATTGTTATTACCCTTAGCATGCAACAGTGATGATATTAATCAAATAACACGAAACTGATAAAAGCCAATTTTCATTGTACCATTCTACCAAGCATCCACAATTAAGAGAGAAGTTGAATATGCATCAATTATGTTGAGTCCCTATATGTCTACATAAATTGACAACATAACGATTTAAGCGCAAGTTATTCCTTTTGATTACACAGGGCGAATAAAATGGTTAGAGTTACCCATTAATCATGCATACTCTTACATGAACCTATGCTAGCATGGCAAGTTCTAAATCTCAAGATCCACCATCACTTCATAAGAGATTAACACCCTATCTTATATGTTCGCGATGCACATAAGAAGAATACGCACAACCAATACTAGATATCATAAAATCATCACACACTAAGGTATTAAACAAGTAACTAAAGAATTCCATAGTAAATCCGTTACGACCCCATGATCACGATTAGCCCATGATAGCACTCATCGTCATCATGGGTTCATATGAAAACATGATAAAAACACATGAGAATAATAACTAAAACTACTTATATTAAACCAGAGTACGTCACAAGAGTAAATAGGTTCAAAGTAAAGAAAACTAGCATCCAACGTTACAACGAAACAAAGAATCACAAGAAAATATGCTTCCTCTTCGTTGCGTTGTGCTAAAACGGTCTTCTTCCTTATCTCCTCGCTCTTCGATTAATACTAAGATCCAAACTTTGTGAAATGTCTCTGAAATCTACTTATATAGGAGTCCCATAAAGCCCAGCTAACTCAGAAGTTGGAAGTCAAACAGAAATAGGAGTCTAAAATATAAATTCTGAAAATCCGACCCTGCGCGGCCGCTCAGCATTCCTGAGCGGGTGCTCAGCTTCCTGAACGGTCGCTCAGCAGAGCTGAGCGGGCGCTCAGCCCCCTACTGGAAACTGATCCATTTTTCTTCCGTTTTTTCGCTGCAATCTGCTCCTATCTTCCCACTTGCAATGCTAAACACATGCCAAGGCTTATTATTGATGAAATCTCTTCCGAAATGTAATTAATACCCTGAAATGCACAAACACTAGAAAAACGCATCAAATACACAAAATACTTGATTTCAAGACACCAATTCAAGCCATTATAAGACGTTCTAAGTGGTATAAAATGCCACTTATTATTACTGCATTGAGTACAAGGCACCTTCAAGGTCAACACTCAATAACTCATGACAAGGTGAACAAAATTCAAGAAGCTCTAATCTAGCAAGATATGAATGTGAAACTTGAAAAGAATAGATTTTTCAAGCAAGCCTTTGATAGAATTGCCTACATTGAGAAAACTCAGGAGAAGCAACAAGCTCAAATTGAAAAATTCTGAAGAATCAAGCTTCTCACCAAAGTCAACTCAATGAGATCCAATCCTCAGTGGAATTGCTTGTCTCTCTTCTATTACCTGTTGATGCCTAAAAGGGGGAGAAAGTGATTAAGTCCAAATGCAAATCTATTCAGACACTGAAAGGAAAGGATGATGGAAATGATGACCAGGGAAACTCTAATAAGGGTAGAGGTCAAGGTCAAGGCAAAGGACTTTCGTCAAGTAAATCTGGAATTACAAGTCAAGGAACAAGTTCTGATACTGGGAGAAGAATAAGTTCTGATACTGGTAAAAGGATACGTTCTGGTGGATATCTAGAACTTGATGAAGAAATTTCAAAGCAGTTATTTCTTAAAGAAAATCCAGGAATGGACTTTGAGAGTCTAAAGGAAGAAGAAGCTAGACTCAAAGCAGAAGGTGTCAAGACAAAATCTAAAGCTTCTGTTGTTGAAAAGAAATTTCCAAAGCCTAAGGGTATTGTGATAAAGGAAAGAACAAATTCTGAGGCAACCAAAGCAAAATCATAATTGGAAATTGATCCAAGGTCCAAGGGCAGAGAAAAAGTTGATGAACCTGTAAAGGTTTATATGCCAGTCATGGATGAAGAAATAACTGATGATGAAGAAGATGCTAGTCTTACTCTGATTTCAAAGAAGATTTTTCAAACAACCTCTGACATGGCTCATGTTGTTCAGAGTCAAGATTTAGTAAGTTCTGATATGACAGTGAAGTAAGCAACATCTGACATAGCTCAAGTTGGCTTGATATCAGAAGATAAGGAAAAGGAAACCTCTGACATTGCTCATGTTAAACCTTCAAAGATACTCCTACCAGGATTCACCAAAGCCTAACAGACTCAACCTTTGAAGACTGCAACAAGTGGTTTTGAAGCAAGAGTTGTTACAGGAAAGGAAGCAAGAGATAAATCTGGGTTGGGTAGTTCTGATGAAAGAAGTGTACATAACACTACCAGTGATCCAACTTCCTTAAGTGAACCAGGTGTTGGAGCAACTCCTGAAAGATTGAATCAACTTGAATCTGTACAAATGGTTTACCATACCTTCTTGAAAGAACATATCTTGGTATATTTTATGACAGATGGAAGGGTATACCAGATTAAGAAAAATGCTATACCACTGAAGTATTTTGAAGAACTGGAATATGTTCTATTTCTACTTCAAGCGAAAGACAGATTAACTGATAGTGCTGCAGGATATTTAAAGTCTCAAATTCAAAGACAGAAAAAGCTTTATTCTGTAAAGTCTTACAGCACATACTGTCCCAAGTACAAAGATCACAAGGGTGATATTGTCGATATGAAGCCTAACTCTGCTAGGATTATAACTACTTTTCTGGGTTATAAGGCTGTGGAATTCAATCTAGAGACTAACAAGGCATATCTGATTAAACTAGATTAGGAGATAAGAATATCTAAGATAAATGATCTCAGAGCAGCTATTTTTCAAACTGGAGAAGATACAGCTGAATTGATAAATGTAAAAAGGAGGATGTGTAACGCCCTCCAGACCCGGGGTATAAATCTGGGGGTTACTAGCTAATCACCAAACCTGTACAATCTGATTAACAATAATAAAGAAATAAAACTAAACCCCTTTAACACTAACCAGGATCTTTTTAGGTTGAAGTATGAAAACAAGAACCACTATCTACTTTTATTACAAACCAAATTCAAAATCTCACAAACTCTCTTTATTATAAACCATTGTCTAATCCATTTTAAACTAAGTTCATCTTTATATAAACACACACACAATAACTATCTACACACCACCTGTTTGGGCAACTCAAAGCTTTCTTCCTGGATTGGGATCAACACCTTGGGTATGAGAGGATCCTGAGGCTTGACCCGCTTCTTTACCACTCGAGTCCTGATGGGTTTCATATTCCTTCTTAACTAAAAACAATAAGGTGAATAACAACAAAAAGGGTGAGCCAAAAATTGCTCAACAAGTCCGCAAATATAAACAGTGTTAAAGCAATTTAAATAAATCTGTAACCCGGGTATATCTGCAAAGATATAACCCCGCGAGAATAGAAAGAAGGTCATTATTGGTGAATACAAACAAACTAGACTGGACTCAAGTTCGCATCTATACCCTGCTGATAAGCCAGGATACAGTGCAGATATATATTTCACTATATAGATCCCGTCGGACACCCAGGCACTATGGCCCATCTCAAGGATCCGTTTATGTCCCGGTCCTTAGAATTAAGTAAACTTAATCCTCAACGTATTATTATCCAGTCCCTGGCATAGCAACCGGAATAATCGGTTTGCTTTGATATATTCTAATCACCAGAATATATCAACAACTGTGAGTAGCAATTGGAATATGAATAATAAAGTCAAATGAAAAGGATAAGCAAGAATCAAAATGAAATATGAACAAGAGAATTAAAAGAGTACAAGCGTGATAAGAATCTGAAGAAAATATCACTATTCTGAAAATAGAATAGGGGAGAAACTTGCCTTCTGCGTGACTCACTGCAATTAAATCACCTTCTTCTATCACCTACTCAACCTGCCTTGCTGGCTTAGCTTCTGTTAGCAAAATAGATTGGTTAAGTCATTGTGTACTTCAATTGCATCTTGAATTGACTTCACATCGTTCCTATTATCTACCCATGCGCTTATGACTGACTCGTATATTATATATTAGCAAATAAGACTCAATTAACCACATAATACACATAAGCACATAATCATTTTTATAGTTAAAATAATTTTTAAAATCAAAATCGACTCGCTGATCGCTTCACTGATCATCATCTACCTTGTTTCCCATTTTTCCGGAATTTTTCGGACTCGTCTCGGCATGCACTTGACTGATAATCAAGCAAATAATAAAGTCAACTAATTTCTAGAAGAAATTAGGTCTTAATATTATTTTTAATGAAAATAATTTATTTTTCCCGAGTCAAAGGGCTTTCGTTTCGCTCAAATCGGACTAACTGTCTAATTACTATCAATTAAACACTAATAATTCAATTTATTTATCCAATATAAATAATTATTACAAATTTTTAAATCCTAAAATAATTTTTAAATAATTATTTAAGAAAAAAATCAAAGTCAAAAATAATTTTTCTATAATTTTTGGAGTTAAATTGAATATGTTATGATTTATTGAAAGTTATTTGATTAATTATCGAAATAATTAATCCTTTTTAAATAATTAATAACTAATAAATAACTAATAAATATTTAATAAGTAATTATTTAATAAACTATAATAATTAATCCCTAATCATTAGGATTAATTACAATTTATTACAAGTATCTACAATTTATTATTACTTACTCGATTAGATCGATTATTTACAAATAAATAATCGATATTATTAGCGGATACGATAATTATCAAATAATTAAGTTATTATTCGAATCATATTCCAACTCAACGATCAACTACTCGTGTTTTTACGAGTTATTCGCATTTCTCGCATAATTATTGAAACATTACGGTTATTATTACTATTTATACGACTTAAATTAACTATCTATATTTAATTATTCATTACGAATAATTATTACGATACTCTACGAATAATTAACTATCGTTCGAATAATAATACTCGAACTTATCGTTCAATTACCCGTATGAACACGAGTTACTCGTTTTATTTCCTAATTATCGAATCTTTTCTCGTAATATTCGATAAATTTTTATTCTTAATTATTAATTATTTACTTAACTATTAAATAATAATTAAATAGATAAATAATTAGATAAATAGTTAAATAATTAATTAAATAACTAAATCTGAATTTCTAAATTAAGAAAATAATTCAGAAATTATTAATAATATTTTACAGAATTTAAAACTAATTTTTAATTGATTTTTAGAATGAATAAAAACTAACTTTGATTTTATAAAATATAAATATATAATTAAAAAGTCAGAAACACAAATCAGAAAATAGATTTGGGTATCAGAGGATCAAACCCGGGTTGCAAATCCGGTTGCAACCGGGTCACCAAGAACAGGAAACAGGTCGGGATGAACCCAGAATCCGGTGAGGATTCCGGTCACCATCCTATTTTTCGGCCAGTCTAATTACCCCTCAATTCGACTTTATTTTTCTCCGTTTTTGTGTTCATTTCATTTGAAATCAACACAGCAACCCATCACCGTCTTCATCAGCCATCAACACCGCCTGTGTCTTCTTCTCCGGTGAAAATCATCAAACTCCGATGAACCTTTCCAGATTCCGATGAAGACATTTTTAGGCCAAATCACGAATCGTTTATACTTATTTTTACTAGGAATCAATTCCAAATTCAATTCTAAACATTATTCAACCCCTAACATCACCTAATAACCCTCAAGCTAAGTTCTCCGATCAAACCGACTTAAAGTCCGGCAAAAATCTGATTTCACTAATTTGTACATCAAAATTCACGTTCTATATATGAAAATAAAGCTTATAACACACCCAATCAAACCCATATACTCTATCATATCTCAGCTACCTGTATAATCAAAATCGATCAAATAAAAAAACACCTAAACCCTAGATATCGTTCTATCGATTCAAGCAATCTTCACTAAAATTAACTAACAGGAATCAATCATAAACCATCCAATAACGCTATTTACAACATCAATTTAAACAAATAACCCCAGAATCAAAAAGTACCAAATCGGGTATAAACCATAGAAATCAAATTGAAAATTAACACACCAAAACATGATTTTGATACCAGAAACCGAAAGAACAAATCGTGAGGATCGATTTGGATACTCACATCGATCGATTTGATGCTCAGAAACATTCAAAATCACCGATTGATTTCTGACCCGAATTCCGACCCGAACTGTTCTTCAGAGAATTTCCAGAAATTTGCAGAATTTTTAATAATTAATTAATTATAATTAACTGATAATTAGGCTATTTATAGTGTGAAAAATAATACCCCTAAATAAAATTAAGGGGCTAATTATACATCTAATAAAAATATTTGGCCCTAATTTTTATAATTTTTGGGTATTAAAATTTAATTTATAAATATTTTATATATACAATATATATGCCAAAATTTCCCAAAAATTGTAAATAATGCAATAATACAAAGAAATGGTATAAATAAAAGTCCTATAATTTTATAAAAATAAAAATATGATTTTTGTGGGGTTTTTAACACCTAATGGGGCCCACAAAAGTCATTTTTCGCAAAACGAGAAAATTTATAAAATGTCTAGATGTTCAGAATAATGCGATGGTAAAAGCCGTTTGATGAAAAATAAGGCCCATTATTTTATTTGAAATACTGGCTTTAAAATCATGGTTTGGGTCGTAAAACGTTTGAAATGAAACTTATGAATGCAAAATAAAACATCTGAAAAATATCTTAAAAATACTGAAATGACATGGAATACAAGTAATACGTAACCGTTAGGGTTTGACAGATAATTACACATAAATGACACATTATTACACATAATTTATTATAATTATGATATAATACAGACGTAAATTTCCCAGACGTTACATCCTTCCCCCCTTAATAGGATTCTGTCCTCAGAATCTCACTATGAAAATAAATGAGGATATTTTTCTAACATTTGACTCTCAAGTTCCCAGGTTGAATCTTCAACCATAGGATTTCTCCACAACACTCGCACTAAATATACAGACTTATTTCTCAACACTTTCTCTCGCCGATCTAAAATTCTTATCGGCTATTCTATAAAAGACAAATCAGGTTGGATATCTACTGGTTCATATTCTATGACATGCCTAGAATCAGGATTATATCTCTTAAGCATCGACACGTGAAACACATTGTGAATATGTTGCATATGCGGCGGTAAAGCTAATTCGTACGTAACTTTCCCCACTTTCTTCAAAATTTCAAACGGTCCGACGTATCGTGGCTTTAACTTACCCTTGTTACCAAACCAGGTCAATCCTTTCCATGGTGATATTTTGAGTAATACGTGTTCTCCTTCCTGGTAGTCCATATCCTTCCTTGCTTGGTCTGCATATTTGCGTTGCCTGTTTTGTGCTGCATCGAGTCATTTCTGAATAAGTTCAATCTTTTCCTTAGTTTGTTGGATTAATTCTGGACCCAAAATCTTGCGTTCTCCCACTTCATCCCAATGTACTAGGTGATCTGCATTTTCTTCCGTATAATGCTTCGTACGGTGGCATTCCAATGCTGGCGTGATATATGTTGTTGTAAGAAAATTCCACCAAAGGTAAGTGTTCATCCCAATTTGCCTTCAAAATCAATCGCACAAACTCGTAGCATGTCTTGAATTGTTTGGATAGTTCTTTCACTTTGCCCATTGGTTTGTGGATGATAAGCGGTACTCATTTTTCATTTTGTTCCAAGACATTCTTGAAATTGTCTCCAAAATCTTGAGTTGAAACGAGGATCTCGATCAGACACGATAGATATCGGAACTCCATGTCGCATCACAATTTCCTTGAGATACATGTGCACTAGCTTGTCGAGCGAAAATCTTTCGTTAATCGGTAGAAAATGTGCTGACTTCGTGAGTCTGCCAATAATCACCCATATCGCATCATGATTTGCTTTAGTCCTTGGTAGTCCTACCATAAAATCCATCGCTAGATGTTCCCATTTCCATTCTGGAATATCTAACGGTTGTAATAATCCGCTCGGTCGTTGATGTTCCGCTTTAACTCGCTGGCATGTGTAGCATTTACTTACCCATTCTGCTATTTCCTTCTTCATGTTCGGCCACCAAAAGTTTTCCTTCAGATCGCGATACATTTTTGTGCTTCCTGGATGAATGGAATACTTCGAACTATGCGCATCTCGCAATATTTCTTCTTTCAATTCTGCCACGTTAGGGATCCAGATTCTCGATGCGAAACATAAAATCCCTTCATTATCCTTCTGAGTTGTGATTTCTTCTCCCGTTAAGTCGTCATCCTGACTCATTACTTCTTCTTGACAGCGGTGAATCTTCTCTAACAACTCTGGTTGAAAAGTCATAGCGTAGATAGCTTGTGTAGATTCATTGGGAACACGAATTTCGATTTCCAATTTGTCGAATTCCTTGGCTAATTCTTCGCATAAAGTTAACAAATTCAATCTTTCTTTCCTGCTCAGTGCATCTGCTACAATATTTGCTTTCCCTGGATGATAACTGATCGTAACATCGTAATCCTTTATTAATTCCAGCCATCGACGTTGATGCATGTTCAGTTCTTTTTGCGTGAAGATGTACTTCATACTTTTATGATCCGTGTAGATTTCGCATTTTTCACCATAAAGACAGTGTCTCCACAGTTTCAACGCAAATACGATCGCTGCTAATTTTAGGTCATGCGTAGGATACTTTTACTCATGAGGTTTAAGCTGTCTCGAAGCATATGCAATGACGTTACCGTGCTACATTAATACACATCCTAGTCCGCGATAAGAAGCGTCGATGTAGATGACAAAATTTCAATGTTCGTCTGGTAATACGAGTACCAGTGCAGTTACTAATCGATTCTTCAATTCTTGAAAACTTCCTTCACATTTGTCGTCCCGTACGAACTTTTCACTTTTTCGAGTTAACTTGGTCAACGGCGTTGCTATTTTCGCAAAATCTTTAACAAATCTTCTATAATATCCTGCCAATCCCAAGAAACTTTGAACTTCTATCAGTGTCTTTGGTCTTTCCCAATTTAACACAGCTTCAATCTTCGCTGGATCGACTTGGATGCCTTTTCTACTGATGATGTGCCCTAGAAATTGCACTTCCTTTAACCAGAATTCACATTTCGAGAATTTTGCATACATTTGCTCTTTCCTCAGAATTTCCAAAGCTATCCTCAAGTGCTCAGCATGCTCTTCTTCCGTCTTTTAGTAAATCAAGATGTCACCAATAAATACAATCACAAATTTGTCCAAATACTTCTTGAATACCCGGTTCATCAGATCCATGAATGCTGCTAGCGCATTTGTCAAACCGAATGCCATTACAAGAAACTCGTAATGTCCATATCTCGTACAAAACGCAGTCTTAGGAATATCTTCAGCTTTAATCTTCAATTGATGATAGCCTGATCGCAAATCTATTTTAGAAAACCATGCGGCTCCTTTTAGCTTATCGAACAAATCATCGATTCTCGGTAAAGGATACTTGTTCTTGATAGTGAGTTTATTCAATTCCCGATAGTCGATGCATAATCTCATGCTGCCATCCTTCTTCTTCACGAACAATACCGGTGCACCCCATGGGGATACACTGGGTCGAATGATGCCTCTGTCTAGAAGATCTTGCAGTTGCGTTGATAATTCCTTCATCTCGACTGGAGCCATTCGATATGGAGCTTTTGAAACTGGTTCTGTACCTGGTGCTAAATCAATCGTGAACTCGATTTCTCAGTCTGGTGGTAACCCTGGAAGCTCGTCTGGAAAGACGTCCTGAAATTTACATACAACTGGAATGTCTGCTAATATGGGACTTCCTTTCTCAGTATCTAACACGTACGCTATGTACACCTCACATCCTTGTCGAAGTAACCGTTTAGTCTGCATCACTGTAAGAAATTTCTTTCGCTATTTTTTGCCCTTAAATATTATCAATATATTTTCCGCAGTTCATATTTTGACTTTCTTATTCGCGCAATCGATCTGAGCATTATGACACGCTAACCAGTCCATTCCCAAAATGACGTCAAACTCTCCTAGCTTAAAAGGAATCAAATCTACAGAAAAATGATGTCCGGCTATTTTTATATCGCATGCAGGACATACTCGATCTACTGGAACTTGGTCGTCATTCGCTAATTTTATAATCAATGTCTCGCCCAACCATTCGATTTCACAATGTAATTTATCAAGAAATTCCTCAGAAATAAATGAACGGGTAGCTCCAGAATCAATTAATACTTTTGAACTTACAGAATTCACCAAAAGCGTACCTGCAATTACACTCGGACTCTGCACTGCTTCTTTCATTGTCATATTGAAAGTTCTTGCTCTAGGTTGATAAGGCGGCGGTGGCGGTGGTAATACCAACACTCTCGGAATACTGGCTGTCATTGCTGGTCCTTTACAATTCCTAGCGATATGCCCTTTCTTTCCATATTGGTAGCAAGTGATTTCTGTTATCTTCCCCGTTGGACATTCGTTAGAATAGTGCCCTTTCTGCTTGCATTTAAAACATGTCACATCTGCTTTAATACATACGCCGGTATGCTTGCGTCCACAAGTTCTGCAGTACGGCATTGGGACCTTGACAATTCCCTACAGTTTGGGGGCTTGGAAATGATTACCTGCTTTCTGGGTACCTTATCCTATCCTTTTAAAATTCAAATTTGTCCGGGCTTGAAATCCCGGCTTTTTGCTGGAACGATCTTGGAAACTTCCTTGTCCTCTATCTCTTTGAGATCTTTCACTCTCTCCTTCGATGATCAAGGCTTTCTGGACTACGGCGGTATACGTTGTTAATTCAAACACTGCAACCTGTCCACGAATCCACGGTCGTAATCCCTCTTGAAACCTTTGAACTCGTTTCTCTTCAGTATCCACTTGTTCTGGAACGAACCTAGCCAATTCAGTAAGTTTGGCTTCATACTCTGTCACGGACATACTTCCTTGTTTCGGTTCCAAAAACTTTATCTGCATTTGATTTCTCACATAGCGAGGAAAATGTTTCTCCAAAAACAACTCTTTAAACCTATCCCATGCAATAACATTTTCACCCTCTAAAGCCTTTTTAGATTCCCACCAATAATTTGCCTCTCCTTTTAACAAATAACTAGCAAAGTCGGTCTTTTGGTCTTCACTTATCTTCACTAGCGCAAACGCTTTCTCTATTTCCCTTAACCAGGTGGTAGCTTTAATAGGATCAGTAGACCCCTCAAATTCTGGAGGTTTAACTGACTGAAACTGCTTAAAACTAACAACAGGTAATGCTGGTGGTAATTGAGGCTCAGACGAGGTGGCTGCTGTAACATTTGTTATTGAATTTACTGTTGTTGATGCTGCATCTGTTGCTGTATCATTACCATATATTGTTGCATCAGATGGAACATTTGGTTCATGGTCTCATTAGTCTGACCTTCGGAATTGCTGTTAGAAGTCTCAGCCCTAGTCTTTCTTTTGGGTGCCATCTTCTTCTGATAATAAAAAAAGTGATATTTCTTTAACATTTTAATAAACAATTGACAGTATGTAAGAAAACAATTTATCCTGTATTAACAACATGATTTATATAAAGAAAACAGTTGCTGAATATAAAAACTGGAAATGTAAGAAATTAAATAAAATGGTTGTTCTTTTCTTTTCTTTTATATATATATATTATTATTATTATTATTATTTTTTTCAACAGGAATTATAATATGAGAAGTTGTAAAACAATAAAGTGAAGATAAATGCTGTAAAACTGTAAAGACTGAAATTCAAATAAAAGAAATTTGAAAAGGTTCAGTTTATATATATGACACCAGCCTCAGGTGTAAATGCTTGATACAAAAAGTCTCGCTCTGCTGGTTATCACCGCGGCTACAAGTCATACTACCACTACACGTCAAACTACTACTACATGTCAAACTACTACTACAGGTTAAGCTGCTAATACACGCATACACACTACTCACTATATTATACTATGCTGCCTCTATATACATCTGTACTCTGAAGTCACTGTCTCAAAACTGTCACTGTCTCAAAACCTAGGCGGAATACGCCTAAGCTCATCCCTAAGTGCCTGGACCAAAGTCTGTGCCAAGCGTAATATCCTGTAGAACTTTGCGAAAGAAGGTGGTCCCTCATGGGTAAAATTATCATGCTCCAGAGTGGCACTCATCAAAACCGACTGCAATCGTTGTCTTATATAGTAATTCGGCTATAGAGCCGCTAACGGTCCTCTGTCTCTCTGGTCAAATAAATGCATAATCTCTCGGCACTGTGCTCTCCAATACTCCACATCATCCCTCATAACCCTGTACTCATGGTATGGTAGCATATACGGCTGTGTAACCTGACCTACTGACTCCTGTGAAGGAACCCTCGGTATACCTGCACCCTGCTATGGTAAACCTAACTATAGATCCACATCATGCTCTCCCAGCCCCTCGACTGAAATCATTTGAAATACATCCAGCTTTGGGGCATGCACTGGTATAGGAGGTAACACTGGTGGTGGTGGTAACTCTAGCTCAATCCCCGGTATAAACTGATTCTCAACTGGTAAAGGAACTATCAGCTCAAATAACTCAAATGGATCAAACATCTCTATAGGGTCATGGACTATCCCCTGAACTGGTGGTACCGGCTCCTGTGGCAATGATGGTGGAGGTGGTAGTGGAGGAAACATGTGCTCAGATATTGGAGGTATAATTGGTGTTGCTGGCCCGGTGACTGTCCTCTCATAAGATGCAGAATAACCAGAAGATGCCATCTGATAATATACCAAAGAAAAGAAAGGTCACTAAACAGTCCTAAGATTTATACTTTCCTATTCTAATCTGACATAAATCCTAACACTACTCTTCCTATTTGACTATTCCTATCTTATGTGATCTACCTATCCAATCTTAACCCTAATGTTCTTGTTTTCAGGGACCAAACCTATAGCTCTGATGCCAAACCTGTAACGCCCTCTAGACCCGGGGTATAAGTCTGGGGGTTACTAGCTAATCACCAAACCTGTACAATCTGATGAACAATAATAAAGAAATAAAACTAAAACCCTTTAACACTAACCATGATCTTTTTAGGTTGAAGTATGAAAACAAGAACCACTATCTATTTTTATTACAAACCAAATTCAAAATCTCACAAACTCTCTTTATTACAAACCATTGTCTAATCCAATTTAAACTAAGTTCATCTTTATTCAAACACACACACTAACTATCTACACACCACCTGTTCTAGAAACTCAAAACTTTCTTCCTGGATTGGGATCAACACCTTGGGTATGAGAGGATCCCGAGGCTTGACCCGCTTCTTTACCACTCGAGTCCCGATGGGTTTCATATTCCTTCTTAACTGAAAACAATAAGGTGAAGAACACCAAAAAGGGTGAGCCAAAAATTGCTTAACAAGTCCGCAAATATAAACAGTGTTAAAGCAATTTAAATAAATTCGTAACCCGGGTATATCTGCAAAGATATAACCCCGCGAGAATAGAAAGAAGGCCATTATTGGCGAATACAAACGAACTAAACTGGACTCAAGTTCGTATATATACCCTGCTGATCAGCCAGGATACAATGCAGATCTATATTTCACTATATAGATCCCGTCGGGCACGCAGGCACTACGGCCCATCTCAAGGATCCGGTTATGTCCCGGTCCTTAGGATTAAGTAAACTTAATCCCCAAAGTATTATTATCCAGTCCCTGGCATAGCAACCAGAACAATCGGTATGCTTTGATATATTCTAATCACCAGAATATATCAACAATTATGAGTAGCAATTGGAATATGAATAATAAAGTCAAATGAAAAGGATAAGCAAGAATCGAAATGAAATATGAACAAGAGAATTAAAAGAGTGCAAGCGTGATAAGAATCTGAAGAAAATATCACTATTCTGAAAATAGAATAGGAGAGAAACTTGCCTTATGCGTGACTCACTGCAATTAAATCACCTTCGTCTATCAGCTACTCAACCTGCCTTGCTGGCTTAGCTTCTGTCAGCAAAATAGATTGGTTAAGTCATTTTGTACTTCAATTGCATCTTGAATCGACTTCACATCGCTTATGACTGACTCGTATATTATATATTAGCAGATAAGACTCGATTTACCACATAATACACATAAGCACATAAGCACATAATCATTTTTATAGTTAAAATAATTTTTAAAATCAAAATCAACTCACTGATCGCTTCACTAATCATCATCTGCCTTGCTCCATTTTTCCGGAATTTTTCGGACTTGTCTCGGCATACACTTCGACTGATAATCAAGCAAATAAATAAAGTCAACTAATTTCTAGAAGAAATTAGGTCTTAATATTATTTTTAATGAAAAGAATTCATTTTTCCTGAGTCAAAGGGCTTTCGTTTCGCTCAAATCGGACTAACGGTCTAATTACTATCAATTAAACACTGATAATTCAATTTATTTATCCAATATAAATAATTATTACAAATTTTTAAATCGTAAAATAATTTTTAAATAATTATTTCAGAAAAAATCAAAGTCAAAAATAATTTTTCTATAATTTTTGGAGTTAAAATGTATATGTTATGATTTATTGAAAGTTATTTGATTAATTATTGAAATAATTAATCCTTTTTAAATAATTAATAAATAATAAATAACTAATAAATATTTAATAAGTAATTATTTAATGATCTACAATAATTAATCCCTAATGATTAGGATTAATTACAATTTATTACAAGTATCTACAATTTATTATTACTTACTCGATTAGATCGATTATTTACAAATAAATAATCGATATCGTTAGCGGATACGATAATTATCGAATAATTAAGTTATTATTCGAATCATATTCCAATTCAACAATCAACTACTCGTGTTTCTACGAGTTATTCGCATTTCTCGCATAATTATTGAAACATTACGGTTATTATTACCATTTATACAACTTAAATTAACTATCTGTATTTAATTATTCGTTACGAATAATTATTACGATACTCTACGAATAATTAACTATCGTTCGAATAATAATACTCGAACTTATCATTCAATTACCCGTATGAACACGAGTTACTCGTTTTATTTCCTAATTATCGAATCTCTTCTCGTAATATTCGATAAATTTTAATTCTTAATTATTAATTATTTACTTAACTATTAAATAATAATTAAATAGATAAGTAATTAGATAAATAGTTAAATAATTAATTAAATAACTAAATCCGAATTTCTAAATTAAGAAAATAATTTAGAAATTATTAATAATATTTTCCAGAATTCAAAACTAATTTTTAATTGATTTTTAGAATTAATAAAAACTAACTTTGATTTTATAAAATATAAATATATAATTAAAAAGTCAGAAACACAAATCAGAAAATAGATTTGGGTATCAGAGGATCAAACCCGGGTTATAAATCGGGTTGCAACCGGGTCACCAAGAACAGGAAACGGGTCGGGATGAACCCAGAATCCGGTGAGGATTCCGATCACCGTCCCGTTTTCCAGCCAGTCTAATTACCCCTCAATTCGACTCTATTTTGCTCCTTTTTTGTGTCCATTTCATTTGAAATCAACACAGCAACCCATCACCATCTTCATCAGCCATCAACACCGCCTGTGTCTTCTTCTCCGGTGAAAATAATCAAACTCCGACGAACCTTTCCAGATTCCGATGAAGATATTTTTAGGCCAAATCACGAATCGTTTGTACTTATTTTTACTGGGAATCAATTCCAAATTCAATTCTAAACATTATTCAACTCCTAACATCACCTAATAACCCTCAGGCTAAGTTCTCCGATCAAACCGACTTAAAGTTCGGCCAAAATCCGATTTCACTAATTTGTACATCAAAATTCATGTTCTATATATGAAAATAAAGCTTATAACACACCCAATCAAACCCCTATACTCTATCATATCTCAGCTACCTGTATAATCAAAAACGATCAAATAAAAAAAGCACATAAACCCTAGATATCGTTCTATCGATTCAAGCAATCATCAGTAAAATTAACTAACAGGAATCAATCATAATCCATCCAATAACGCTATTTACAACAACAATTTCAACAAATAACCCCAGAATCAAAAAGTACCAAATCGGGTATAAACCCTTGAAATCAAATTGAAAATTAACCCATCGAAACATGATTTTGATACCAGAAACCGAAAGAACAAATCGAGAGGATCGATTTGGATACTCACATCGATCGATTTGATGCTCAGAAACGTTCAAAATCACCGATTGAAATCTGACCCGAATTCCGACCCGAACTGTTCTTCAGAGAATTTCCAGAAATTTGCAGAATTTTTAATAATTAATTAATTATAATTAACTGATAATTAGGCTATTTATAGTGTGAAAAATAATACCCCTAAATAAAATTAAGGGGCTAATTATATATCTAATAAAAATATTTGGCCCTAATTTTTATAATTTTTGGGTATTAAAATTTAATTTATAAATATTTTATATATACAACATATATGCCAAAATTTCCCAAAAATTGTAAATAATGCAAAAATACAAAGAAATGGTATAAATAAAAGTCCTATAATTTTATAAAAAAAATGTGTGATTTTTGTGGTGTTTTTAACAGCCAATGGGGCCCGGAAAAGTCATTTTTCGCAAAACGAGAAAATTTATAAAATGTTTAGATGTTCAGAATAATGCGATGGTAAAAGCCGTTTGATGAAAAATAAGGCCCATTATTTTATTTGAAATACTGGCTTTAAAATCATGGTTTGGGTCGTAAAACGTTTGAAATGAAACTTATGAATGCAAAATAAAACATCTAAAAAATATTTTAAAAATACTGAAATGACACGGAATACACGTAACACGTAACCATAAGGGTTTGACAGATAATTACACATAAATGACATATTATTACACATAATTTATTATAATTATGAAATAATACAGACGTAAATTTCCCAGACGTTACAGGATGGTCAATGAACTTGAATATGCAGAGAGATGTTTGTTGAAGAACTATCTCAGGACAACTCCTGATATCAAAGAGATCAGAAAAAATTGAAAGTTGAAGCCAAGTCAAAGATCTACAATTACTTAAATTCTGAAGTTTATATAGACTGAAGCGGTTATCAAAAGTTAAAGATGGTAAAGCTGAAAGGACTGTAAGTTTTAGTTATCTAGTTAAATGAACTGGTAATTTGGTTACATCTACAAAGATATAACCTCGCGAGAAAAGAATGAAGGTTACTATCGACAAATATCAAACGAACTAAACTGGACACAAGTTCGCACCTATATCCAGCTGATCAACCAGAATACAGTGCAGATCTATACCTCAGTGTATAGATTCATTCGGGTACCCAGGCTCTACGGCCCATGTGGCGCCCTCCAAACCCGGGTCAGAAGTTTGGGGTCCACAACACAAACACAATATATCAACTTGTATAAGAAATATTATTTATAATGACCCTGCTTCACAAAACCGTGGATCGCAACAGGTTATAGTATGAAAACAAGCCACCTTAATTTATACATCGTACCAAATCCCGACTAATTTAACTTACAATTGATAATAAAATCATTATTACAATCTGACTATCTCATTACCACATGAAACTTCTGCTAGCTCGATCCAACTTGACTGGAACCTTAGCCCGCACTTTGGACTGAGGAACTTCACTATCATCCATATTCTTTTCAACTGTATAATATATAAAAGAAACGTAAGGGTGAGCTAACTAGCTCAGCAAGTCATAATAGTGATAACTGAGATTAAACAATGATCAAATAAGATGATTCAAAGGAATCAAGTTTCTTTTTAACTAATCATTAGAATTGGATATTCATTTTAAGTTTTAAAAACCAAGGTTAGGCTGCTGATCAGTCACGCACTAACCCCGAGCAAGCACACAACACTGCTCTAATTACTGGATCCAAGGCACACATTGGCCTAACTTGACCATTGGTATGGTCTGACCACTAATCTGGTCCACATATATAAAAACTATCCAATCCTAAAGCAATTCAATATGATAACAATATGATTCAATAAAACAAGATCATAATCAATAATGGTTAAACATTTGCATAAAAACGTAAGGAAACTCATGGATATCACAAGGGTATATCATGTTATGTATAAGAAACGATTTTCCGGTTTGTAAAATGATCAGGTATTTTATCAGTAATGATTTTTCAGGATATGGTTCTTTGATGTTATAAAGATTGGTTGAGATATAGAAATTTATGTGTTTTTAAACAATTTTGTTCCAGTGTTTGGTGTTTGAGGGCTATACATTTGGGGAGTAGTATCATATTTGTGTGATTTGGTATCTGAGGTTCAACAAAGGATAGTTTACAAAGAACAAGGCTTACGGCTCAAGATTAAGAAAATCAGGGTTCGAGGGTAAATAGTTTAAAACACTTGCAATACAAAACAGGAGTTGTTTTAAATAATAGCGACATGTTATGAAACAGTTCGCAAATAATTGCAATATATCTTGAAGAAAAGTTCGGAAGTACTTGCCTTACAAGGCTTTACAACTATTACTGATTAACTCTGAGCCGACTCTGCTGCTCAGGCTCTAACGTCCAACCACTAGATCCTATTGGATTCAACTTCGACACTCAGGTCTTTCTGTTGAAACTCTACTAAGCTCGTCGACTAACCACTATGTCATCTCTAGTCCATCATTCACTTTCAGGTTCCCGATTATAACCTACAGGGTCGAAATACCCTACGTTAGACGTCTAAGCATGCTTGACATATCCTCGATACTAATTCTTATCCAACGATATTTAAATCCGACTCATAACACATACAATATTGCAATACCGGCATCAGTTAAGGTTCACGTTCTCGAAAATCGATTCGGTGTTTGTTTTCAGAAAGTACGTATACTTGTTATCATATGAAATTAGGGTTATTGGTTTTGGCAAAACGTTCCACTACGATGTACAATTCAGGTTTTGTATAAAACTTACGTTTATGTATATACTTATACTTGCTCAACGTCCCGATAATCCTCGGATACGCTCCCGTATTTCCGTAGTTTATTTCTCCCGGAAATCGGGCAACGTCTCCTTTGTTTATCGGGCTACCCATCAAATAAAATCGACGTCCACAAATCACAATACACAGCAACAAACCATCATTCGCAATCTCAATTTAACAATTCCATTCTGAAAAATTACTATACAACTGTTCACACTAAAAATCCGAATAAATTTTTTTACGAACTAAATTTCTTAACAAAAATCAATCTTTTCCCAGAACAATGAAAAATAATATTTAATATTTTTGTAGGACTCAGTCGAACATCATTGTCCACCGTCGACTCATCGGAATTCATCGTCGGCGGCGGCAGTTTTACGATGGTGCCTCGACTTGAGGTTTCCAACCATAAACCACCAATTAAATTAAATTTTATTTCGCAAACATCGTATAATTTCATCAAAGTAACTGCAGAAATCCAAGAATCACAGCAGCCCGACCCACAAGCACACGCGCGGCCGGGGTAAGAACAGGATAATCAGAGAAAAACAAAGGCACACAGTATCAAGGCAACATCCAGCTGAAGCATATACACACATACACCAGTATATATATATATAAGCGTGGACAAATAGGAACGAAATCGGAAGCCACCAAGCCCACCTGAGCTAGGCGGCGGCTTACCGGAATCGACCGGAGAAACAGAGAATTAGTCGCCGGAAACATCGAGCAGAAACGCAGCCATAAAAGCAAGAATGAGAGAATTATGTATCAGAACCTTCGATTTACTCGAAGTTAAATAATAATCGAGAAGAAAAGACCCGAGAATGGTGGTAATGCTAACCGAATGGAAAGACAGGGAATACAGGGGAACAAATGGGGGGGAAGGGTTTTATTAATACAAATATATATACATTTTTTTTTCGTTTTTAAGAGCAGCCAAAACGTGGCAATGCATAGTCTCTAAAACTGACACGTTGCAGTGCTTCCCTGAATATCCCCATTTTTTGTAACGATTTATTTAATATAACGAAATAAAATATGAATTAATATTAACCAAAACAATTTCAAATAAATTTTAAAATAATAGAAATATCCCGAAGTTAATAAAAATGTAAATTTCGTAATTTTTAAATAAATTTTGAAATGCAACTTATACCCGCATTTAAATAAATTCAGGAAATTACGGAAACAGTCTTAAAATGTTAGAAATATCCGGAAATTTATAAAAACATAATTTTTAAAATTTTAACACAATTTTTGAAATGCCACTTATACCTGCTTTTATCAATAAAACGAAAAATGATGTTTCCATAAGTTTTGGAATTAAAATAAATTTATTATGATTTATTGAAAATTATTTGATTAATTATCAAAATAATTAATCATATTTAAATAATGAATAAATAATAAATAAATAATAAATAAATAAAGAAATAATTAATTCTGATTTTAAGAAAAAATTTCTATAATTTAAATCAATTAATTAAATCATTAATAAATCAATTTATTAAATGAATAAAAATGATTTTTATAATTAATAAAAATAAAAATAAAAAATAAAATTCCAGAAACACTTGTCATAAAATTATTTCTGACAAAACCGGATCAAAACCGGGTTGCAAAACGGGTTGCAACCGGGTCCGGAAGAACAAATCGGGTCAGGAAGAACTCACCGGAAAATTCCCAGTTTCCGGTGGGTTTCCCGGACTCCGATCAACCAAATTCGGGCCAAAACAAGCATTGTTTGGTCATTTTTTTAGCTGGAATCGATTGTAAATCAGTTCAACATCTCAAATCAACCATTCCATCACCAGAATCAACCCTGGAACTACATCTCCGATCAAACCGACATCAGTTCCGGCAAAACTTCAAATTTATAGAATCGTACATGAAAACTCGAGATTAATAGCTCAAAATAAAGCCTATAACATCTATAATTAAACCCCTAACCTCTTACTAACCTCAACTATCTCTAAAATCAAACACGATCAATTGAAAATTAGCATAAACCCTAGATATCGAATTAACAGTTCAAACAATCGTTTGTTAAATTAATTAGCATGAATCTATTGTAAACAACACCAGGAAGCTATCTCAATCATAAATGTTAGATATATTTGATAATGTCAAGTGTAATGTGATTTGTGTTTAATTTTCAGATCTTACATAACAGGACAAATCATTACTTAACTGGAAATCAACACTTATACTGAAGACAGAACTTAAGATATCAGAACTTAAGATATCAGAACTTAAGGTTCAGAAGATATTTATCAGGAGATAATATCAGGACTTAAGATGACTTTCAGATAAGGCAGGCGGCTGATTGAAAGGAAAGAAGATCGAGACTAAGACAGAAAGAATTGTGCATGAAGAAGGAATTCTATGAAGAATAGAATACTTGGAAGAAAAGATAACTAGTTGATACATTTTAGGAAGCAGAATTATATTCGATATCAATTAGAAGATTATCTTGTAACTGTGTAGTATATAAACACAGGCATAGAGTTTAGACTATAAGTGTTACGATTATCGAAGTTATTATTCTTTGAAACTCTAGCAGCTCTCGTGATAATTTGTTCATCACTGAGAGAGGATAGTTCCATATTGTAACAGAGTTTATTGTGTTGAATAAAATCTGTTTTCTGTTACTTAAGTTCTTATATTCGATTTGAATGTGCTAAACACTGTATTCAACCTCCTTCTACAGTGTGTGTGACCTAACAATCAAATCATCCCAATAACCCTAGAATCAAAAAGTCCTAATTCGGGTATAAACCCTAGAAATTAAAATTAAAAAACAACGAATTAAAACATGAAATTAACACCAGGATTCGAAAGAACAGATCAAGGAGATCAATTTTGATACTCACATCGATCGATTTAATGCAGAAATCAGTCCAAAATCACTGCTTGATTGTTCGACCCGACCCTGGAATACCCGAACCAAATTTCAGAGAATTTATATATTTTTTTCTGATTTTTAGTAATTAATTAATAATAACTAAATAAAAATTAGGCTCTTTATAGTAGGTAAAATAATATTCCTAATTAAAATTAATGTCCTAATTATACATCTTTTAAAATTAATTGGCCCCTAATTTTATAATTTTTTAGCATTAAATTATAATTTTTAAATAATTAATATATACAATATATATGCCAAAAATTCCCAAAAATTATAAATAATTCAAAAATACAAAGAAATGGTATAAATGAAAGTCCTATAATTTTATAAAAATAAAAATATGATTTTTGTGGGGGTTTTAACACCTAATGGGGCCCGGAAAAGTAATTTTTCGCGAAATGAGAAAATTTATAAAATATCTAGATGTTCTGAATAACGCGATGATACAAGCCGTTCTACGAAAAATAAGGCCAATTATTTTATTTGAAATATCAGCTATAAAATCATAGTTCGGGTCATATAACGTTTGATAGAAGGCTTTAAATATAAAATAAAATATCTGAAAAATACCCTGAAAATACCCGAATAGTACAAAATACACATAACACGTAACAATTAGGGTTTTATAGCTAATTACACATAAATGACATATTAAAACACATAATTTATCATTAATACGATCTAATACAAGCGTAATTTCGTAAGCATTACATTGCAACTGCTCATCACCCTCATCATCTTCACTATCGGAATTCGCCAATAAAGCCTTTTCTAAGGCATCAGACCTTAGCAATTTATCAAGTTCTGAAGTAACCACAGAATCGACCAACTCCACCTTTAAGCACTCCTCATTTTTTATAGGGAATTTCATGGCATTGAACACATTAAAAGTTACATCCTGATCCAGCACTCGCATGGTGAGCTCACCCTTCTGCACATCTATCAAGGTTCGGCCAGTAGCCAAGAAAGGTCTTCTCAAGATTATGGGAATCTTCTTATCCTCCTCGAAATCAAGAATTACGAAATCAGCAGGAAAGATGAGTTTATCTACCTTGACCAAGACATCCTCCACAATGCCCCGTGGATATACAATAGAACGATCGACCAACTGCACGGTCATATAAGTAGGCTTTGGATCAGGTAAGTCCAACTTCTTGAAGATTGACAAAGGCATAATATTGATGCTAGCTCCCAAGTCACATAAGCATTTGTCAAATGACACTTTTCCAATGGTGCAAGGAATAGTGAAGCTTTCAGGGTCCTTAAGCTTCGGAGGCAACTTCTTTTGCAGTACAACACTGCATTCCTCCGTGAGAGTAACGGTCTTTAATTTATAAAATTTCCTAGAGAGTATACCTTTTATAAACTTCGCATAACTAGGTATTTGTTCAAGAGCTTCAGCGAAAGGTATGTTGATATGAAGTTTCTTGAACACCTCGAGAAACTTCTCAAACTGCTTATCCAGCTTTTTCTTCTGCAGCCTCTTAGGAAAGGGAGGTGGAGGATAGATCTACTTCTCCCCTGTATTACCCTCGGGAGGAGTGTGTTCAACAGTAGTCTTCCTTGGTTCCACTTCAGCTTCCTTCTGCACTTTTTCTTCAGCCACAAATTCTTCATCCGAAACTTGAGAGTGTTCTAGATTTGCAACCTTCCCAGACCTCAATGTAATTTCCTTTACCTACTCCTTAGCTTCCCTCTTTCCTGGAACTTCAATGTCACTAGGGAGTGTACCAGGTTGACGATTTAGCACAGCATTGGCAATTTGTGCAATTTGATTTTCCAAGGTCTTGATAGAAACCACTTGGCTCTTGCACATGAGCCTCAACTCCTTTAATTCAGATTTTTCATTAGACTATTGTAGTTGGAGTTGTTGTCTTGGTGCACATTGCGGTTGTTGAAAACCAGGAGGGTTGTACTGCTTTGCTGGATACCGCTGATACGGCTACTGCACCACATTCTTAGAATTGCTCCAATTGAAGTTAGGATGATTGGGTTGTTAGGATGATAGGTGGCTGGCACAGGTGGCTGCGACCTCTGAAAGTTGCTCACGAACTGAGTTGATTCACTACAAATAGCATACTGCTCCATCTCATGGGCACCAACACAAAGCTCACAGACACTAGTGATCTGATTAACTCCATAATTAGCCAAAGAATCCACCTTCATTGTCAAAGCCTTAAGCTGAACAGCTATAGAAGTAGCTGTATCTAACTCCATAATTCCTTCTACCTTACCCTGAGATAGTCTCCGAGTAGGATTCTGGTCTTCATTAGCAACCATCAGTTCAATTAATTCATAAGCTTCATCATAGCTTTTAGCCCACAAGGCTCCTCCTGATGCTGCATCAAGCATGGGTCTGGAAGTAGCACCCAATACATTATAGAAGCAGTTAATGATCATCCAGTCAGGCATCCCATCGTGAGGACACTTTCTCAGCATCTCATTGTAACGATCCCAAGCCTCACATAAAGATTCTCCAGATTGTTGATCAAATTGAGTAAGTGCGTTTCTGATTGCAACAGTCTTCCCCATAGGAAAGAATTTAGTTAAGAATTTTTTAACAAGATCCTCACATTTGGTGATAGACCCTGGTGGTAGAGAATGTAACCAGCACTTTGTTTTATCCCGCAGAGAGAATGGAAAAGCCTCAACTTAATAGCATCTTCAGAAACTCCATTGAACTTGAAAATATCACAGATCTCGATAAAATCTCTGATGTGCATGTTGGGGTCTTCTGTCGGAGAACCTCCAAACTGAACTGAGTTATGTATTATCTGAATCGTGCTCAACTTGATCTTAAAGGTGTTAGCCGAGATGGCTGGTCGAACAATGCTAGACTGAATATCATTGATCTTCGATTGAGAGTAGTCCATCAAAGCCTTTGGATTTGCTTCTGGTTCTCCCATTGTAATAAATACCTCTTCTTCCTTCTCAACTAAGATCTCTTCTTCAGCTTTCTCCTCGACTACAACTTCTTCCTCAGCTTGATCCAGTGTTCTCTTACGAGACCGAGAACGCGTATGCATACACGCTCGTAGTACCTGAAAAAAGACAAGGAAAAAAGTAAGTAACAATGTCCGAGTCACTGAACTTTAACGACCAAAGATGACAAACACATAAACTAAAAATGAACACCAAAGTCCCCGGCAGCGGCGCCAAAAACTTTTTAGGGCTGAAACACGCGCTAATATTCACGCAAGTATACGCAATCGCAAGTAATATAGAATGAATTCTAGTTCGTTCCCATAGGGACTGGTTTAGGTTAATTTCAATCAATGTATTTATGCGACAATGTTATGGCTATTATCCAATGCTAAGACGAATAACAAATTGAGAGTGTTTATCATTAAGATTAACTAAGGGATTATACTAAAGAATATTAATTAAGAGAGTAAAGAGAGTTAGATACTATATGACAAAAATATGGGATTCTAACGTCATTAAATACTTCATTCAATAGCCTTCTCGTTCTTAACCTTAGCATGTAATGGTGATGACACTAATCAGATAACACGAAAATGATAAACACCAACTTTCATTGTACGAATACCCTACTACCAGATATCCACAAAAGAGATAGAAGCTGAATAGACACCAATTATATTGAGACCCTATATGTCTATAGAATTTGACAACATAACGGTTTAATGCACAAGTTATCTATCGTGATTATATAGGGCACGTAAGATGGTTAAAATTACCTACAAATCATGCATAACAAATACATGAACCTATGCTAGCATGGCAAGTTCTAAGCCCTTAAATTCACTTTCGCTTCATTAAAGATTAACACACTATCTTATAAGTTCGTGACGCTTATAAGACGAATAGGCACAACCAATACTAGGATATCATACAATCACCACACACTAAGGCATCGAAACAAATTAACTAAAGAAATCTATAAATAAATCCGTTAGAACCCTAGGATAACGATTAGCCCATAATCAGACTCATCATCAACGCGGGTTCTGATAAAAGCAAGGTATAATAAACGTAGTCTTTATACTGAATAATTAATAAACCAAGTATGAAACAAGAGTTTAGGTTCACGAATAAGAAAACTAGTATCAAAAATTACAACTTAAAATAAAAGATCACAAGTATAAACTAGATCTTCTTTGCCTTGCTTGAATTGTGCTCTATGGTCTTCTTACACCTTTTCCTTAAGCTCTGGTACGTCTTGTTATGAAAAATAAACATAAGTTATGTTTATATAGCATCCCATGCAGAGTAGAAATCCATCAATCAGAATCACAAGAGAATCATGATTCTTTTATCTCGACCTGGCACGGGCGCGCTGAGTTTCTATTCTTTAGGCGCTGCCGCGCGCTATCACCGCGCGGGCACGCCGACTCTCTGGAGAATTTTCCGACTTCTTCTTTTCTTGCTGATTTGAGTGGGTCTTTTTATGAGATTTTATTCTAGACATCATCCTAACACCATATTAGCATCAAAACAATACTAATTCACCTGTATTCCTGATAAATGCCTGAAACACTACAAAAACACGTTAAAAATACCATGGGTAGAGCCAGTTTCCAAAGCTCCATATCGAATGGCCCCAGTGGAAATGAAGGAATTGGCCAAACAACTTCAAGAGCTGCTAGACAAAGGAGTCATCCGACCAAGTATTTCTCCGTGGGGTGCTCCAGTGTTATTTGTGAAGAAGAAAGATGGGAGTATGAGGCTATGTATTGACTATAGGTAGCTGAACAAAATGATAATCAAGAATAAGTATCCCTTACCCAGAATCGACGATTTATTTGACCAGCTTAAAGGAGTATGTTGTTTTTAAAGATCAATTTGAGATCTGGCTACCACCAACTGAAGATCAAGCCTGAAGATATACCCAAAACTGCATTCTGAACAAGGTATGATCATTATGAGTTCTTAGTGATGTCATTTGGACTAACCAATGCACCAGCTACTTTTATGGATTTAATGAACCGGGTGTATAAGGAGTACCTAGATAAGTTTATTATTGTATTTATTGATGACATCCTCATCTATTCAAAGACTCAAGAAGATCATGCAACACACCTAAGGATTTCCCTCCAAAGGTTGAGAGAAAAACAATTATACGCGAAGTTTTCCAAGTGTGAGTTTTGGTTAACAGAAGTACAGTTCTTAGGACATGTGGTAAGCAAGGAAGGTATCAAGGTAGACCCTATAAATATTGAAGCCATATCCAAATGGGAACAACCGAAGACTCCGACAGAGGTGAGAAGTTTCATGGGATTGGCAGGATATTATCGAAGATTTGTAAAGGATTTTTCTAAGATCGCAACTCCGTTAACTAAGCTAACCAGGAAGAACGAGAAATTTATTTGGATGGAGAAATGTGAAGAAAGTTTTCAGGAACTGAAAAAGAGGCTAGTGTCAGCTCCAGTATTAGCATTTCCAGATGAGACGGGGAACTTTGTGATATTCAGCGATGTTTCTTTGAAAGGTTTAGGATGTGTATCGATACAACATGATAAAGTCATTGACTATGTATCCAGATAATTAAAATATCATGAGCAGAAGTATTCAGTTCATGATCTCGAGTTGGCGGCTATAGTATTTGCATTGAAATTGTGGAGGCATTGTCTGTATGGAGAAAAGTGTGATATTTATACGGATCATAAGAGCTTGAAATATATATTCACCCGGAAAGACCTGAATATGAGACATAGAAGATGGTTGGAATTAATCAAAGACTATGATTGTTCCATTAACTATCACCCATACAAGGCCAATGTGGTGCCTGATGCCTTGAGCA